>NC_133896.1:6342979-6672961 GCF_964199755.1 Larus michahellis | reverse complement strand
TAAAACACTGGCAAGATTCCCAAGTAAACCACTGTGATTTTGGAGACCACTAGGAAATTCAAGCAAAGCAGTAAAACTCAGCCTGCCCCAAACAAGCAAATACACTTCTTTGCCAAACAAAAGTTCACAGTGAAGTTAAACACAGTATTAGAAACAATTGAGATTCGCAGAGAAGAAACAGTAAGAGAGGTTCAAAAACCTAAGGAAAGCACACCTCCCCAGGCCGGCGGTCTGCCTCAAATATTTGATGTGCCAGCATGGAATCCAATCATCGACACCCTTTGAAGTCAAGAACGGTTAAAGGTGGCCAGTACCTCGAAGGAGATGCCTTAACAAGAACTGGTTTAAAAACTTCCCAACCAATGTCTTAATTTTAGACTGTGCAGATCGGAAAAAAGCACCCCAGTGCTCGGGCTAGTCTCAGGACACTGGCAAAAGGCCAGACTCTCTTAGGAGCTCAAATTCCAAAAAATGAGAGCACAAAAGATTTTTGAAGCCCTAGCCATCGCTTTTCCTGTCTCAGCGAGTGCCAGTGAGCAAGAGGATCACTTCAAAACTTGGCTATAGGCCTCCCATTTTCATTTTGTTTCTTTTAAACAAATAGCTCAGCCTAACAATCTCCAGGACAAACACAGCTAAACAAAAAAGATCCCCACGCAGCACTCACTGATTATTAAGCCTTTGGTTTGGCTTAGAGTCTTCTTTGACAAATAAAAACATAAATACATTGTCTTCATATATAATCTGGGGACATGCAGCTAAGATTGATTAGTACTGGTATGAAGTCTTAAACATAACAGGTCTCTAAAACAGCAAGCCATAAGCATGAGAATATAAAAGCACTAGAGTTAAACTATTTTGAAATGACTTAAAACCTTTCCCTGAAGCACACTGTCAGAAACCTTCACAAGCTGATGTCTTCTGTGGATGCTGGGCAGGCGTTTTACTTAGTTTCTGCAGTATGCATTTAAAAGGACCATGAAAATTTGGCCCAGAAACAGAACTGATGCTTCCATTTGCAGTCAAAAAACATTTGTAGCACAAGTAGTCCAGACTGAGGGGGAAATATCATAGCTGAAGCAGAAGTGAACATTTAATCGGAAGTTCACGTGGAATTTAGACGAGTAATTTCTGTTAGCTTGTGGGGTCAGAAATCTTTGTGCAGTCCCTGTTCCAAAAACTCGTGGACTGACAACCACAAAAAAAAATGTAGGTCTCAAAGCAAGTCCAAGATTGTGCAATAATCTTAAAGGAAACCCCGCTATATGATTTTATATATATTAAAAAAAAAATACTAGCAAATTCATGCATTTTTACTTGCTGACTGAACGAAAGGTTATTGACCTTAAAAGTCTTTGTGCACATGTGAGCGTGTACCTGTGTGTTTATAGACTAGAAGTCCCCTTTCATGTATTCATTTTTCCCAGAGGCAAGGAAATTTATAACTGTGAAACCCGGCAGCACTGGATTAATTATCTTTACTCCTAAAGATTCCCCAACACCAGGATGATGGGCAACACCATATTGCCCTATGATACAAACATCAAACTCATAATGAAGGACCTTAGGTTATTGCTCCTATTTTCCCTCCCCTACCATTGAGAACACCAGACAGAAAATTAAAGTTCATGGTTTCTACTGGTGCTCTCTCAAACAAAAAAAAAATTGAATTGAAGATTTGGGGGCGGGGGGAAGGGAAGAGGAAACCCCAAAATTTTTCACAACCTTATCAACCTGTTTGTGTAAAGGTTTGATTCTCTTTGAAGACAAGAGTTGTATTTTTTCTACAGGAGAGAAAGAGGGAATGTTCAAAATCAGCTATTTACAAAGAATATAAGCTGCAAAGTAGCAGGAGTTTATTGGGATGATTAAATTAAGGATCATTCCTGCAATTTGATTCAGTTCTCCAGAAGCTTAAGAACCACTCAAAGGTTCAACGCAGGTTTTGATGCTCATGCAACCAAGCCCCTCAAATTTGACATTTACAGACCTAAGATGACTATTGCTGATTTCAAAACAAAGTGAACATCGTAGTCCCTTCCCACCCTCTTTAGGAAGCAGATGCGTAAGTACAGTCACACACAAATGTTTGCTTAATCCCTCCCACCTTTTTTGAACTTCTTGCGCAGCTTCTGAGATGCTTGGCAAGGAGGTGGTAATCTCAAAAATACTAAATTGTCTTAAGCCTCTTCAAAATGGGCAGTCAAGTAAAGACAGAGAGCCTCTCAGGTACACTGCTTCAGACAAGGACACTTTTAATCCTCATCAACCAAAAAAAAAACCCCAAAACCAAAACCAACCAAAAAAATAACAACCCCAAAAACCTAAACCAAAATAGAATCCACCCCAAAACAAAGAGGAAAAAAAGGAAAGACACCACCCCCCACCCCCCCCAACAACAACACTGCAACCACTAGAAATATCAAAAACCCCAAACCAGGATCCCCCCTCCCCAAGTCTGAATCTGCGTCTGGCTCAGCACAAGAAGGTCCAACCATGACACACACACAAATCCCAAACAAAGAAAACAGATTTCAAGGGTTCCAGCTCTTCCAGAATAAATTTTTCATCCTTAACATGGAAAGATAATATAGATGAAAAATAACTTGCAAACCCAAATAAATAAAGCTTTTCTAAAAAAATCAAATCAAGTCATAACTGGTCCAAGTCATAGCAAGGCTCTCTAGGCATGTAATGAAATTCTCCATCTCTGTATTTTCAGGTGCACCATCCAACTTCAGAAAGTTTGAATTACAACATACAAAAGATCTTATGATCTTGAAATCTTCAGGACCTTGTCTGTTCTGGTCAGTCTAATCTAATCCTTTACCTCAGGGATATGTCTGAATTTGTCTTTGATCACCATTGCATCAAGCTCCCAGGAATTAAATGAGAATCTTGTTACATTAAAACAAAGTTGTTTATAATCAACCATGCACAAGCTGTTGGTATGGCTAGCTGCCACACAAATCAAGGTTAAAACAGGCCAGGCTTACAGCTGAAATATAACTAATATGACATTATTCTTTCAGACATTTGGTTAGGCTGACAAATTTGCAACTCTGTAATTTACACAATGTCCCCATGACATGTGGCAGTACAGCTATTGTGTATGGAGATTTTTTTTTTTTATCATGGGAAGGAGGGGGAGGAATTCTACATTTTCCTAATGCAAATCTTTCCCATAACAATTTCGGAATGCATGCTGGCTTGCTAAAGTATACAGTTTACCTATCTGAGAGTATACAAAGTTCAAATGGTAATGGATAATTATTTTAATGCAATACAAAATTACCCTGTGGAACTCATCGGTCCAGAAAGAGGTCAAGATATCATATATAATGCTGTTAAATAAAAGTATATGCTTTAGTAACACAGAGCTTGAAAGATTTGTTCTGTCTTTTGACTCATGCTTTGCATCAATAAAGGAAATGCTATTAGAATTCAGTAATAGGAAAGAAAATTCAATTAGTAGGATTTTAACACTCTTGTATAACACGGGAATTGTCTCATGGGATCAGAATTTGTTTTATATGACCTTCCATCACTAAGAGGTACAAAAAGCCTACACGGATAGGGATATGTTGCCAAATAAGGAAAGATTCTTCTCAACCTCAGATAGTAGTTGGCCAAAGCGTGAGGACTTACATCCTTGCCCATCCATTTTAATCCTATCTAATTGTAGATGTTCCCATCGTCCATAAAAATAATTATTTTTTTTTTCCAATTCTAAGTATTTGGCCTCCCTGGTATCTACTGGCACAGTATCCTGCGAGCTAATTGTCATGTGGGTTATTGGTTTCAAATCTCTCCCAAGATCTTTTTTTTTTTCCTCCCTTTTGTGTTATGACAAAATTCAGACAACAAAAGCCTAAATCACCATCTCTGAGAAGTGCTTGTTATTCTGTGCAACTCTTTGCCTCTGTAATTAAACACTCCTCATAAGGAAGTCCTTCTAGGTCTGAAATTATTAGCTAACTATTGCTGCAACCCCTCGGTTAATGCATATTTTTTATCATCTTCCTGAAGGAATTCAAAATTGGCTGCTACTACCGAGAAGATACCATATATAGGTAACTGCTCTGTTCCAGACCATCACATCTTAAGAAACCGTCATACATAACGATTATCCAGCTTCCTCCCTGCAAAGCTGATTTTATTCAGTAGTGCCACACTAAGCTTCCAGCTGCCGAAGAAATAAAAAATGCCCAAACCCTTTGCTGCTGAGCTAGTTCTGCTTTCCTGGCCCACTTGCACCACGTAAGGTTTGTGCAAACTTCCTGTGTGGTCTGACTGCTCTTGTGTGTCTTATGGAACAAAGAGGGGGGGGAAACAAACAAAAAACAAAGAAATGCAGAACTCCTCCTTTCCTCCAAATTGTCATGTTTTGTGATGTTGCAACCTGGAGCCCGATGTTGTTTCATACCCAAATCACAAGCTGACTCTAGACATGGCTCATTTTCATCAACAGAGCTTGTTTTCCCCCTGTTGTTATAGACTGTATTTTCATAATATCTGCTTAAATTTAATCCATAACCCGAATTGCCGATACATGATGTACAATCAACCCTGTAATAACTTGCAGAGAGCTTAATAGGAAAACAAGGCAACGATTAGTACAGTCAGATGATTACAGGTACACAGCACATTCAAGCTAGGTTTCTGTACATTTCAGGACATTTTGTTTTTTAAGCTGTTTTATTGTTCTTAAACAGCGACTATGATTTTTTTTTTTTCCTGGAAATTAATTGAAGTCTTTTCCTAGGACTTTTCTGCTATGATGTCTGCCAGTAAACATCTTTAATTGCAATAAAAATAATGCTGGCAAAGGTAACTTTTTATCTACGTGTAAATAGGATAAAGTTACGCCTTCTGGAATTGGACCTGGAATCGGATCCATGATCATTCATCTTGCTGTCTTTATTCAACCACATGAATGCGAACAACGTGAATTTTCTTTGCAGTGGATCAAAGTCTTTGTACTATTTTGTCACTGTAAAAATAATTACTATTTTTGTTGTTGGACACTCTGCTGTGCATGGTTGTACAGTATCTACAGATAAGATAAAGGTTGTAAAGTGCATTAACTGCATCCCAGACTCGTACCAATAGAAAAATTCTGATTGTAGTTTACTATAGAAAATATTGCTAGAGAAGGTATTTTTAAATTAGGGGACCTCTTAATATGAGAGTAACTTGCTGCTTCTCTAGGGTGTCGGGGTGGAGAACTGTGACTACTTTTAAATTCTTCTTACGAGAAGAATTAAAGATGTAAGAGGAAACCTCAAAGTCCACATAAAATAGGGATCTAGCCAGTTTTGAGGCATTGTGTAACAAGACACTTCAGTTGCACTTGTAAGATCTGCGTGCATGACATAAACTCTCAGTAACCACAGATTTTAATGAATCTCATGGCAAACAGAGCAACTTACTGCCCACAGATGTAGCTGCAACTCTCAGCAAACAGCAGGGAACTTGGTCTAAGAGCAGTCCCAGAGCTGTATGTGGGAACCATGTTGTTCTGGGTTAAAAACACAAACTGTTTTTGCAGAAATAAAAAAAAAAATAATAAATACCCTTTTTGTGCTCAAGTGGGCAGGAAAAAAAGAAGTTACTCTGTAATGCAGCAAGTTTGGTTTCTCCTGTCACCACTTCCCAGTGATTTAAAATTGCCATGCAATTTATACAGTTAGTTTACACAGCTTGTCTGCAATCTAGGATGCCATAGGTTTAGGTCTGATAATAGATTACACTAAATTTATTGGTCTACTTGAATGTTGACTAAAGAACGTTGACTACGGTCATCTGTTTCTTTTAAATACAAGAAAAAATAACCAGAAAATTAAAACTTAATGTAACCTTATTACCAAGAACTTTTGAAAGCCCAGACTTCAGATGGAGTAAAACTGGGCATCAACAGGCTGGAAGTAATTAATACAGTAAGTGCTCTGAACAAGACATTTTTTTCTCCTATTAGATCCAGAAACTTTACGTAGAAAAAGAAAGATGTCAAGTCTTCTGCAAAACACAGGGGGCCCAACTCTCAGTTACTCTAAGTCAGTAGATCTTGCTCAATGGAGCTTTGTCAGCTTGTGTCAGCCGGAAATCTAACCCGAAAAGTCACATAAAAGACCCTGCCAATTAATTCCTGTTGGACTCATGAAAGTTTACATCAGTGTTTAAATACTTTTCTCCTTATCACCCCATTGGAGACCTTTAATACCTATCTCCTCCTTCCAAGCCTGTAATTCTTCCCAGGCTACATAAATCCTTTATTTTGGCACGTCCAGCTGAAATATGACCCCAGTCAACAACAACATTTTGCAACTCTTGGCAAGGTCAGTTTTTCCAAGAAGGGGGAAGTCCAAGGGCTTCAGGGATACCCACCGGCCTCAGCAGTGCCAGCTACTGGCGGGACTGAAATTCTTCCCTAAGACTACACTAGGGCAGAAGGGACTTCCAGCTGGTGACAACTCAGCAAAGATGCCCAGCAGCTCTACAGACAGGGCACATAAAAATTAAGGTTCAAGTACACAGCACGCATTACAGACCCAGTACTTCTTGGAGGAAGTTACGTGGAAAGCCATGCAAACCTTCCAGGGACAAGAAACCACCTCTGATTAACATGCAGTAACCCCTGGCTTGCTTAAAGCAATGATTAATTACAGCCTAAGAGGCTGAGAAGTGAAATTCATCCTAAAAACGCTTGAAGGTGAATTTAGTTACTCTTTTCAGAACTAGGTAGTCTCAGTTTGAAATCTGACAGTGCCTCCTGCTTCAGGATGAGTGTAAAGGGAAAAGCAGCGCTGGAGTTACACATGTGGATTAACTCACTTGTAAATTTATAACCTATTCTTCATTGAGAAAGATTATTAAGTCCACATATTTCTCAGAAGTGGAATGTCCACGGCTTCAAAGACTCACTTGAAGTCCTTTCTATAATACATCACTGTTTTCTTTGGGACCTGGAAACCAAGAACACTATTTAAAATTAAGACACTCAAAATTAAATAAGAAGTTATCCTCTCCCCCTTTTTACTTTAAAGCTTTCCGTAGTATCTTATGAGTTCTTGGATGGAATATGCTTAATCAAACCACTCAAAAGTCATACGAAGATTTCCAACCCCAACTAAATTCTGGCTCCGCTGATCTACTAATTTAATACATAAACGGAGTCTGCAGTTCAGGTATGTTAAGCTGAGAACCAGTCTCCTGCTACTGAAGATTCTTGCAAAGTTCCCTGAACAAGTAAATTAATTTTTTATCAGATACAAGTTATCTATATAAAGAATTTCTTGAAGATAACTGGCTACAGACAATTTAACTTGACATCTGAAAAAGAAAAGAAAGAAATCCAGCACAACTGACACCACAGATTTCTCCAATAACCTGAAATCCACACATTTAACAAAAGAGAGAGACTGTACAATTATTGTTATAATCACTGGAGCCTCCCAATATTTCTATCTTTAGAAAATCTTCAGTTTTAAACTTCGTTGGGAAAAAAAACCCAAACGAACAAACAAGCAAACAACAACAAAAAGGCAGTATCTGCAGATCAACAGGAGTCCAGTAAGTAAAGTGGTACATTAGTATCAGCTTGGGACCAATTCAAGAACAAGTATCCTGTAATGAATTGTCAGAACAAACTCTGTACGCAAGGGAGTTTTTATTCCCAGATGAGGAATAAAAAAAACCTGAGGAATCACTTCCACTTGTGATGAAATATGGGGAAACACAATCAAGGAAAAAAGCATCTGAGAAAGTTATATAGAAACACAATCCATATGGGTTTCGTTGGTTATTATTAAGGGAAATTAGAGTATAATCAATATGAGCGTATGAAGCTGTTCATATAAAAGATGGCTGGATGGTAACATTTAGGTAATGCTTAGAATATTTTTAGTGCCACAGAGCATTTTTCAGGAGTGCTAGAGCTCCTGAAGTCTGAACAGGTTCTTTGGAGACAGCAATACCCACCAGACAACACCCAGCGGGAACAGGTAGAACGTTTTCCTTACGGATAAGAAATTCAGCTCCCGCTCAGGTCAATCAAGGGAAAAATCTTCTGGATCTTGATGTAAAGGCCCAGCGAGAGAGACGGCAAATCTCCCTGGTTTCACCTTCCTCTGCTCCGTACTTGATGCGGCACTTTGAGACTAGCAAGAGATCTTTAATGAATTTCTCTTGAACAGGCAACGCTGTAATAATGACTGCTGGAAAAATAACTATTAGAAGAGTTGCATAGCTCTAATGACACCTCACCATGGGGACAGCAGGGTATGCCACCAATGGCTGGGAAAATGCCACGTGGCACAGGTGTCGCTGAACGAAGGTGATGAAACACAGGCCAGTAAGGTTGCATGTCAACTGGGGAGGGGATTAGAAAAATGCAGGAGAGCAAGAAATGAGTCTATGAAAAGAATTATTCTCATGTGCAGCGATGAGACATGAAAAGAGCAGTTATGCAGAAGAGGAACTGCATACCAAAGGGGACACTAAGCTTGGAGGAGGGTTTAATAAAGCAGAACAGTAACCAAGCTTACAAATTTTTATAAAGGGTTACTGAACAGAAGCATCACACACAAATACACCAAAAAAAAACTCAACCAAACCCTCCCAAAAAAAACCCCAAAGGGGAAGAATAAGAAATCCAAACTCCTAAGCTAAGCAATTTGCCATTAGGCAAAGCTCAGCCAGACCATTCAGTTGTGGGTTCCAGGCTTTAACCAGTTTCAGCCCGGCAACTTCCCGGAAAAAAAGCTGGTGCACGTGAGGAATTTGAGCAACTTATCTGCAGAGCTGCCTTGCAAAGGCAGAGATACTGGAAGAAAGGAAATAAGAAAATACTGGAATTTAGGAAATAAGCAAGGAATTACTTGTTTTCAGAAGAGTTAAATTCTAGTTTCATTTAACCAAATTATTTTTATGAGGGCAGGTGGTGAAAAGCCCAGCCCAAGGCTGAGCCCTCACTGCTGCGGGCTCTATATGGACACAGCCATACATCTCTACAGCCATGAAAAGTTTATAGCCAAAGTAGATAAGACAGGTATTAACAACTCCATTTTACTGGTGGGAACTGAGGCACACAGAGATTAAGTAACTCATCCAAACTGACACAGAAAGCCTGGGAAAAGCTTGAAATTATAACCTGATCTCTCAAGGCACAATGTAATGCTGCCACTGCCCAGTTACCTTTCCTTTCTACAGGCAATTTCCTCCTTATTTCAGTTCCACTGAGCGATGAACTAGACAAAGCTTAAAATCTGCAGTGGGTTAGTTGTGAAAGAGCTGCAGAGATCTGCAGAAGAACATCGGGACTTCCACTGATTTAAGAGATGAAGATGATGAAGTGGTAGACTTAAGTCAGTATGATTAAGTAATGCGTGTAGGAAAGGATGATCCTGTTTTTACCTGCATCATGCAACATGTGCATCCCTGTAACTGGGTGTCACTAATCACCATTCAGGAATGAAATTTTGGGGTATAATAGATGCAGAAACAAGCCAACCTCCCCCTCCCTTCAAAAGAGAGGAACCTGAACTCAATGTCTCAAGGCTTTAGCAGGGAAACCACTCCAAACAGCTACCATGTGTCCCAACACATGGGCACAACACAAATTTACATATAAGAAGAGCCCTTCCAGCAGCACCGCTTTGTTAGTGTATGTGCAACTACTGAATTTCTTTGCTGCAAGACATTGGGGGCTCAAGTTAAAACTGCAAAACCAATCAGATAAATTCACGGAGGAAACATTCATCGAGAAAAAAACCCATCACTACTGGCATCGGAAGTCCCTGAACTGCAAACCACTGGTGGCCAGGAGAGAATTACTACAGGCTTATCATCTTAGACTCTTGCTTGGCATCTGTGTTGCTCGTGCAGTAATTTGATATTACATTTTAGGGTTTAGGGCAATTTAAACAATTAGGCAAAGGAACACAGCAGTGATAGTAAGTAAACCTCTTTGTGACGGAGCATTCATTTGAATTGGATGGTTAAATTCCCCATAAAGCACCTGGAAGATTTAACAACTCATGTCCAAATGAACAAGATGTAATAAGCTTGTATACAGGCTTGATATGAAAAGTGGATTGTTTTTAGTAAAACAGTGGAGAATAACCTCTTATTGAAAAGAGTGATATTGAATTTTAATCAGGGGAAAATAAAGATGCAAGAATAAATCTCCACGGGCTTAGAGAAGGACTAGATGACTTTCTCAGACACCAACAATGGATGCAGGACTGTGTTACACCCTAATCTGCTATTTTCTGTTATCTTTACTTTTTCAATCACCCCATATATCCTGCCTTTTTAAGAGAAAGAAAGAAAAAAAAAAAAAAAAAAGAAAACTGCCAGTATTGTCCTCTACAAAGTACAGAGGAAGCAGACACAAAAGATGAAAAAATGATTAAAAACTCATACTTCAACATATCTGGCCCTAATTTTTCATCCCAGTATTACTTACTTGAGTCACTGTAGAGTTACATGTTCAAACTGAAAGCAGAAGAATCCAGACCGTGTTTTGCTGCTCATATCTTACATATCAGAGCTTAGTACCGACCATCATCCCCCTGGTGATACTCAGCTGTGTCATCACTTGTGACCCTCACTACCATCCCTTTTAGTGCCATCTCTGACATGATCTGTATTTTCAGAGGGGTTAACTGGAAAATAACTTCTCAAATGTGTTTTTAATTATTACAAGATACACACACCCTCTTTTTCATGGATTTTTTCTTTTTTTTTTGTAAAGTGAGCATATTGTGGCAATTATGGGGGAATTTGTATTCTCTGCTGACAGCTGAAATTCCATTATCTGTATTTCATGATGGCGATGGAGTCCAGCATTATGTCCCTGGGCCAAACTTTCAGGGCTCGTTTTGTTTTTGAGGAGTGGCTGGAGACTTTTCAGAGGCTGGAGATTTTTCAGGTCCTCAAACACATGTGAAATAATGCTTTTGTACCCCTTTTTCTGAACAGTAGTTCTCTGTTGGGGGTCCATGTACTAAACTGGGCTGTTCGGATACTGAGTACAACACAGGACGCCTTATCTAAACCTTTGCGAAGATGGAAAGGCAAAAGCCAAATCAAGAACAACTGACATCACTACAGTTGCCTCAGTTTATTGTTCTGTGCCAACAACTGAATTAGAGCCATTGTGTGTATTTTCCTCCCCCTTTCCCCAATTTGAACACCTTGAAGCTATTTAACCCATCTCAATTCACAGGCAATCATAGAAGCGGGGTGTGGGGACAGGAATATTAACCGAAAACAACTCATAATACAAACACCAACAAGGCCAAAATTGCTCTTCCTGGACTGACTTGCCAAGCATGAAAAACACTTTTTTTCCTGAAAAGCCAAACCATTCACAAGCTGTTTGGATGGGGTGCGTGGTGGGAAAAGGCATTCTGGAGAGAACATTTGAATTGGTACATCCGCCTGACACACGACGTGTTCCAAACAAGATGTTCCCAGCTCCACCAGCCAAGTTGCAGGGGCCAATGCAATAGAACTTGTGGAATTGGGGTCGTCTTGCTGTACTCCTCTGCATCCAGATTCGCCGCTTCACAGGTTGTAAGTTGACCGCTCATCTGAGTGAGAGCTCCTACTCTTTGCTTGGATTTCGCCTTGAGGTTGCAAAGTCAAGTTAAAAACAATTTTTATTTTTTTTTCCCCTAGCAATAAGCCATAGAAAGGTCACATACTTCTTCAGCCAGGAATGCAAAGGGGTACAAGGTTTTCCCTGTATAGGTAACTCATATGATTTATAGTGCTGTATTTAGCCTCGCTGGAGCCAAATTAAGGGAGAAAAGCAACAGAAGAGATGTGGCCTTCAGGGATATTTCCCCCCCCCTCCTTTTTGTGCCTTTCCTTGCCAGGCTACTGCTCTGCTTTTGCTGTTGTAGGGGCCCAGAGCCCAGGCTCCACCTTCAGAAACAGCGACCAAAGTTGTCCCCGTCATGTACAAGGAACGAAACCACGTCCCAGAAGCACAGGGAAAGTTTTGAACAGGTATTAGAGACATCTCTGGAGTCACAGCAGCTGATCTCAGTCTCTCTTATGCACTAGAGGGGCTGGATCCCAATTACCATATAATTTTGGAGACGGGTAAATGGGATTTTTGTGTCTGCAGAGGGCTGGGCAAGCACCATTTGCTGGTAAAGCTCTGAAGGATTTTAAAAAGGCCTGAAGTTTTGCCAATCTCTCCTGGCTCCAAGGAGTACAACAGACACGGCACTTATTCTAGTCACACTATGAAAAGTGAGAAGGCATCTATAAGGGAGGATCAGGCAGCAGCGTGTTAATGTCAAAGCACAGATCTTACACTGGGAGCTTATCTGAAAAGAGACAACAGGAGATCTGACAGATTACTTTCCAATAACTTTAATATTCAGATCACTATCAAGAAATCCAGTGAAGGAAGATATTTTCTGAGGTGGGTTTTATTCTGGACGTTAATCTGCGCTCAGGGCCCCTGAGATCCTCCCCCCTTGCTGTAACGTGAAGCCAGTGGGAGCTGAGACTTGCCAGAGAGTATTGCAACTCTCCCTGTCCTACCCCAGACAGACACAGCAAAGAGAGGGAGGCCTGATGTAATAGTATATATGCACACCATATTGCCATTTATTTATTTTAATATCTCTGCTGGCTCTCCCAGCCCTGCTGGGTAAAGTCCGGCAAAATCCCCTGCCATCCTCTCCCACTCGTTATGTTCCACCACCAGCCACAGCCTTGTCTGTTGTTATATTGTACCTTCTCCTTTATTATTTCCTTTATTCAGAGGTCAGAAGATGGGCTTGCAGGAGATTTGGGGACCAGGGCAGAGGAGCCAGTACCAAGGCAGCCCACAGCTGGTCCAAGCCCCTGGGAATTATTAAACCCCAATGCAATTATTCCCCCTTGTGTCTGTGGGATCTGTGTCCTTCAGTCTTTTCCCAGCTAAGCAGGTCTCAAACTGTGAGCTAGTCACAGCATAAATTACAGGGGGTGCACAAGGAAAACAAAAATTGAGAATTTGCCACTGTAGGACACTACTTTTGAGCTGATCGTAGCATTTGCTACAGCATTTCATTTGTGTCTTGAAGAATTGCTTTGTGCCGCCTAAGAGAAACACATAGAAACACCCCTCTCTCTCTCATAAATAGCAGCTACAGGCTGCCGTGGTATACTGGGGGTGGGGGAGACACTAAAAACCGGTAAGCTCAGAAGCATCAAACAGGCTGGAAATTGGCCTGCAGAAGAGGAAATAAAATTTATAAGAAAAGGTAGAAGTGGCATTACAATTCAATAAATCACAAGCCATATGAGCTACATGTTGGCTTCTAGCTCTTCGGTTGTTTTTTCTTTTTTTTTTTCCACTATTAGTGATCATTGCACTTACATTGCATACTGCCTTTTCCTACCTTTTAACCCTCTGCATCCTGCTGTTGATCTGCACAATATCACATCTGTACAGAGTTGCTGCTGTAATTGTACACAGTAGCTACACAAAGAAATACCCAGTAAAATGGACTTTATCACATCTTTGACCTACTCTGTGTCCATACAGCTGTAATCTCCAGATTCACACACAAAGTTGGGAAACTTCAGTCATGCTGTAGGGAAAAATGTGCCAGGGAGATA
This sequence comes from Larus michahellis, assembly GCF_964199755.1. NCBI lineage: Eukaryota > Metazoa > Chordata > Aves > Charadriiformes > Laridae > Larus > Larus michahellis. Next base: position 6,659,332 of record NC_133896.1, on the reverse strand, counting down.
TTTCTTCTCTAGTCATGTAAACACGCCATTTTCCCAAGAAAACAGGATTCTTCGAGAGGGCAACAGTGTCTCCTCCTCAGATCTGCTCGACTTTCAAGTCCTGTGTGTCATCCCTCAACTCAGCAAAAAAAATAGACATCACCTGACTTGGCTAACAGAGGAATAAGAAGTAGTCTCATAGCGCTTGACAAACTTCTAAAATAATTCCTAGAATATCTTTTTCTGGAGCACACACACTGTAAGACAACGCATGTGGAGCTCTGCAAAAGCACTTTACTGGCATTCGTTGGCGATGACTCACAGAAGTCACCCCAGCTCTGGTCCGATGCAGCGTGACCACCCACCCTGGATTGCCAATCACAGCCCTGCACTCCCCCATCCCGCACACCACCACGCTGGAGCTAACATCCACGCTGGAGTTCTGGAAGTCAAATGGAAACTCCTCATTCTGTGCTGACAGTCCTAAGTGACTTTAAAAGAAATAAATAAAATAATGAAATAAACTTGCAGTAAGACCGCTATGCCAAGTCTCATACCACAGACGAGGATAAAGGATCTTAGTCCACATTCCTACACACAGGCTCAGAAGATGGTCAGAGAAACTTAAACTTTTGAAAAAGAAAGTTCAACGCTCTGCGAATATGAGGAAAAAAACCCTAGTCATGTAAGTAGACGTTATAGTTTGACTTTTGAAGGGTTGTTTTTGCTCTTTCAGCTCAGGACACATTAAGTTCTTTAAAACATTGTAGCAAGAAGCTAAAGTAGACTTTAAAATATTATTATATTAATAACAATAACATCACAACCTACACACCCCCTCAAAATCCCTGTAATTTACTCCCTTAAAAAAAAAAAAAAAAACAAACACAAAAAAAAACCCCTGTATAGGCTGCAGCTTCATGTTTTGCTTAACAGCTGAGGGAAATAAACTTTATATATAACTAATTGTATAATTTTGCCATCTACATTCCCAGATGGTTCCAATGTTTTAGTGAAGTTTCTGCAAACCATCTGCAAACTTTCTGCATGTCCGGATTCTCAATAGGCAGAACCAGGCGCTTAGAGCAGCATTAAACATGGACATTTAACACTGTGGAGTTTTAATATCTGCAGCAGGCATTAACAGTGATTATTTTTTTTTTTGCCCCCTTTATCCTTCTTTTTAGCAGTTTGAGTTACCATTTTTCACTATTCAAAGAAAAAAACAGCAGTGCTGAAGGGAAAAATCAGTAGCAACTTTTAAGTATCAAACACATGCCTTAGAGGGACAGCAAACTGTGGAAGTTTCACCAACAAAACGAAACAAATACATTTGTCCCCCTTCCTTCCCCCAAGATTATTTTCCACTTCTTGATCAACTTTCACGGTTTTTTTTTGTTTTTTTTTTTCTCCTCTGAAGTTTCCCACCCATTCCCCCTGCAAAGCACGGCGAGGAAAACAGAGAGTTAATCCTGCAGTTTCAACTGGTGTGAGCCTTTACTATTAACTTGAATTCACAGCACAATCTCTCCTTAAAAAAAAAAAAAAATAAATGAAAAAAAGAAAGAAAAAGATTCCTCACTGCACTGTAACACCAAGAAGTATATTTTAAAAATCTCCCTCGGGTCTCTCTAAACATCTGCTTAAAGGTTTGCTGTATCTTAAAAGGGCTGTAATTACCAGAAACTCCTCTCGTACGTAAGCCCAGGGCTCACATTTCGATTATAACTCAAGCTCCAGTTAATTTAGGGCTAAAGCAGAAACGCCTGTACCAAACAGAAGAAAACACAGGCCTACCTTAAAACTTTCCAGCTTTTCAGAGGATCCAAGTCAGAAATTATAGACACCATTGCGGTAATAATAACAATAATATATATTAAAAAAAAAAAGAAACAACAAAAAACACGGCAGGGAAGCCTAGCCACAGAAGCAGCAAGTACTCTACTCGGTGTGGGAATGACAACAAACCCAGCACAGCTCTTCCTCCTTCTCAAGCTGATAAGCACTTGTCCCAGCTTCTCTCCACCCCCAAAATCAATCTTGTGCTATATTGCTTCACAGCCCCAGTTTCATTTCTTCACCACTACCTTTTAAAGCCCTTGTAATCTGCTCCAACTGATCAAATTTGACCTTTTTGTAGCCCACTTTATTCCAAGCACAGCCCTCAGTTAAATCTCTCTTTATTAACACCGTCCTTCTTGGCTTTCTTTTGGAACAAACACAGCTCAAGCTTGAAGCCTCCAGCCTTTGCCAGCAATCATTTACAGATTACTGCAAGCTGCAGTCTTCTCCTTTTGGGTATTTTCTTCTGCCTCTGAGGTTTGCTTTTATATTATTTTCTGAAGGTTGTTGGGGGTCTCCCTTTCCCTATTCTGCGCGGGTTGGAGTTTGACACCTTTAAAGGAGGGACTTTCTAATGCAGCTCCTCTCCCACCCTTCCCTCCTCCCCTCGCCCTCATATAGACCGATAACGCACATTAAAAACAGTTCACAACCTTTTGAACACAGAACCATCTCCCCCCCCGCCCCCCTTTATTTTTTTAAATCTATTAAACTTGGCAGACTTGTGAGCTGAAGCTGTGAGTGAAAGCAGTCTGATTTATAGCAAGACTGCTATTATGGTAGAATAATAATAATATGGTAGAATAATGAACAGCCTAATAATGCAAAGGCAGATGTAACCCTTTGGATGTCTGAAAGGGGAAAAGGTGTCTATTGAATTCCATTAAATCCATTTCTTCTTTTTGCTGCTACTTAAAAAATAAATAGTAAAGCGTGCTCCAGATCACTATGGTGATGTGAAAAGTTGTGTAACTGCTGTTAGTGTGTGTTTATTTAGGAAAATCTGGATGATTGGCTTCTTTTGTGTTGCCGTAACACTTTTTGACATTGATTTCCCTGCATTTAAATATTACTCTTTTGCATTGTTTTTCTTCCCCCCTCTAAACATTTTCCATTCATCCTGTGAATGACTTTACCTTCTCCTTCAGCTCCACGGATTCATTGGGAACTCTAGAAATTCCCAAATTAAAATTCTGGGGAGGGGGAGCAAAACTACCACAAGCGACAGATACTTCCACTTTGCTATTTATACCACAGGCATATGCTCCGAGTTTCACTCTGCCACCAGTTCTCCAAAAAAAAAAAAAAAAAAGAAAAAAAAAAGAAAAAAAAAGTTAAGTTCAGCTCTTATATGTAAAAAGAAGCAGTAATATGATGGTCAGATAGAGATATGGTAGTGTGACGCCACACGCTCATGGAAACATAATAAAAGGCACAATAAGGCTTAATAAACTTCTGAGTTTGGTTTAAGTTTTCCACCACCTCATCCTTTGGTGAGATAAAACTCGAGCTACGTCTAAACTGGTTTCAGAGCTCCGTTTTGCGCTGTAGGCTGGTTTTGGGCAGCCTGAGCCTCCCCTTGCCGGTGGCCCTATGGTACAAAGGCAGCACAGTCTTGCCCTTGCCAGGAGGTGACGGTGAGGCTTCCCACTGCCCCCCAAAAAGATTTTGTGACCATTTTGTCTGCCAGACAGGAGACAGCAGTCAGATAGAAACAACCAGTTTTAAACTACCTAGGTACAAAAATGCCTCCTTTGTTCAAAGGCCAGCACATCATTGACCCCTCATTTAGGAGAAACATCGAGTCCTCTGCTGCCTCTTTTTCCACCCCTCAACCCTGCGAAGCTCCTGGCTCAGTATGTGGGGCCACATCAGTTGATCAGTTTAGCGAGTCAGGCCCCAGGTTCAGACCTCTGGATTTTACATCCTCCCCTGGGATAGGGCTCCAAAAGCTTTGCTTTATCTCCGAGGGGTGTAACAAGGATAAACACATCAGAGCCTGCAGGTGCAGATCTGGGGGAGGAGGGTGGAGGACAGCTGGGGGTTACAGATGCTCCACCTTCCTCTTAACACCAGTGTGACACAGCGTGCTTCTCACCCAATACACACATATCTCTGAGCACTTCTTCGTAGATAAGGGTTGTATCCACCTCCGGAGACTTTGGGTCCATATACTTATTTACCTACAGGAGATGGGTTAGGTGCTTGCCACAAAAAATGAAATTCAGTTGCCACTTGTTATATGTTTCTTTGTGGAACTGAGAAAACCTTAATTTTTAGTGTGGTAAGCAATTCAAAAGAGATTGGCCGGTGTCTTTTCCTTTCTTCCTAAAAGGTTTGTAAACCACCATTACAAAGGTTAAGCCCTCGCTTGAGCCTGGGAAGAACATAAGTGGTGACATTACTCTGCCTTTTCTCTTTCCTGTCTAACTTACTGTCACATTTGCTTGTTTTAGAGCTAAATTCATGTGTTTTCCCATGTAAACTTCTCACTGAATGTTTCATATCAATGATCGGGCCCGAAGTAAGAAAGGCTTCAAGCTTAGACCGCAAACAAAAAAATTCAAAATACCCTGTTCTATCATGTCCAGATGGTGATTGGTGACAAGTGGCATCCCTCAGGGGTCCAAATTGGGACCAATACTGTTCAATATCTTCATCAAGGACATAGACAGTGGGATCGAGACACCAAGCTGAGCGGTGTGGTTGACACACCTGAGAGACAGGATGTCATCCAGAGGGACTGGACAAGCTTGAGAAATGGGTCCGTGTAAACCTCATGAAGTTCAACAAGGCCAAGTGCAGGGTCCTGCACCTGGGTCAGGGGAGCTGCCAGAATCAGTACAGGCTGGGGGATGAAGGGAGCAGCCCTGCCGAGAAGGAATTGCAGGTACTGGTAGATGAAAAGCTGAACGTGAGCCAGCAATGTGCACTCACAGCGCAGAACAACAACCACATCCTGGGCTGCATCCCCAGCAGTGTGGCCAGCAGATCGAGGGAGGTGATTCTGCCCCTCTACTCCGCTCTGGTGAGACCCCACCTGCAGTGCTGTGTCCAGCTCTGGAGTCCCCAACATAAGGAGGACACGGACCTGTTGGAGTGGGTCCAGAGGAGGCCATGAAGATGATCAGAGGGATGGAGCACCTCTGCTGTGAGGACAGGCTGAGAGAGTTGGGGTTGTTCAGCCTGGAGAAGACTCTGGAGAGACCTTATTGCAGCCTTTCAATACTTAAAGGGGGTTTATGAGAAAGATGGGGACAAACATTCTAGTAGGGCCTGCTGCGATAGGACAAGGGGTAATAGTTTTAAACTAAAAGAGGGAAGATTTAGACTAGATAGAAGGAAGAATTTATTTTTTTTACGATGAGGGTGGTGAAACACCAGAACAGGTTGCCCTGAGACGTGGTAGATGCTCCATCCCTGGAAACATTACAGGTCAGGTTGGACGGGGCTCTGAGCAACTTGATCTAGTTGAAGATGTTTCTGCTCATTACAGGGGGTTTGGAATAGGTGACCTTTAAAGGGTCCCTTCCAACCCAAACTATTCTATGATTTTATGCCTCCTTGGAAGCCCAGTTTGAGTCGTCATTGCATTCTATCCTTCTGCTGTTGTACATCAAGACAAGAAAGAGACAACGATGCCCTGCCTTTATACCCCACTTATGGATGTAACCGGTTTCAGTTTCTGTGTGGGTCAGGAGTGAATGAGAGCTACAAGGTGAGAGACCTTTACATTAAGGTTGGATGCTCCTATATCACTTAACTTGAAGGACTAGAAACACGAGGTGGAGGACCACAGTTTCCCTTAGATGGAAAAACCAAGGCCAAGAGAAACAACACAGCCCATCCCCAATTTTAGGTCAGCACCAAACCAGCCCAGAGCTCCACTGCATCAAGATGCTGAGCATTTCTAACTCTGTTCATCCAGAAATTCCACAAACTCACAAAATAGCTCAATTTCAAGAATTTTATCTCTAACAAATACATTTTATACTTTCCATGGACACGTTTTTCACTGCCTTCCCACAGAAAACGCTCCATTATTTCCTCCAACATATCCACATGAAAACGATACTGTAGGAGTGAAGATTGTTATTCCTTTCCCATTTGCAATTATTTACGGTCATTTTTATTGTTTTCATCTTAAATTTTTCTTGTCTGGAAAGAAAGCCACGTCTCCATTTTGCTGGACATGGCTGGCATTTTGCCAGCTTTCCCTACAACACTGAAGAAAGCAACTATAAGCTTTCTAAAAATAAAACTAGAAGATTAAGTTTAGCACAGAGAAACTTGCGACAGGCAATGGATTTTCCAAAACAGCCTCACGTATTTCATACAGCATGTAGCTATAGTACGAGAAAACAAATAAAACAGAAACAGAAACCCACTGTAAAATTATTTTAACTCTTGTGCTTGGGTAGCGGCACTCCAGCCCATCCTTTAGCTAAATGTTTTTTCTGTTGCAGTTAAGGACTTTGTCTTCAAAACTTTTATTTTTATGCTTCAAGTCAAGAAATTTCCTATGATCTTCAGCTTGTTTGCCAAGAAACAGCCAGCACATCTGTGAAATATTACTTAAGCAAATTTATTACAGTTAGCCAGGAGGCAACAGCCCTGAAAGTTTCCTCTACCTGCTGAAATGCAGCCCATTGTATAACTTGAGTCTCTCATGCCATAACATGTCCCACCAGCAAGAGCTTAGCAGTTCTCAGTTAATATGATAAAGAAGTACAAGCTTTCCAAGATTTTGAGTCATGTTAAAGTAAATACATATATATATACTTTTGAAAACAGTATCCATATATACACGCACATAGACAAAAGGATGTCTAAGCAATGTCATCATCCTTAGTTTAGACAGCTGTGGAGTCAAAAAAGTTCCAGATCAGCTAGCTACAAACATTTGAAGGTCAAGTACAGGACAAAGCATTTAAAAAAGCATAAGAAATGATGGCTACTGAGTATTAGAAAGATGGGTGTATGTCATGAGATTTTTTTTCCCAGCTGTTTCCTTACCAGAAACCTATTGGACCAAGGACTTCATAGTGTTGGGCAGGAAAATAAACCAAGTATAGTAAGCAGGTTGGTTTGGTTATTTAATCTTCTTTCAAGGGTGTTATCTCATTCAAAATATTTTAGGAGCCAAGGGAGATTTGTGAAAGCACAACTGTTTAGTCAGGATGCCCAACAGCCTGGTTATCAGGCAATAGTAGGGAAATAAATAACCTTCTAACATCTTCCCAACACATATTTTCCTTCGCTCTTTCATACAAAGCAATATTAAGCTATTTGAAAGAAATCCTGGTCTTTTTTACCAGGAAAGCCTCACTCTCCCTAGGGAGCCTGTTGTTAAACAAAAGCTTATCTATTAAAGAGTGGCCTCTAACTTCAGGGCTGCTGTTGTGGGCTGATAAAGGCTCTTCTCCAGACTGTCTCATGCTGTCCCTCCCCGCCATCCTTTCCACCCCCCTGCCTCTCCTCCCAGTGCCTAGTGCCTCGCCTTTTAAGCAACGGAGTGACTAATTGAAAATGCATTCCAGTGCTTTACAAGCAGCTTTTCCTTTCCTGCTGACCAGCCAAATGTTTTAAAGTTGGCAAGATGCTGTTTTAACTTGGGAACTTGGGCACTTGTTCATGGCCTGGATGTGTGAAAAAAAAAAAAACAAACCCTGGCTGAATTCAATAATTCTGTTAAAAAAAAATTAATTAAAAATCTCACTTCTAGAACTGGGATGAGTAAATCCAAGTAGTACAAATCTTTAAAGCAAATCCATTCTCTCGTCATGAAATACATGATCCAAGAAACATGAAATTGTAAGTCCTAAGTTTAAGAAATGCATAAAGTCGTGCACCAGTGCTTGGACACAACCAGAGAAAAGCAGTTACAAGCAGGCAGAAATCCAAATGACAATTACCCGTTGGGAAAGAGTACTGTAACCAAAACACCCCGGAGACAGTCAGTAATCACTGATTCATGGCCGGTCAATGGCCAACCAGTCTGGGATTCAGCGCATCTTATCACACACAGCAACTTAGAAATTGGCTTCATCCAGCAGCTGCAGAGATTTAAGGGTTTTGTTTCTTTGCTAAACAGCAGGCCTGATTGTACAAAGCCTGCACTTTAACAGTTAATCATTAATCTTAAATTACATAAATGCGTCTCATACTTATCGACTTCTCACTTTTACGAAGTCTGTAGAGACAAACTTTCGAGAGATGGTATTATTTTTTTTTTATGGATTGTGATTTTAATGGATTTTCAAGTACTTTCAGGTTTTACTCATGACAACTGCTACAATAAAAAGCCTTATGAACAAAGATGTGTTTCGTGCCTATTCACCTAGCAGAAAATGACTATTATGGCATACTTTATTATGGGAGAAATGCTTTCCAGCCTCTCTGAAGAGACAGTCTTCCCCAAACTCCCATCATCCTAATTGTTTTTAAGGTGTTTGTGGTTTACTTTAACCAGCATATGAGCCAAACATTTACGTCCTGTGCTAAATTTCTCTTTATTGGTTAACAGGAGGGTTTCTTCATTCTGCAGCACTGGCAGAGTGAGAGCACTTCTGTAGTCCAAGGCAGGGCTTGCCCTTCCTAACCCAAACGAAAGAAAGAAAGAGAAGAAAAGCTCCTTGTATTTGCCAGACGTGTTCAAAAAGAGCTACTTGCACACCCAAATCTGCTTCTTTCATTCCATTCCTGAGAGTCATGGGTCAAATTTGGTAGAGAGGAAAATAGCAGCCGTTAACTGTTCCAGCGCCGCAGCAGACTGAAAAGCCAAAGCTGACACTGTCCTTTCATTTCCATTCTTTTCGTGTCAGGTCATACAGTGAACACCAAGAGGTCCTTATGAATCCTTATGAAAAGGTTATTGTTCAGGCTGCCTCCGTAACATAGTCCAGAAAATAAAAACTTTGGTAATGACCTTAATAAGTGCTTTGTTGTGAAGGCCATGTTTTCACATGGACCACAGCTGCATTTGTACAGTCTGAATGCCATCTCATGCAGCGTTGAAGTGTAAATCTAAAAGTAATTAAATTATGCTGAATGCATACTGTAAAATGTTTAGGAAACAATTTCTAAAGAGATAAAAGGAAAATTAGTGGCTCCATATCCATATATGTCTTCAGCAGGCTCTTCAAAAGTTTACCTCGGGTTTTCTATCCAACACAGAAGTCCAGAGAATAGGATGATTATTGGTAAGGGACTAGATGGAGGTATTCGGTGAATTCCTCTTAGTCTTTCTTCCTGACATTGTGAAAACTATTTTTTTGTCTGTGCCCTACTTTCCCATCTGGGAGGGACAGATACCACCCTAGCAATTTGCAGAGCACAACACCAGGAACTTAGTAGAAGACACAAAAATTGGCAGCTTTATGAAATTCCCTCCTTTCCAAGATTGTTTTAAGTCTAAATCAACTAAAATGCTGGTTTGTCATTCAGTGTAAAAGAACATGATCTGTTGAGACAGATGGCTTCTACCACTTCAAAAATTTAAGAGTTGCTGTAGCAAAGCAACAACCCCCTGAAGCTTTAAAAAATGGTCACCTACACCATACCCTTTAAAATGAAAATAATTTAAAGGCTCCAAAGTCCTAGAGGGAAATAAGGGGGAAATAGCAAAAGGGAATAGTTACGAAATTAAAAAATGGTGAAATAAATCTTCCATTTCTGAGATTCATCTTTATCAAGCTACATTCCGGCACATGATTTTGAAAGTACCAACCACAAACACCTACGCTGTACATGGAGCTTATGTCCTTTAAACAGAGAGAGACACGAGGTCCCCTGTGACAGTGTGCTTTGCTATTGACCTAAAGATGATGACATGCAAGTAAGGAAAGAGAAAATGGTTTAGATGCCAGAGCAATCACATACATATTTCATCTAAAGGCATGGAGAAGCATCCTTTTAGCCTGTGTATGAACTGTACCAGCACAGGCTTACTTTATGTCTGACGCTGCTCAGGATTCAAGATTTGCTGGACCCACTGGAGATAACACTGTTTCATCTTCCCTTCCTATTACGAAGTCAGGGAAAGCTGACAAAATGGGAAGACTACTTTTTTTTTGCCGTGACAGCTGGCAGGAGATTTTTATAGGCACAAAAAACAATTAAGTGTCCTGATTCTGGGCATGTAACTCCCCTGGAGCCTTTGTTTAGAAGTGCTTATCTGCTTGCATAGGCACAAGCATCTACAAATCCATGTACAGGTGTGTGCGTACATCTAAACAAAGCACCGTGGAACACACTGAAATAATCTGTTGCGCTCCTGAGGAAAAAAAAAATGCTATCCCTCTGAAACCAGTGCAGGAGAGAGTTTCATAACAGTATTATTTCATCAATAGAAGGCTGGAATTAAATTAAGTTCTAAAATACAACTTATCCATATAAAAAGTGCACTAAAAAGGACTTTTTCCTAATTCAGGGGAAATCAGAGAAAATTATTTTCTTAATTATTGAATGCAATTATTTGCCTTTATTATGTAAAGAATCTTATTTTATAAGTGAAAAAGCTGTACCGTGTTTTTTCTATTTGTGAGGACTATTAATTTCAAAAAAAGCATCATGTAAATGTTTGTTCATTCCCATGTCGGCAATTCCAGTACTTCCTACATCTCTTCATGAAAGTTTTATACCTTTCAAAGCATTAATAGTTACTGTAGCCCAGATTACATTATTTATATACACAGGTCATATTCACACAAGCAGTTTGTTTATAAGAGATCCTTTCCTTCCATTCAGAAATATTCAAAATCTCATGTCACACGCTTTCTTTCTTGCTGACCTCATTTACAAAAGCCCAAGCACTGTAGTGATTTTTCTCCCAGACAAGGCCTAGGCTGTGATTCCAATAAAGACAAGCGCAGGTCCCCATGTTGAAAATAAAACATTTTTATTACTTTCTAAACCTCGGGCATAAACATTCATTGCTTCATCTGACAAAATCCCACCAATAAAAACTGCAAAAAAGAGTTAGATTAATAGAACCAACTTTCTAGAACATTACACTGCCCTCTAGACATTGGATGTCTTGAAAATTGCGTACTGTATGGTTGGGCCCATAGGGTAGCAAGGGAAATGTCCTTGTTTTCTCATTTGGTTGGTCAATTGTTACAGCCTCAGTAAATCCATGCTTCTCACGGGCTGAGTCTCCCAAGCCTGGATTGAGTTGGTTGCTAATAAACCATGGGGTGTCTTTGGGAAACTTACTTCTTTTCACAGGTTCCTGGTGTGTCTGGCAAGAAGAGTTGAGTAGATCATCCCTTATGGCCACCTTAGATTTCACTGCTCCCCCTGCCTGACAGAATTTTGAGAGGGCTGAATTACGTTTCTTCCTCATCAGCCAGGAAGGAGTTCAGTCTCTGTCTGAGGAAATCAGGAGGGGAAGATGGTGCTGCTTCTCATAATAGTTTCTTCAAATAATTTATATTTCTCTCTTTTAGTTTGTAGCTTGTCTGCAAAAAAGGAGTTCCAGCTGCTGCTATGTCTTATCCAGTAGCTTGAGAAAACTCTTTCCTCTTGCAGAAATAAGTGTCTAGTTCTAGTCACCTACCAGACTGCTTTTAGACACTCCTAAGCCTTCCTTTTCCCTTTTTCTTTTAGATACTGGCTCCTTGGAAAGTAAACAGAAAGTGAACTAATCATGAGCTGGCCTAAATTACCTCAGGAAAGTTCGTTTCTTTACCTCCAATGGCTCCACAAATGAAAAAAAAAAAAAAAAAGGAGGTTAAAATCCTCTGGAACAGATTGAACTCTATATTGCTAACTTAAGGCATTTCCTTCTGTACTTGAATCATTTGCTTCTCACAGAATCACAGAATAGCTCCCCTGTTGATGACCTCCAGAGGGACTCGCCTCTGGAGGTCATCCAGTCCAAACTCCCTTCTCAAGCAGGGTCACCTACAGCCAGTTGCTCAGGACCATGTCCAAATGGCTTTTAAATATCCTCAAGGATGGAGACTCCACGACCTCCCTGGCTAACCTGTGCCAGTGCTTGGTCACCCTCGCAGTAAAAAAGTGTTTCTTGATGTTCAGAGGGAACCTCCAGTGTTTCAGTTTGTGCCCATTGCCCCTGGTCCTGTCACTGGGCACCACTGAAAAGAGCCTGGTTCTGTCCTTTTTGCACCCTCCTTTCAGGTATTTATATACATGGACAAGATCTCCCTGAGCCTTCTCCAGGCTGAACAATCCTGGTTTTCTCAGCCTTTCCTCACAGGACAGATGCTCCAGAACCTTAATCCTCTTTGTGGCCCTTTGTTGGACTCTCTCTGGTATGTCCATGTCCCTCATGTACTGAGCAGCCCAGAGCTGGTCACAGTACTCCAAGTGTGGCGTCACCAGTGCTGAGTAGAGGGGACCTGCTGGCAATACTCTGTCTAATGTGGCCCAGGATACCATTCGCCTTCTTTGCAGCAAGGACACTTTGCTGGCTCATGTTCAATTTGGTGTACACCAGGACCTCAGGGTCCTGAGGATCATTAATGAAGATGTTACACAGGACTGGACCCCTGGGGTACACCACTAGTTACTGGCCTCCAACTAGACTTTGCACTGCTGATTGATCAGTATCCCCTGGGCCTGGATGTTCAGCCAGTTTTCAGTTCACCTCACTGTCCGCTCCTCCAGCCCACACATCAAGACCTTGTCTATGAGCATCTTATGGGAGACAGTGTCAAAGGTCTTACTGAAGGCCAGGTAGACAATATCCACTGCTCTCCTCTCATCTACATAGCCATAGAAGTTTATCAAGTTGGTCAAACATGATTTTCCCTTGATGAATGCAAGCTGACTACTTCTGATGATTTTCTTGTCCTTGACGTGCCTGGAAATGGTTTCCAGGATTACTTGTTCCACCATGTTCTCAGGGATTGAGGTAAGACTGACTGGCCTGTAGTTCCCTGGGTCCTCCTCCTTGCCCTTCTTGAAGAAAGGAGTGACATTTGCTTTATTCCAGTCTTCAGGCACTTCTCCTAGTCACCATCATCAAGTTTGTCCAGAAGCTCATTTTTCATCCATGCTGGCCTTCTGAGATTTTTGCCTGACTTCGTATTTGTTGGGATGGAAATCTCTTGAGTTTGGAGGAGATGGTCCTTGAATATGAACCAGCTTTCTTGGACCACCTTTCCTTCCAGGGCCTTATCCCATCTTTGAAGATGCCAAAGTCTGTTCTCCTGAATTCCAGAGTTTTGAGCTTGCCTTTCACCCTCCTCCCTGCCCTCAACATCCTGAATTGCACTTAAAGATTGATTCCAGACAACCTTATTTTCAAATTATGGGTGCTGCATCTAAAATTCATGTTCATTTTATGATGTCAATAGTGAGGTCAGGTTTCATGTTGACATTATTGTTGACAAAACTGGGCCCAATACTTCTCCCAAAATACAATCGTCCAGCTGAGGCCTGTTTTGAGATGTTAATTGGCCTTTGTTCAATCCAAGTTAACCTATGCTCTGCTGGTAGTCAATAGCCATAATCTTCCCTAGGCTGCCAAGGGATGCAAAGTAAAGAGCCTAGGAGTACTAATACTTTTCCATTGTAGTGTCATAAAGGAATGTAATGGGTATTTTTGAAGGAATTCCTGGTTTTCATTAGTTACATTCCTGTTAGTGAAATATTTTTCAGCCAAACGTTTTGTATCTTTTCTGGTATTTTCCCTTTGTTGACAGATTGAGGAGCCCGTGGGTATGTGGGGCAGCCCACCTGCCCTTTTTGAACCCACGTAACTTTAACATGGCCGTGATAAGGCAAATAAAATTTCCCTTTCATTGTGGATTAACCCAGTCTGCACATTTAAAATGATCCACTCCCAAGAGATATTTCTAGCTATGTAAATTTTCTGTAAATTTGAAACAAATTTCATTATCCTTAGATAATGTGAGCAGATCATCCTGCTATGTTTCAAGTACAAACCTGAAATATTTTTCACCGAGGATCTTAAAAAACCTATTGCCCACCTCTGTCTTTCCTGCAGTGCTATTAGGAACTTTATCTCCCGCTAGCAATGACTTCTACCAAGAGTTCATATCCAGAAGGTGGTTTGAAACTGTTATAAAAGAAAGTGTTTTAAAAGAGCATGCAGCCCAATGTAGAGGAGCAATGCCACTTTTTATCCCCACCCGTACCTGCTGAAAGTTTGCCAGCTCTTGCTGAAGCAAATTCCTGCTTCCCAGCTCCCATCTGGCCACTCTCCCCTGCTGTCAGAGGTGACAACCATTTTAGCAAAAACACCTGAACTGGTACGCCTGTCATAGGTCAAACTCATGTCTAAGCAAAATAAGTATCATGGAAAGCTGTCTTGACGTGGGCAACAGGACAGCTTTTGGATACCTGGAATGGAAAAACAACACTTAAACATTAATGTACTACACATTCTTTAATTTCTGCTCCAACTGCTGTAACACCTGGCACAAGACTGGAGAAACAGTAGCTGCAACTTCATCAGCCATTGAATTTGGCGGAAAGGAGAGCTTTACCAAGATCAATGAAGTGTTGAGGATCATGATTTATTCTGGAGCTCTGCTCGGGGGAGGAGAGATGGGAAGGTGCTCTCCCCTCTGCAAGCACTGCTCGTGGATTTATTGAGAGCTATCGTCTAAAGCTGAGAGACAAAATTCAGTGTGTACGGATACTCTTTGAAAGACCGCCAAAGGCTTTAGAAATAAGAACATAAATTGGAGGTGAACAAAACTGCAATTGAAACTATCATCTCCAGCAAATATAATTAAGAAAATAACCTGGTGAATGAAAAATACATTGGATTTTTAGAAATTATGTCATTTTCAATAACACAAGAAAAGGGTTCCTAAAGGCAGGAATTCCCGAATTAAAGAGTGATATAAGAACCACTTTCAAGTAAATAGTCTGTCCCGGAGCCAAAAACTGTTACTGCCTTACCAACAACAATACCAGTATGTGGCAATAAATGTTCACGGTCCCCTGAGCTATAGCACTGCTGTTTGCTCCTGGCACACCTTCAGCTTCTCCCACCCACTTGGTCTTACTCCTGACAGCCACCCCCCACTATGCCTTTGGTTTCTCTATTACAACCTTACATATATCATAACTTTTCATTTACCCCTGTTTCCCCTCTTTTTCTCATTTTCTCTTGCTGTATCTCTCTCTATACATTGTTGTTATTTGTACCACTGAGATGGCATGAGCTTTTAGCCAAAGGTATCCTCTTTCCTCACTGTGGAATTATGATAATCTAATAAACCACAAATAAAGAACTTTCTATTTTCCAGTCAGTTTCATTCAGAATTTTTCTCCCACTAAATCTGTTTATTCAAATCAGCAGTCTTTCAACAAGATAACCATATCAGATTTTTCTATATAAATTCCCAATTCCCTTGATTTTAATTCATAGGACTGGCACTCACATGTTAGCAGTAAGAAGATGTATTTATTTCATTGCTGCACAGGTTTCATTTTGATTTTGGACTGCCTGGACCTTCGCAGTACCCTGGTAAACAAGCTAGTTTAAAGACCTTTTGGCTGCTCCAGTAATTATTTGTCCGAAATGTTAGTATTGTGCTGTATGGTTCAACGGCTGAGGGTCAGGCAGTGCTTAGCACAGCTTTCGGCCAGCCCTGAGCACAGAGAGGACCAGCTGTCTAGCGGGGAATGGGGTGAGACCGATCTCCAGTACGTCTCAGTCAGGTTGTGATTTCCACAAACCTGGAAAACTGGCCTTTTTCCAACATGGCAAAAGCACTGAAATTTCTACTGTACCATAGCCAGCCAGAGCCACCCCGACGTGTCCTGCCTTTCACTCTCCAGCTTGCTGTATAACGTAGAGCTGATAGGGGAGCAACATCTGCTCCCCTGTGTCCTTCCAGGGCTCAAGGAGCAAGAGGTGGTGATCAGATTATTTAAAAAAAAAAAACCAATGGTGTAAGGCACGTGTTGGGATCTCCTGAGGATTCTACAGCAGCTGAGGCCCGAGGATGTGGGGGATGAGTCATTTAAGCCAGACACAAACTTTCCCCACCACCTCCCCACCTTCACACGAAAGGAAAGAGGGTCGGAGCCAGACCATCTGGACAACCCTGTGGGAGCAGAGGCCTGCAGAGAGGATTGGGCTGCCCGCAATGCTTAGCAGGAAACAAAGCAAATAACTTGCTCTGCAGACCTTCCTCGAACACACTCATCGGCAGCTATCGGCTGATTTTATATCAATGTGCTTTTCCAATGATAACCCTTATTTCCACTCTCAAAAATGGGGAAAAAAGATTAAACTAAAGAAGAAGAAAATACTATGAAGGAGACAACACGAGGAAGAAGATGATATTATGAAGAGGATGACATTAATTTCAATCTGTGAGAGCGTTTCAGAGCCATTGCTGTTGAAGCAAAAAGAAATTTGCCACAGAATTCGCAGCGCTGGTTGGGAAGTGCTATAAGGATTCAGAGTGCTCTACTGTTGTCACTCTACCTTACTATATTCACAAAGGGTTTAGAAGTTAAATTTGAAATGGAAATTCCTAAAAGAGGCAACTGAACAAACAGGATAATATGTCACCAGAAAATGTAGATTTGCAGAGCTTGTGGATTTGTATGAAAATCCCAAGACGATTTCTTCATTGATCAGATTTCTATTGCTATACAAATCTTCTCTTGTGCAGATTACTGCAAAGCAGTCAAAATTAACATTTGTTCCTTTATTATTAGACTAGAAAATTTCCAACTTTTATAGCTTCCCCAATTACCACTTTCCATTAGCCCCATTACCCAATCTAACTATTTTTTTCCTAGGACAATTTCAACATTTTTTCAGTTTTGAATCACTCAGCAATAAAACATACAATGGAGAGAAATTGGCAATTGTTGTATAGTGTTATACTATTTATTCAGGAAAGTATGAGCCTGTCTCATACTGAATATACCCAAAAAAGGCAAAAATTGGCTTAAAATTTCTGTTAATATTACCACACCTGTTGCCACAAGAGACAGCATATTCCTCCACCCCCAGTATTGTATTTCTTATGAAGACTGTTAAGGAAAGATTTTTTCTAGCTGACACAGTTAAGATAAAAACTGGCTAAAACTACAAAGAAATGCTCTGTTTCTAAAAGATCAAAGGATGGTTCCGTAAAGCTTAATAAATTACAGGGTTTCTGATATATACTTCCCATATTTGTTTCAAGTAGATGCAT
This sequence comes from Larus michahellis, assembly GCF_964199755.1. NCBI lineage: Eukaryota > Metazoa > Chordata > Aves > Charadriiformes > Laridae > Larus > Larus michahellis. The sequence goes on along the minus strand of NC_133896.1, from coordinate 6,642,350 downwards.
GTAAGTAAAGGACTGTTGATTTCATCAAAATCATGATGTTCACTTAATGAGACCAGCTCTGTTAATCTTACTTTTTGACATATATTTTTTGGAAATTGCAATGGAATGTGACAACCACCACTGTTTCCTTTTCCTGGATTGCTGTAGAAAGTGGCTGTGTCCACTTATACTGCTGGAAAATGAAATAACCCATACAAGTAGCTTTGGAATCTCTCGAAGTTCAAAAATTAATGGTAGGAAAATTGCTATACAAATAAAAAAATATTTTAATTACCTCTGGAATGATGGCTACTAAAAGGATTTTAAGGTATGAGGAAGCTTGTAAGTTTTAAAACAAAGAGAATATAGAGATCAGGAAGATCATCTTTAGATTAAATGAATGTCATAAGAATGTATTTATCAGAGAAAACATTGGGGGCTTCATATATATCTAGCTTTCCTTCTAACATACATGTTAAATTATGATATAGAGTGGGTTCCTGCTCTTCAATATACTAAGAAATAAAAAGTTCGGGTATGTGTCATGATAGAGGCAAATTTCTGTCATCTCTAATTTGTCAGAAATATAGGAAATGTGGAAGAGACGTAAATAGAACATAAAAGCCTCACCGTGAAGTTGGGCAATGGTACAACTCCAAATTTTAATTAGTTTATTGATTATCTCTACAAAGATGATGACCTGCTAACAAAAAGGAGATGTTACCCATCCTCTGCCTGTTGCAGTGCTGTAGCAATTCCAGCGAGCTTAGTATATAGATTTATATACTTGCCGCTGCAGTCCATTTGTATAAACAAGTAGCTCAGAGGATTTAGCTAACGCCCATCTGGTTACTTTAAAAGCAGAAGTACAAAAATATCAAAGCAACAGAAATAGAAATCATTTTAACTGGTCTCCATCTGGCAATTTTAATAATGGAAGTGCAAAGTTACAAAACGTGCCAGATATCCAGGGTTTGTACGAAAAGAAAAATTGTGATTAAAAACATCAAAAAAAATTCTGTACAAGACAGGTTAGCTAAGAGTTTAGCTGCGGTTCAGCTAACTTCAGTATCGCAGGAATCTAGGTCACAGTTTAACACAGCACAGGAAAAACCCCTTTTCTCCTAAATGTCGGGGTTTACAGCAATACATAATTATTGCCTTGTAAACTAACTTGCAAATAGCACCTTTCTTCTGGGTTGGAGACTAAGGCTGAACAGGGAGATTTCTAAAATACCTCCTTCTGCAACTGGTGATGTGAGATTATTTTAAAATTTTAAAACTCTTTACATCCTCAGAAGTGTTTTCTGTTGGCTAATACGCTTAGTAGCTGAAAGTGTTAAGATTGCTCAAGCAGGGCCTGATCAAATGCTCATTTGAAAGAAGAAAAGAGGAAAAAATCTCACTGACTAGTTTTAGTTGAATTCTACAGATCAGACTTGCATATTTTATAAAGAAACTTGGATGCTGAGACCATCAGTGCTGCAACATTTAATGCAATATATTTTCTAAGTTAGTCCAAAACCTTTCCACAGCAGGTTTGGAATGATCGTGGTTCGCATTTTTCTTCTTTTTTTTTTTTTGTTCTTCCCACTTCTCACTTTTGTTTTGTTTCACTTTGAATACTTCTCAGTGTTTGTATTTTGAAAGCTGGCCTATTTTCCCTCACAAAGCAGCAGATTCAGTTTGTGGTATAAATGCTAAATCAGCATGTGTCAAACTTGTTAAACCTTTTTTATGCCAAGCCTTGAAGGACCTGATAAAATAAAGCTGTAAAGATATACATTTTAATAAAACATTATTCATGCACTGTTAGTCCACAAAATATTCTCATGTACTATATAGAAATGAAAAACAACATTTCTCTGGCCTAAAGCTAACTTTTTATGACTCCCTTGGTAATTTTTCCATTCTTTAATACTACTTTATTTATTTATTTTACAATAGGCTTTCAGAAAAGGGATGGCATTTTTCTCGACATGTTTGCATGTGCTTTTTTTTTTTTCTTTCCCTTCCCCTGACCTTTTACATCATCTATAGAAAAATTTAATAGGGATATGAAAATCCGACAGGGTAACTGCTGGAAGCAATATGTGCTGATCAAAACCCAGAGACAGCAGCTCTGTCGAGAGCAGAACTGTGGTTGTGTGGTTCAGACACTGGCCTGGGAGTCACGAGATCTGGGTTTTCTTCCTTAATCCGCCTGACCCCCCTGAGTGATACCAGCTCTTTGTTTGCTCAGCGGGAATGATAATATTTACATTCTCCCATTCTTTTGTCTATTTAAATGATAGCTGGCTTGAGAATCCTACTGTCTTTTTTAGTGCTGGTGCAGCGTACAGCACAGCGCGGTTATTTCAACTGATGCTTTTGGATATTACCATAAGGCAAAAATACTGACTAGGGACCTAAGTTTCCTGCCCTATTGTGTGACTCTGCCCTCCTGCAAGTCTGAGAAAGAACGCCCTGAGACAAGGAGGACAGAGTTGGCTTGTAGGCAAAGCCAAACCTTTGGGTGCTTAAATACTGGAGTATGAAGGTTTTTTATTTCCCAACTGCAAGTGTTTTAATGCATTGCAATGTCTCAGGTATTCCAGTACTGGCTGCATCCTGTCGGCTTTATGAAGATACTCACTGCTAGGCACATGGCATTCAATGATAGATGTATAGCTGTCTCTCACCCTCAATCAGGAAATCTCTTTTATTAGTCTGGTTTTCGTCTGTTTGGACTCTTTTCACAGTTGTAGCTCACATCTATCTGTCTGTAAGCCATCCATTCAGCTGTATCAGAGAACATGAAGAGCACCATGATGTTCTCAAGGACATCAGCAGATTTCCAGGCTTCATGAATGTACAGACCTACAAGACCTTCAGAATAGGTCCTCTGGACATCTCCTTCACGGACTGGTTACCATCAATAAATCAAGCCCCACTAGATCCAACCTTTTTTCCCACCCCCACAGCTATGTGCAGATCAGTAAAACTTCCATGGATATTTGTCCCCTCTTCCGTCCTGATGGCCCATGGTGTGAGTCACTACTGTTTTCTCTCATAGGGACACAGGCCCCAGATGTGTCACAACCATGCAGACCTTTTTCAGAGGCTCTCAAGAATGCAAACTAGGCAACGGGTCAACCAAAGCCCTCCTTGAATTTGGCCACGCTGTTGCTGACTGAGTGACCAGCAATCGAGGTCAACATCTGGATTGATAAGGAGTTCTTCAAAGAACAAACAAAGAATTTCTGGTTTGAGGCAGTAACAACCAGTTGCTGTGCAAATATCAAGGACTACAACTGGGTTAGCTGTGGCACCGTAGAAAACCGCAAGGACTGCAGGAGATAATTATCTTTAATACAGCATGACAAAGTATAATTTTCTCTTATTATGCAAAAAATGAGGTGCACGGAGAAAGAGGCAGAACTGCTGTTGGGAATGTAGCTTAGCTCCTCCACTGTAGGCACCGGTAGCACAAAGCAACTTATTCTTTCTTTTTCTCCCCATGCCTGAGAGTATTTTTTCCTGTCTTGAAGGAGCCCCACTGTTCTTCCCTGCCTTCCACACCTGCTCTCTTCTTCTTTGTCTGCTCAGCTACAAAGTAAAACAATAAACATTTAAGGCACAAAAATTCATGTGGTTTGGCTCCCAATGCTCAGAAGCTGATGAACTGAAAAGGAAGGGAAGTTTTTTTTCTAATTGAGCCTTGAGTTCCTTCTTCAGCAGAAGAGCTGCTCAAATATGAAGGTTAAATCCATATTCTGCCATAATTAAAGGTATTTTGGGCTGAGGAATTCAGTGGTATTCTTGCCAAAAGAGCGGGCATACAGGGAGTGCTGGCTGGTTGTGCAAAAGTAGGTAGAAAACTGTCCTAGGGTTTGGGAGGTGGGTTTTGCTGCACTGGCATGCTGGGTGATTAATGCAAGCCACTTAGCATCTCCTTCCTCCCCCTCGCTGTGCCTTAGGTTCAGGAGGAACAATGACATTTTTCTCCTTTGTACTGATTTGAAAGCTACTGATGAAAACTGCTACTTAAGGATTAGTTAGTAATGTAGAGAGGAAATTCTTGAGGGGAAAAAAAAAGAAGAGTAAATATGCTTTTTAGTCCGAATGTATACTACGTGTTTTTAAGGCAGAAAAAAAGTCTTTCTCAGAAAAATGACATTTCCAGATTAAATTTTCATTTTCACAACAATTTTTTTTTTTTCTACTGAAAGAACATGGATGGAAAAATTCCAGCAAACTCTGAAAACAAATTAATTCCTCGTTTTGCTAAACATACTTTTATACGATGGTTATAGTATTCACAAGCAAAAAGAATCTTAAAAGGAAAGACTGGTTGATTTCCCATATCCCTGTAAGTGAAGCTGTTATTACCTTTGCTGCTGCTCAGAAAAATCTCAACAGGTCATAATGTTCCACTGTGTGTCTTAGACCTGAAGGAGCAAGGGAATTCACATTCATTTAAAGATACTGCAGTACTGCCTCCATAAATCCCCTCAATGGGACAAGATGTAGGCCTAGCTTGATGAGATAAAGATAGTGTTTTATACCAAGTTTTCAAGCTTCATTCTAAATAGTCATTGATTTTGTGGGTATACATCAGAATTTTATGTTCTTCTGGTTATCGTTGTCTACAATTCCATTCTTTACTTTAAAAAGCGCAGCAATTGACTCGCAACACCCAGAATACATCCTACAACATCCATCTGCTGTGTTTTAGGGTCTTACTGTAATGCAATAAAGCACTTTTATTTCACATGAAGAATGATTTATACTGAAGTTAATGTCTTAAGTATAACACATCCACACTGGGTAATGTTATCATAGCATATATTTCTTCTCTAAGAGTTAACCTACTATCCAAATCACTTTTGCAATGAATGTTTGCATAATGTAAAACAGCCACGTTGATACTAATAGAAATAAATGGCTGAAAGAACACAAAAAAACGAGAGCTTTTGCTTACTATTTAAATTCTTTCAAACAGCAGTGCTGTGTGAAATTCTAATACACTCTCCCTGCAACAGTCAGATATTAAAATGGTCCAAAGATTAGAAAATCACTTAAAAATGTAATTAATACAGCAGCACAATTCTCTGTGGTCTGTAAGATATGATGCATTTAGTGTAGCAAATAAAACATAACATAGGACAGTCATCCACGTGTATTATATGTCTAATCCATTAAAATATGTACATAGATTTATTGTATTTGCTTTACAAACTTTGTATTTTCTGGCCTAGATATTAAAGAATGATGTTTAATTTAATTTTACAGCTTCTTTGCTGTTTTGGGGGTTTCTTTTAGTTTATTTCTTCAGAAAATTCCTAGTTTCAAACCATCAGTAATAAAGTTGACAATTAAATATATAAGAATATATCCTAAAAAGACCAAAACCTCTTATTCATGATTTATGGGATCACAAGTTGGAAGGGACCAGAGGATGTTATCTAGTTCAACCTCCTGCTCAGTCAAGGTCAGGCTTACTTTTCCATGGACAATGTCTTGGTTTTGGTGCCTAAATCTTCATACTGATGCTTGGTTAAAGGTTAAAAACTAGGCTCCTGTTCTCAACAGCTGGCTGCATCCTGAGCAAATCTGTGCATTGGTGCTTTGAAATGATGGTGTGTTTCCTTAGGGATCTCATTTTCTGAAGCTGTTTCTATGTCTATGACTGCTTCATGAAAATTTTGCCACGAGACTGTGTTGTTTTGCTCATTTCAGTGGAACTCCATTTTTAGGGATTTAAAAATTGTGAGCACTTCTAAAAGTTTGATAGTTGCCTGAAATTATTTTGCATAAAGACTGTGATTCTACCAAAAACTTAAGGTCAGGGCAACAAGTCTGTGAGTGATCTATACGCATCAAAATGTGCTATATAATCCTTGGATCTCTACTCTTATACATTCATCTTCACATGTTCTTAACATTTTCCATATCTTTATACCCTAAAATCCAGTCAGAAAGAGAAAAATCAAAATACTGAAAAGGTGGTTACTACAGTTTTCCTGGCTCTTGGGCAAGAGTATTGTTATGAGAATAGGGAAGACACTATGCCAGTAAATTTAAAAATCACACTGCAGATTTTCTTCACGTCAATAAAGATGAAAGCCTCTGTAAACTTTATTGAAACTGAGCCTTCAAACTTGAAAGTATTTATTCAGGCCAAATAACCTTCCTAAAGAGAGAGTGATGAACAATATGAAGTAGATAATTGCAAGAGTAAGTCTAAGAACACACTCAGAAGCCTAATTCCTTTTCATCGGACACTACGGAGACTTAAAAGAATTTAAGACAACTGACTAGTAAGCAAAGAGGAAACAAATTAATAATGGAAAAGAAACTAGAAAATAGATGGTGACTGGGAAACCACAAATAATTATACATTTAGAACTACTTTCTGGAACTTACTACCTCAGTGTTATGAGCGTGATGACAAAGTGATGGGGTGTTAGTAAGGAGTACAATTAAAAGAAAATAGGCACAGCTAGTCAAGTGCTCTGCATGGTGGAGTTAGTGCTACACAGGGAAGCAGAGATGGCTGCGGCCCTCGGAGCAGTGCAGCGGCCTCAGTGATCAGCAGGAGCGAGCCAGTCGAGGGGTGGAGCATTGTGCTCACACCTCTGCGTTGCTTCTGTTACCCAAAGCTATGGAAGCCCTGAGGAAGCCTGGTCTGGCCTCGTTGCTGACCCTGCTGCGAGCAGAAGATTGGACTAGATGAGGTCCTTTCTAGTCTGCATTATCCAATGGGATCTTAGGATCCCAAAACGAAACAAGCTTGGACATCACTGCGTGACACAAGGTTGCAACACACATAAATGAATTGAAAGTCCACTTAGAGTTGCACCTGAAGGAGAAACAGGAGAGAGGGAGTAAGGTAGACTAAGAGTGGCCTCTTTTCCTCTGTCTAACCATCTATGGGCTTTCAGGCTTTAATTATAACATGTTCGATGCAACACTAATTCTGTGTGAGCTGCTGTTCAATGGGCGAACAATATTTTCCATTAAGGTGTCGGGGTCAATGATATGGATAATTAGCTAGCAGTGTGGTTCAATACATTAATTCTCTCTGAAGTAGTAGTAAAACATATGTTGACTCTTGGTAACCTCAGTGTAGATGTTGCAACCTTGTAATGGATGTGGATGCAATAACCTGCTTGAGCTTTTCTACTTGAGATAAGGTGTTTTCTTAAGTGATGATGATGAATGCTGCTCTACTAGGGAGCCAGAGAGTGTCATTAAACTAGCTAATATTTTGCTGCCCTGCCATGTAGAGCAAGCATTGCTAAAGGGCAGCCATGCTGTCAAATCCTCATAGGCTGGAGCAGGGAATAAAGCAGAGAAAAAACAGGATGAAAAAAGTAGATAAAAGGGCCTAAGGTGAATTCAGGCCTAATACACAGTACATAGAGTTGTTTTGTTTGCTTGCGTTTTTCCCCTTCCTCAGTAAAAGTATTTCAATAGTTATATTTTTCAGAAGCAGAACCCCCCCTTCAACTCTCCCCATACTCCTCAGTCACAAACAGAGTTCATCATCTATCAATATAAGCGTTTCAGATCTCTCTAGACCTGGAGACACCAGGCAGAGTTATTAGTTCTTCTCCAGCTTATTCTGAGGTGCCAGAGTTCAAAATGAAAACGTAGAGATTGCTGGTAGCCATGCCAGAGCTAGGGAACTGCACAGATCTATCCCTGTGTCAGTCTCTGCGTCTGTACAAACACAAACAAGCACATCCATGGATGTAAAATTGAGAATAAAGTCCTGTGTGTGAAGCATTTTTGTCTGTGACAGGCCTTAAGAAACTAGAGGGCAAATTCTCTGCTGATGTAATTAGCACGGCATCGTTAAACTCCACGGACCTGTACCAGTTTAGAGACACATGAGATTTGACCCCATTACTTTATTTAGTGACACTTATAGTAATTTCAAATTGTCTAGTCTGCATTGCTGTATTCCAACAAGTAACACCTTTAAACTCTGCTAATAACTTTTCCTCCTCTAAATGTTGTGCAAGCAACCATCTTTCCTTTATGATCAAACCTAAACTGTGAAAGTAGATGATTTTTGAGTTATCTGTGTAGCAGTTTATATCCCGAAGAACACCAACACAGTTTAGAGACTCTGAGGCACAATTATCCACTTTGTGAAGACAACTGCAGCTGGGGGAAATACGACAATCATTTTATATTAATATGAGACAAATATATTTAGGTAAGAAACACAAACAGCGAGGTTTTTCTCCTTGACACTCTAGGCAGGTAGGAAGATCTTGTTTCTTCATCTTAAAAAATCAAGAAAACCTAGTGGTGTTGTGTTATGTTTTGTGAATTTGGGAGAATGGATTTGTTCTTTGATGACTTGGAAGACAGCATTCCTTATGAGGAATTACTGGCATCTTGGTGCACATGGGTTTTCTTTGTCTTGTCATCATGCTAAAGACTCCAGGTAACACCTTTGTTAATTCAAGACATATGATAGACTCGTGTCCAATGCTATGCATTTCCCTGAGAAGTGGAATGTGCTGCCATTAGGGAAAACCTGCCCATATAAGCATGCTTCAAGCAAGAGCTGCTAGTTGCACAGAAGCAAATTAAAATAGATTACACGTTTGCAAGGGAAGAATGGCCCAGTGTAGACTCTGATGGCTAATAATGGTGCACAGTTACTATCCGAGGAGGAAACAAGCCTCTATTGTACAGAGAGCTGGAGCGGTCTTACCAAGTTCAAAACATACTACCTATTTATGAGGGTTGCTCTGTTGCCGTTCTGATGAATAAAGTCCTGTCTCCAAGCCAGACTACCCTAAATGACAGGTAACCTAAAAAATTTCCAGTTGGGGATATTCTAGGGTTCAATTTCCCTCAGCGCTTTGAATGGCACAAATGATGTTGCTCATGTGATCTTAAATTATGAGATGGAATACACTCTAGTATATAATTATTTTTGTTAGCTTTTTAATATTCCCCACTCATCTACAACCAATCTAGTCATTCAGTTCCTCTGTAATAAGGAAATAAATAAGGCATACAAAGTTGGACTTCTGTATTTTTGCTAAAGAATGACTCAAATTCATATGATCCAGGGTAAAAAAAATAAAATCCTTTGACTTTATATAAGGGCATTATGAGTGTTAGTGTGAACTCCTTTCTTTCATGCTGAGTTTCACCATCGGGGAGGGCTGGACAGATCCCTCATGTGTCTTATGCACAAAGTCACCTAGATCTTCTGGCCTGCTAACTAGCCTAGCCAGCATTGTGAATAAGTATCTCAAGCTATCTTTGCTGTCATTCTTACCATTTAGTACTGTCAAAAGTTCCTCTGAGTAAACTTTAACTAGAGAAGATGTTCTGACATCTGCCAAGGTCTTGCTTATCCGTTGAGCACATCATTAGCAAATGCATTCAGCTCCACAACTCTGCATGGTAAACCTTTGTGCGCCATTGTGTTAATGTTTTGGAGAAATAAAGAAAGAATGGGTGGAAGGAACATCAAGGGGTCATTCTTTTACCCTGGGCAGGATCATCTCTCTCTGAACTATTCCTAACATATGTTTAGCTAAACTGCTCTTAAGGTCTCCAGTGATGGAGATTCACAACCTTCTCAGGCAATATATGTCTGTGCTTAATCATTATTACCATTAAAAAGAGTTCTTCCAGTGTCTAACATAAATATCCCTTTCTGCAATTTAGAGCACATTATTTCTTCTCACATACAAAACGGGTATGTGGGACAATTCACTCTTTTCCTCTTTTCAGCAACATTTTATGTATTTGATGACTACTAATCCTGTCTCTATTTGTTCTTTTCTCTCGAGGAAGCAACCTCAGCTCTTTGATTTCTAACAGGTCGAGTTTCCACACCCCTAATCACTCTGCTCTGCCTTCAGCTGACCCAAATATTTCTTGAAACGCAAACTGCAGAGGGGACACTGTGCTTCAACTACGGCTTCATTCACACCAAACAGAGCAGAAAGATTATGTCATGCATTTTAGAGAGATTATTCCTGCTTGTACATCCCATAATAGTATTTGGCTTTTCTGCAAAAGCATCACTTTGCTGATAATATTAATTTCAGGGATCTTCTCTTATCTTATTCTCCATCATTGTTCTCTTTCTGCAGAGCTGCTGATTAGCCGGTTGTTCCCTGAAGTCGTCTTAGATGTTTCAGACTGTTTCTACAAATTGTCAAGCTCGTTCTGAATCCTCATCCTCCCAAGTGGTTGGACCTCTTTTCAGTGACTCGGTATGTTCTTCCTAACAAATACACTTTATTTTCCTTGTATGCCCTTAGTACAAGTTTCCAGCCATTTCTCTACCCATGTTATAGTATTTTAATCCAGTCAATGTTTCCCTTCCTTACTATGACAGTGTCAGGCGAAACATTGTCAGAAACCTCACTGAAGTCAAGACATATAGCATCTACTGCTTCTGCCCTATCTACAAAGCCTGTTACCCTGTCATAGGAGGAAATGAAGTTGGTTTGACAAGATTTGTTTCTGACAAATCCATGTTGGCTGTCACTCATCTTTTTGTTATCTTCTAGGGGCTTACAAATTGTTTGCTTGGTTATTTGCTCCAGGATTTTTCTGGGAATTGAAGTTAAGCTGACAAATCTATCCTCCTGTCCCCCTTTTATAAAGATAGGCTCAATAATTGCACTTTTCCAGTATTCTGGAACCCCCCCATAAGCTCCCCAAGATAATCAGTGACAGCTCTGAGATTGTCCTGACAGCTCTTTTTCTCTGATAGTGCTCACCTTGGGGTGGATTTCCTGAGGCTCAGTGACCATGAAAATATATAACTAATACAAGCACTTATCTTACTTAGTCTCAGTTTTTCTCATTTGTTCATGCCTTTAATTGCTTTAGCCATTTCATCACATCAATCTCTTTCATGAAGGAAGAAGCAAAAGAGGGAATAGACACTGTGGCTTGCTTGGGTGTTTCTGTCCGTAGATTTCCCACTCCATTTGGTAGCAGAAAAAGTCTTTTCTTTCTTTTCTTGAATTGCCTGACTTTCTAACACTATACTCGCATACTGGATTCTGTCTTTGACCTGGATATTTCTGATATAGCCCATGATTACTTTGTGTTGATTTTTTTTTTTAATAGCCTCCCATGAGGTCTCTGACAAAAGCTTTTGAAAAAAGCAAATGGGTTGTGTCAGTTGTGCTTATAGTGATCTGGTGCGATGGTCTTAAAGACACTCATCTGCCGCTTTTAAATAGTTAAGGCATTTCATGCACTGATATATTTCCATCCAATATCAAAAGGCATTTCTGATCACACAGACCTTCAAACATTTATTTATATTTACTTTTAATAAGCACCATAAAACCTGTAATGAGCAGCAATTTAATTGCATCATTGCATTTGATCAGATGAACATCCTGTTCATAATAACGCCTTCCCTATAAATAAACATAGAAAATACAAATTAAACTTCCACGTTAAAATGCATCCAACTTAATGTCTCAATTCTTTCTTTACATGTTGTGAATTGAAATTTTCTCTGGAATAATGTGTACACTGACATATTTCTATGCATATTTACATACTCATATAAATTCCGCTAATACATTGTCTAACTTAGAATTTGCCCCCATTTCAGCCATCAGCATTACTACACTGATGTAAACCACTTGTATTCTAGCAAAGCTGATGAGACAGCTGAAAACTGAAAGAAAACATAAAGGAAACAGAGTTCAATTTTGCTTCTAAAATGGACATTTTTATTCAGTCCAAGTTTTCCATGAGCATATCAGTCCAAATTTCCAAATTTTAAGTTATTGACATTTTTATCCCCAAAGCACCAAATCATTTTAAACATTCTGATGCACTAAGCACTTATCAATTGCAAAAATTGATATTAAAACTTTTTGCATTTTCTGCTCTCTAAATTGCATGGATTGTGTAGGAAAGCCCAAACAACATAAATGTACAGTTTCCAATAGTTGTTAATGATGTGGAGCGAGTACAGGAGTGGGATGCTAAACTAATCAGTGCTATTGGACATTGGTGAGTAGAAACCACTATATTAGTGCCTAAACTGTGCAGTGATCCATGTCTCCTAATTCTGGGAGATAGTTATGTTAAATTGATTTGAAAATAAGTGGACAGAATCATTATGCCTACATTTATAGCTAAGCTGATGGAAATCAGATGGATTTTAGTTTTGCAATGCACCTCATAAATTGATGCTGAAGATCCCAATAGAGACTTCACTGCCTGCTTTCTGTCCACCCAATAAACTGTGATTATTGGATCCTGATGACATCTGCTCCGAGCCTATATTAAAATGAATTGAAATAAACCTCCAGAAAAAAGCATGTTGAGGCAACTTGAATATGGAGGAAGCTGTAGAGCTTGTCATCGTTGACATATGTGGTCCAAGGAAGGACTGTTGTGGAGCTATGGATATATGCTGAAAAGCAAGGCTTCTCAAAACGCAAACTCAAACCCACATCAGCTTTGCCTAGGAGTGCTCCTGGAAAATACATTCCTTTTTTAAAAAAATCATTTTCAGAACAGAGTAAGGCACTGAGAGAGTTCATAACAAAAGCAAGAAAATGGAATACAGTAAGTCATAAAGGTGTGCCCTTGTGGTTAACGTTCTGAGGCTGGTTTTATTTCTGAAGCACTAAAATATCCTGGCCTCACTGAGGAGCAGCGAAAGTGCTCGGTGGAAGCACTGGGAATACCTTACTACAAACTGCTAGGCAATGGATTAATGGTTTTATTAGGTGATTCTACCCAAATTCCTTGTCTAAGGAAAAGCCCACATGGTAAAAATAATAAGGAAAATGGGTGTAAAGAATAAGAGATTCTTCATTGCAGTATTTCCTAACAGTCAGTGTGTTTTACTACTTGTAGCAAATTCCAGTTCAGGCCTATACAATATGCAATATTCAACTCTCACTATTGAAGAAACTGATTTGATAAATTTAAGGCATGAGGATCCAGATCCACAGAAGCACTAAGGAGCCTTAAACCCCTGAAATAATAAATATCCTACTAATATCAGTGTGACTTAGGAACTCAGTGCCCTTGGGAAAGGGAGTGTCTTTAATGGGATTTTTTTCTCTATATAAACTTATTTTTTAAGTCATATTTGTAGCACTTTGTTCAATATATATGTCCAGAAAGGAAGAATTTCTTGAATTTTTAGAACTACTAATTTAAGCTTTGATTTCTTTTAATATAAGCAATAATTAAAAATAAAGGCCTTTTTTTGCAAACAGTTTTTCTGTTTCTCCTACGTGGTCAACAATCAAGGACTGAGATTCTCAAAGCAGGAGAGAAATCAGTCTATGGCTCTGATACAGATTTGGTTTGATAGAAGTGGCTACTAAAACTGACTATTCTTCCTGTGCTTCTATCCGCCCCCTTCCCCTGGGACCCGCACTACCCATGCTTGATTGAGCAGACGTGCTTTCCTACAAATTCCTGCATCTCCTTGGGCTTGGATCTGGAAATTCTTAGGTCCATGTAAAGAGCAGCTTCTTGGCCCAAACATCTTCCTCCTTCTCTATATCTCTAAAAACTGTTGATATTCCTTTGTCACCATTCATGTTGAAATTAATGGCATTCTGCAATTTTGGTTCCTGTGGTATCTACAGTACTAGTGCTGCATCATATACGTCAAGTTGTTAGCCTAGCAAGACAATTAATTTACAGCTCTATAGCTGCTGAATGAAAACAGGGCTTTCCAGCTGTTTACAGTGAAGAGCCACTGAAGTATGGTGTGTTGTCAGAAACTGCACTGGAAAGAATCAACTGTTTTCCAGATTAGTTGAAATGCTGAGCTAATCTGTTCTCTAATCCAATAAAAATACATATTTTCAATAGGAGGACATGGAGAAACTCTTATTAGTTTAACCACATGAATCAGGCAGCATCTACCTCATTAGCAGTTTGGTGTAACAGACATAAAGTCACTGGAACAGAACGTGTTTACAGGGTAAATATCTCCCACTTTGAAAATAAATACCTTGGCTTTGGCTCAGCATTTATTTAGCAGTGGGAAACTGCTGTCCTGTGACAGTGTTCCATTTCATTGACATTATCTCCTAATGATGTTATAAGTGGAGACAAGTTAACCTCGGAAGGTTCAGAGGTTCAATTTTCATTAGGATAAGCATCTAGAAACTTTGAAAGCTTATGAGCTATTATCCCAACTTTGGTCATTAATCTTATTTTCTAATAAGCGCTTGTCTCTTTTGGTCCTAACCTCCCGAAAAATCTCCCCCAGGTAATCTCTCTGTCCCTGTTTCCCACCAGAATATGTGACTGGTGTGGCTCTATGAGGTCCTGAGCAGGTTCCAGCTGCTGAGGGCACTACATTTTCCTGAGTTTTTCAGTGCCGTAGATAAAATCACAAAAGGACTTTCTCTAAATAACCTTCAGTCCAAGGCCACAGTGCATCCATTTTCTGCAGCACACATGGCTGGTAACGTTCACAGATGGCACGGGGTCGATGCCTTGGTTTTAGGCATTTAGCATAAACGAGTCATTTCGGTTCCCTTTGTGACCGCCAGGAAGATTCAGCTGATGCTGGAAGGGGCTTGAATTTACCTGACCTTGATGGAGTTTGTCTGGAAAGGTTTTGTCCCGGTTCTCACATTTTCTTTTCAATTAGGTTCGTCTCCCCCTTGTCTTCTCCAGAAGAGTCATCTCCTGTCCTTTGAGCCTATCAAAGTAAAACCACTTTTTTTTTGTTACAGTCCAGGAAGATGCATTACTATCTTCCAGTCTGATACCTATAGACAGTGGCTTTCTCCTCCTTTCTCTGTCTAATGCCTTAACCTGTGCTCTTTCCCCTGTCGCAATACCCTTGCAGGCTGCATATCCTTTGCTTTTAAGCAAATTTAAAAAGTTTCTCCCCAGCTGCTTTTTCCCCTGTCTTTTTCTTATTCTTTTTAACTGCCCATTTCGAGGCTTTATGTCCCTTTTGGCCAGATCCCTGCTCATAGTTTACTCACTATTATTTTTGTCACAAATTAGAAGTAACAAAATGTAAGGAAGACTGGGGATTTGGAGTATCTAAATTCTTAGGGTCCCAACTTGGGAAATATAGCAATTGCTGAGTACTTCTCATTCTGAGCAGGAAATCTATCGAAGAGTCTGAAGTTCAATACACCAGCCAGGGGAAGCATTAAAAATACCCATATCTCTTGGGAAAATTAGTCTATATAGCATCTTCTTATTGCCCACTTATTTCTTCTAAAAGTTTTTCTCTCACACGCACGTTTTACTCATAGGAATGCATGCATTAATCAAAATAAACAGCTAGTGTATGGGGCGCACCGACGTAATAGATCTACTTAACTCCAATTAAACCAAGCAGTGGGCAACGTAACCTCTCGTTGCTGTTGCTGAACGAGCTGCAGCTTTGCATACAAATGATGGGAGGCAGATTTGCTGCTGACCATTCAGTGCAGTCCTTAGTGCCAGGCACCTAACATGAGTTCAGAGACTAGGATCCTTGGGCTTTACAGTTTGACAGAAAAAAGAAAGAAAAAAAGAAATAAGAAAAGAGGTTAAAGCTTGATGTAGAGATCCCTAAATAAAAGTGTGTACCGTGGAAGTCAAAGATATGTTCCAAGACAACAAATTCAGAGTGCCTTCTTCTAATCTTTGTTATGCGTGCCTATGAATTTATAGCAATATTGCCAAGTCCTGTGATTTAATGTGTCATATGAAAACAGGAAAACCCTCATCTTTTATTAAAACTATGAATTTTCAGGTCTATAAGACCTTGAAGAAAAGCATGAAAATGTGACTCAAGAGTGCCCTATAGACTCAAAAAACAATGAAAGAGTAAATCTTATGCTTTGCCTTTAAGTCTTATGATCAATAAGATGCAGCCAAATGCATAATATTATGTCTGTATATAATACATATTTATAATATAATATATATCCATAAGAACGAGACATTGTTGGTCTGCTGCATGATCTGAGCATTGTCAAATGCTGTGACCATGCCACAGACCGATAACATCCTATTATTTTTTATTTAAACGGTTATTTTTTCTATCACCCCACCTCCACTTCTTGTGTTTACTGTGAAATGTGGTCTCTTTCAGCAATAAAGATTCATATACCTGTGGTTATTTTGTCATTTATATGCAGTTCTATCATCACTTGTTCTAATCTCTGTTTTAGGGGGTGTTCTGTTTACTACACTGCAATGATTTTTGAATTAAGCTCAGCAAAAAGTGTTACTACATCAACTATATCTTTGAATATTTGAATATATTTGTTTGCTTAAACATTGGCTTAGTCAGACAGCATTGAGGATTTGTTTTTAAGTACAATGTTTGCAATTGACAGATGACTTTTCTCTTGGTGGATTCTAATTGCTTGTAACCCAGTGGGAAAATGTTTGCTATTGTATATATTGATTTTTTTAAACTAAGAAAGCAGTATTTTTAAAAATATAACACGAATTAATACTTCATAAACCAGTACTCAATCTGCAAACCCAGTTGGAAGTAATGGAACTATACATTTAAAATGATGCCTTTAAGAAATAGACTCAGCATTGTTTGACGTGATATAAGTCTTACCTGCAATACTTCAGATCCAGTGCTATATATGTAATGAAATTCTTAGTTGTAATGCCCTACAGAATGTGTTGAGGTAGTAATGAAAACGACAAGAGCAGTAACAATATTGAAAATATTATTTTCAATATGGAAAGAATACCAAATAGTTTCTTGTGTCTGCGGGTTTCTTCTTGTCCTTTTGGTTCCACCTCACTTGATATCCTATGAGGAGCGGCTGAGGGAGCTGGGGGTGTTCAGCCTGGAGAAAAGGAGGCTGAGGGGAGACCTTATCGCTCTCTGCAACTCCCTGAAAGGAGGGGGTAGCGGGGTGGGTGTCGGTCTCTTCTCCCAAGTAACAAGCGATAGTACAAGAGGAAATGGTCTCAAGTTACACCAGGGGAGATTTAGACTGCATATAAGGAAAAAATTCTTCACTGGAAGGGTTATCGAGCATTGGAACAGGCTGCCCAGGGAAGTGGTTGAGCTGCTGTCCCTGGAGATATTTAAAAGATGGGTAGATGTGGTGCTGAGGGACGTGGTTTAGTGGTGGATTTGGAAGTGTTAGGTTGATTGTTGGACTCGATGATCTTAAAGGTCTCTTCCAACCAAAACAATTCTATGATTCTATGGAAAGCCAAATGCACTTTTATAATTTGAGTGTGGTGATTGTGAAGAGTATTGAAATATGATCGTTGTACAGGACAAATTGCAGTGTGAAAGTCAGGTGGTAAAGTGCTTGCAATGGCACACAGCTCTTTAGTAAGAAACCTTTGCTATTCCTCATGTTGATATTGCCTTTACAGTAGTTAGCATAACAATATTTACTTCGATTTTTTAATAATCACGCTATGTTTTGTATAAGTACATATTGATTTTGATGATACTTGAAAATACTGATCTTAATCAAGAGCATGCAACTGAAACTGTAGAAATGGCCCAATAGAAACAAAATAAATAAGATGCCTTGCTCTTTGCTTTCTTAAAATGTACGTGTGCTTTCCACCCCCAAATTTCAGACACAAAGAAAATAGAGAAAGTTCCAAACAAAAATTTGCATCAAATAACAAAACAGATCGCATTTAGATGCTATGAGAAGCTGGAGAAAACAAACACTGTTGTGTCTGCCTCAAAAACCAACAGCTTGATTTTCCTATAAACACTAATCACATACATATTAGATTATTAAATTGGAAGCAGAGCCTCTTGGAATAGTTTATCTTGGTCCCACAATTCCTTACGTAATTGCTACTTCTGAACCACTCCTTTTAGGCCTTGAGTCTGAAATCTCAAAGACGACTTCTGATTTTTGAGAACTTTTGTAGAGTATTAGGAATGTATGAAAGAATTACTGAAAGCTCACAGTCACAGTAGCAAATCTTGGGAGTTATATCACACAGACAAACTGTGTTCTTAATCCCTCTATGTTGTATAAAAAGAAGGGGAAATATTTAGTTTTCCCTTTCTTTTTTTTAAGTACTGCAGAAAACGTGTTTGAGATTCCTACAGGTATTCAGAGAAATGATGTCTGTCATTTCTGCAGGTTTCAGTGCCAGCCTGTAGTTTTTAACAAAGGGATATGGCACCTTTTATAGACCCTGAGTCTGAATAGGAATAAAAAGGGATTTAGTGACTCCAGGACCCATAGCAACCAATGCTGAACAGCATCCCGCTACATCAGTCAGCATATAAGACACCTTAACCAATTCTAGCCTAACTAATGATGGATGAAGAGACAGGCAGGTGACAATGCCATGCTCTTTCACTTTATCACAGGGGCTACAAAGCAACTCTCATGCATAGACAAACCTTCTGACTAATGCTACCATTGCCTATTTGCATTTCACTTCCACACAAGTCAAATTGGTTTTACTGCATGAAAGTTATTCTGATTGTATGTTCTGCTGAAGCGTACGTACTTGAAACAGCAGCTATTTCATATCTGAAGTAATTAAAGGTACGAAGACTTAAAGTGGAAATATCCACTGAATGAAGGAGACCTGAATGCAACATGAAAAAATCACTTCCATTTAAATTTATCATGACTGATTGTCACTTTCAATTATTTTTTGTATTTACCCTGTTTCTATAGGAGTGTTTACATTTCATTCAAATGTTTTACCTCATCTTTTAAGGCGTTGAGCACCATTAAAATCAATAAGACTGAAGGACATTAGAGGAGGTATTAACTTGCTGCACGATTAGCTCTTAGGGCTGAGAAATACTAAAGGAAAAATGCTGTTAGCTTCATGATATTGCTGGCACTGTACATGAGTTGCATATGGCCTTATGTTCTCCCTGAAATGCTGTTTCCTCCTCTACCAAGGGGATTTTTTTATCTGAACCCTACTTAGTGAAAAGCAAGACTCATCCTGGATCAGTACAGTACAAGTCATAATCAACTGTGATTTCTTGAGCAGAACATTTTGCATTTGAAGGTGAGTCATTACTGCATTATGTTAGCATCCAGAAGTGCTGTCCAAGATGAGAAATCCCTCATGCCAGGCACACACGTTAAAATAGAGCCTTTTCATTGAAGTTTACAGCTAATGTGGGAAAGACAGATTGGTGCTAGGAGAAAAATATATACATTCAGTATTGGATGAATCCCACTGTGCTAATGGCGTATCTTTGGATGAAGATTGTCTTCTTCAGTTCAACAAGGCCACCCCTTGTTCCTTATCTTAACGCGGCTAGAGAAAAACCTGAACACTATCTTTGGTAAATAAACTGTGCATAAGGAAGATGTGTTGCACTTGCAGGGAAAATTAGACTCTTACTGCATGTATATTTGTCCCTGCAAATGCCCTGTGCTGTGTTAAGGCATCCTAGAAATCCACACCCAGACTTCTTGAGACTCGCAGTGCTATTTTTCATATTCTCGTTCTTACATCTTAATGCCCATCTGTCCAAAGTCTACAGTATCAAACCAGCTTCACTTAAGATATCATAAAAAAGATGTATGGCTTACGTTTTTGTTCCAGAACAAACCGGTCCATTTTAATGTAGATCTGCCTTCATTAAATACTTTTATAAACTGATGGAAAATAGAATTGCTAAATCTCCCAGCCTATTTTTAAAATCGCAGTGCCAGTTGCGTTACCTTAAAAAAACCCCAGCAACAGCAGCGTTTAGAATTTTTTTCCATTTCCAATTTAACTTTCAGAAATTAAAAGCTTCTACCCTCTGATACAGTTCATGAAAAGGTCTTTAAAGGCAGTCACTAAAGAAGACTTCCAGTTTGACCTGAAAAAAGGTACTGAGATTTAGAGAGTGCAATTGATTGGATTAGTACTTGTCTCTAGCTATCCATGTTAAGACAATTAAAATAGGAAACAGTAAAAACAGAGTAAAGTAGAAGATCCAGGGAATAACCTCTTAGGCTTAGCTATAAAATGTGTTAACATCTTTTCTGCTATTTGCTTTTTTAGCCACATCCTTTCTGAACAAAAGGCTAGACATAACCAACAGACAGGTAAGCCATTTGTATCCGAAGCTATAACACATCACAGTGAAAGTGCAAATGGCATGCTTAGAGTGCAAAAAGTGGCTGCAGGTAATAGGCGGGCAAAATTAAATAAGAGAGTCTTGCTGACTGGAAGGTGAGATCTGTTAGAGTCTCAAGAGCTTCCTCAGGGAGCTGGTGGGAGCTCTGTAGCTTTGGTCATTTAAATCAGACTGAATGGTTTAACAGAGAATATACTTCAGGGAGCCATCAGTGGTATTTAAGACATTATTTGCAATACATCTAATACACCAGGATTCTGTAAAGCTAATATAAAGTAGTGTGTGAGAGAAGCTAAGACAAAAGGACCAGGAAACAAGGTTATACAGGTCCCAGTTCAGCCAACCACTGGAGAATCGTGCTCCCCTCCTCCTGCCAATAAATTTGTAAGGCTGTCCTATGGCTGTAGCACCACTTTAGCCTGTGGGAACCCGCCTGCACCATCCTTGTGCTGTCCCAGACCTCCTCTGTGAAGGGATGAGGGGCCCTGATGTAGCAGCAACGAAACTTGTATGTACTCCAGCGGAAATATGAACAACAATTCACATATTTAATTAGGAAGGCTGGTCATGAGGTAATACAGAGTTGTAAAACTCGTGATTTATTTTGCGTTTTCCTTCTCATTGTACTAAAAGTGTTTGCTGAAATGTGTTAATTGCCTTGCAGCTCTGGAGAAGCTCTGATATTTCTTTCGGATGAAGACGGACCAAAATTGTGAAGCTAACCAAAGCCAACCAACCCCTGTGATGCCTGGACAGATCACATTCAGAGCCCACCAGGGTTTTTTTTTGCACCAAAAGCTGAACTTCTGCTGTAAAGTTTTAATTTTCTCATACTAATAGTCCTCTCAAAAGAGTACAAGAGAAGTTCAAAAGCATGGGAAGCATGTCACTGAGGTAAATTTGTGTACAGTTTAATGTACTTTAAAAATAACCCAATTAGGCGTATTTCAGATACTGAACTTCACACCTTAGGAACAGTCCTACTGAGGTCAGTGGCACAGCTCACAGCATCTTGTACCATTGATAACTTCTGTAGGAAAGGGACTAGTAATAGGACCTTTGTTTCCTTGGAGACTTCGGAATGGCTTTGGAACTGCTCAAGCAGTATCACAATCTTCTGCCTGTAATACCTTAATCATTTCCATAGAAAACACTTAATATATTAAGATATCATGAGAAGGATGAAGTCTTTAGATAACCAATAAATCACAAGGAATTAATAACTTCAAACATTCTGGTTTCATGGGAACAAGGCTGAAGGAGAGAAAAACGGACCAAGAAGCTATTATCAGATTTTGCATTTTTTATGCTTGAAAACCTTTTAATTTCAGATTTCAAAATAGTGTAGCATTTACAAATATAATCAGCAGAATATGCAGAAGATACTCTGCTCAAAAGAAGAAATAAAAATGCATGTAAAATAAGTTTCCTTTGAGAAACATTTCATTATTACTCTGAAGGCAAATTAATTTTATTAATGTCAGATGAGAGGAAGCGCACAATTTCTTGGTTTTCCTTGGGCGCAGTCATATTATTAAACACCACAGAGAAATCTCCAGTGAACCCCTGTCTGAAGGAAGCTTATTTTGGCTTTCCAGATTCACATCCCTGACAGAAGTTAGGTGACTCAAAGAGTCTAATCAATCAGGCTAAGTTTTCTCACGGTTCCCATGGCTGTGGGATATGGGAATCATAGCGGAGTTTAAGTACTTCCAATTCATGAGAATTCAGACTCAGATATGGCTACAAACTTAACAGCTGCCCAAGGACTGTCTGCAAAATTCAAACGCCCTCCCTCAAAAAGCAACAGATGTAATTGGAGCCCAGTGTGAAAAGGGTGACTTATTCACCGCCGCCTTTTGTCTGCAGTTTTTAGATTCAAAGGCATGACCAAGGAAGATGTCCCACTGAGGCCAGCTGTCTGGATTCATGCCAACAATTTACATTTGCTTATATTGCTTATGGGAGAAAGGGCTGATACAACCTGTTATGCAAAATACCTATTATAAAGAGAGCTAGTCGGAAAATAATTTCTTTTGCCCCGAGCAAAAAAAAATAATCACAGAAATTATGTTTTACTAAGTATTAATAAATATTTTCTGAAAGTTTTCTATATTTTCCAGATTGTGACTGCAAAACTAAAAATTTATTGTCAGATTTTTCTTCCCTCCAGCCCAAACCTGCAAATTTTACAAATAGGGACATTCCGTTCCACTGAAAATAGCTTTCCATCAAAAAAAAAGTTTCAAAAAGTTTTAACTACTCCAATGAAACTCCACCAGGAGTTATTCTAAAAAGTATGTCTTATGGCTGCAGAAAACTACATGAGTGAATCCTTGGGTGCTGTAGTCCGTCTCAAACACCCTCATATACCCTCTGTGAAATGAGAGGAAGTTTCTATTCTGTCATTTGTGTCATTTGTGACCATAAAACTCATTCCCTGAGTTTTAATGCCATAGAATTATACCATGGAAATGCCATGGAAATGCATTTAAAAAATGGTGTTAGTTGCCGAGTTTCTTTGTCCAGATGTTAAAACCATTCTGGCTCCAAATAAAGGTCAACTTGGTCTCCACTACCCAGTGGACCGTGCCCAGAGGTTAAAACAGGAGACGATACAATGCCCGACCACCACCCAGACTCCAGCATTTAGTGTTTCGGTGAGCCAGATGTGGTGTCTTGATATTTTATATAGCTTGAAATATATATTTTGTCTCTAACTGAGTAGTTCTCAAGACATAATGGCAGATATCATAGAATAGAACCACAGAGTGGTTGTGGTTGGAAGTGACCTCTTGAGGTTACCGGGAACAACCCCTCTGCTCAAGCAGGGCTGTCTAGAGCTGGTTGCTTCCACCGTCTATATGCCTCCTTTTTGCATTTGAGTTTGGCCAGGAGCTCCGTGTTCACCCATGCAGGCCTCCTGGCATTTTTGCCTGACTTTGTATTTGTTGGAATGGAACTCTCTTGAACTCGGAGGAGGTGATCCTTGAATATGAACCAAGTTTCTTGGGCCCTCCTTCCCTCCAGCACCTTATCTGAGATGGCTCTTCTGAACAGATCTATGAAGATGCCAAAGTCTGTTCTCCTGAAGTCCAGGGTTGCGCTTGCTTTTCACCTTCCTTCCTGCCCTCAGGATCCTGAGCTCCACCATCTTATGGTCACTGCAGCCATGTCTGCCTTTGACATTCACAACCCCAACAAGCCCCTCGTTGGTGCATACGAGGTCCAGCAGAACACCTCTACTGTCTGATTCCTCTATCGCTTGGAGGAAGAAGTTATCATCAATGCACTCCAGAACCTCCTGGGTTGCTTATGCCTTGCTGTGTTGCCCCTCCAATATATAATCTCTCTGCTTATTTTTTCTCTAAACTAGGACTATCAGACTCTGTCAATTTTGGGGGTATTTGCCTTCTAGGCATAATCTTTCTGTAGGAGATTGGTCAAAATGGGGGTCATAGCTCTTAGAGAGTAATTTTTTCTCAGTTTGGTGAAGCTGTGCCCTGACAGTTTGGGAAAGGGCACGGTAGAACTAACCCCAATTAGCAGGTACAAAAAATAGTCCAAACTGGAGAACACAGGAGGGATGCTATTTTCGATCAATTCGGCAGACAAGGTAATTTTGCCTTCGTCCAAAGAACTGTAGATAATTTTCAGTTTGTGCAGATAAATGGAGCGATTGAAAAGTTCAGTACGAACACCCAGAAGCTTTCTCCTTTTTGAAGCATCTTAGAGACAAAGTGAACATCTTTCTAATCATTTCCAGAGAAAAACAGAAGCAATTAAATGTAACTCCAGTATGAATTCTGGACATAAAGTTATGCCAAGCTCACAAATAGCCCCACTAGCAGTGAGCAGGGGTTCATAGCAGACCCCTAGGCAAGCCCAGGTTGCACCGGAGCGTGATCCAGATTCAGTCAACTTGGCACCTCTAGTGCAACTCTCTAGTGGTACAAAGGAAATAATTCAGGAGGGGAAAAAAGACTAATGATTTTCAGAAAGCAGGTATTTCTCAGCAGTCCTGATTTCCAGCCTGTTGGACTTGCACGTGGAAAACAAGACATTCAATCAAGCACTGTTATGTAAGTGCAGCTCTTTGAGAGCACTCCATATACAGTATAAATTCTACAGGCAGAGTGTTTTAAGCACTTGGAAACTGCAGAAGATGGATTTGGAGTCTTTCTAAATCCATATAGCTTAGAAAACAGGAATAAAAAGAAGTATCAGTATAAGAAACATTAAGAGGTGAGAGGCAAGGTTTATAGGGAGAGGTAATACCTTTTATTAGAATAACTGATAGTGTTGGAAAAAACCAATCTTTCCAGGACAAAAGCCCGTTAAATCTTGTCTGTTTCTTTTCAATTCTATCAGGTTGTCTCGGAAAAGACATTACTTCTTCCTACAAGTCCCATCTCTCTTCTCTGCTCAGACAATCATTTAAAAGAAGGTATTTCACTTCATTGAAGTGCTTTTGAATAACGAAAATGGTGTTCCCTGCTTGCCCAGAGTGAGTAAGAGTTTACACTTAGAGTGGTCAGTACACTGAGCGTAGTCATTTGGATAGGACTGGGATCTGCCCTTCAAGGGCTATGGGGAAAAAAGAAGGGTCAAAATGAGTTTACAAAACCTCATTTTTCAGGACTAGTTTATCTACCTCCAGGCAAACACGAGTTTTCACATACCTTCGCTCATCTTTTGAAGGTACTGCTCCTCATGAGAGAAGGACAAAGAAACTAACCCTGAATGTCTTTCACCCAGTGAATCTCAAAGCATTTTGTAGAGATTAATTAATCAAGTTCTGATGTCCCTAGCAGGCTTACAAGTGTTTTGGAAGTGGCACCATGGTAACAGAAGTGCTGAAACCCATATTTCAAACAACATTGCACATGAGCAACAGAGTACACAAGAGCATATTCCTCTACTCATATGGCTGGATTCATTTTCCTAAGTTGTGGGGAATATCAAATCAAGCTTCTCATAAGAAAAAGGAAACTTTTCATTTTAGTATTTTTCATGCATTTATTTTCTTTAACTTTCTAACTGGCTGTAATGCTTCCTAAAATGGGATTACAGTATCGAGGCAGGCTGAGAAGCTACCAATTGATGGTCACTGCGGTTGGCACACATTTCATTTGCCTTTTCATATTTATCCAGCAGATGTCCACGTCTGAGCTAGTCACTGTAGACTCTCTCCAGAGTTAATGGTGAGGAATAGGCATTTTTAAGGCTGTAGCTAAAATTAATCTATTTTAAAGATTTATTTTCAGAAGAGTTACGTCGTGTCTGAGAAGCATCTTTTTCTTCTTTGTCTACAAGGGTGGTAAAGAGTGGGGGTGAATAGCTGAGATGCTTTCTATACACTGTAGATGCCTACATTGATCAGATGAAACCCATCTTCTACTGCCAAACTACATCAGGCCATCAAGGAATGATTTCTTATTTACAACTCAATCCCTTTTCATCTGCTCTGTCTGTGCTATTCAAATGTTTTATGCACACTATGTCATCCCTCTGAAAACCTCATGAATGTTATCTTTTATTTATGCCCTCAGAATTGCTGCTGATTATATTATGGCAATGTCTTGAAGGCTTAAACAAGATCTGGGCCATCTCTGCTAGTTACTGTCCAAGCAGAGTGGCTGCATCAAAGGCAGCGATACAGTATTTCTGAGCTCAGGATACACAGAATCATAGAACGGTTTGAGTTGGAAGGGACCTTAAAGATCAGCTCTTGTTCCAACTCCCCTGCCATGGGTAGGGACACCTCCCACTAGACCAGGCTGCTCAAAGCCCCATCCAGCCTGGTCTTGAACACCTCCAGGGATGGGGCAGCCACAGCTTCTCTGGGCAACCTGGGCCAGTGTCTCACCACCCTCACAGTAAAGACTTTCTTCCTGATATCTAAACTAAATCTCCCCTCTTTCAATTTAAAACCCTTACCCCTCATCCTGTCGCTACACTCCCTACAGGATAAAGAGTCCCTCCCCACCTCTCCTGTAGCCCCCTTTAGGTACTGGAAGGTTGCTATAAGGTCTCCCTGGAGCCTTCTCTTCTACAGGCTGAACAACCCCAACTCTCTCAGCCTGTCTTCATAGCAGAGGTGCTCCAGCCTTCTGAGCATCTTTGTGGCCCTCCACTGGGCCTGTTCCAACAGGTCCATGTCCTTCTTGTGCTGACATCCCTATTTCATTCTCTAGTAAGTTCTAAATATGTGTGAAACCCCCTCCTTACATCTGCTGCCCCTGGTTTCCATAGGAAGGAGAGTTTGATGCATGGGTCAGACAGGAGCTGTAGCATGGCCCAGCCAGGACCCCAAGATACATGATTTCGGATTACAACGTCGGTCTACCGCAATACAGTTGTGCCCAGAAGCTCCCATGTGGTTAGGAATGAGACTATGCCCAAGAGAGAAAATGAGCCAAAAGATTAGATTATGTCACCCTGCTGTTTTTGAATAAGAAAAGACGAGGCACAAAGAGATTGATCACCCTGCAAAGTCACTAGAAGAGTCTAAAACAGAAGTCATCCCTTAACTGGCAAGTCATTCTTCTTTGAATGTACAGACGTTCTATTGTTTAGTCTTAAACACCTTGCCCACAACCATATAGCAGCTGTGAGACAAAGCTATAACCCAGGAATTACGACACAGAATTTTAGCTGAGACTCGAGAGCTATAAAATCTGCAAACCTGTGGAAAAGGATGTAAAACATATCAAATGCATTCAATTCCTGGATTTGCTTTGAGAACTGAAAGTTGGAACAGAAAAAAGTCCTTCAGTAAGTTTCTTAAAACATAATACAGAAAGCCTATTCCTTTAAAACCTATGCTGGTATATTAAACTGTGGAGTTCAGAACTGTAGCATGATCTATTGTGCACAGCCATGAATGACTCTTGATATTTGATTGTTTTATTACTTCCATCTGAGCTAACCTTCGTTACTTGGGTTTTACAAATTTAAGGACTTGCCAGCATGCTTGCCAGTTAAATAAAGGGCACAGCTAAGGTCTCCGAACATCTGGTCCAAATACTTAATCATCTTGTTGCATGAAGGCTGGTATTTTTATCTTGTGCCCTGATTGGGTCTGAATAATTTTTTTTCACAAATTGGTATTTAAACCTCAAAACCTTTAGCTAACTACATCTGTCATTGATATTTTATTGTTTAATTTCTTTTTATAGAGCCAAATTACATCTCTCCCACATACAGCCTGCACTTTACATGTCTAATTTGTCGACATGTTCTATAATGATAATTTCATTGATTTAGAAAGTGACATTATGAGCAACATATGTTCAGTTTAGCAGTAAACCTTGTTAAAGCAATAATGTCCCATTCTTCCCTCCACCCTCCCCAAATTCAAATATAACCCACATTAGGAGGCAGCTGAGTCATTTAACTGCTTTGATTCTTGTAAATATAGAAACCTGCTAGCTGTTCAGCTTTACACTTTGGCTGCATATATTTCCTACTTTGGGTTGCTAGGAAAGGACAGTGCAGAGATGAATTACGCTACAGTACTTTGTCTAAAAGCGTGATGTGTGTTAATTTCCCTTGAAAAAGACACTTGGAAGGCAAAATTGCTCCCTTAAAAAAACAGAAAAAAAATACAGGACATTCACATAAAAAGGATATAATTGAGGAACATCAATTCATAGACAATAATGAGAAGATGCCCTATTACTTTCTCCCAATTATCCTTAATATAATCATCAAGAAACAGACCTATTTTCATATTACTTGTGAAACAGCTGAGTAATAAAAAGGAATTATTTTTATAGACTCCAGAGCCAGTTGAATGCTTTGCCATCTGTACTAGTGTAGGGCCTTTCCCCAAAGTGTTTAAAAACTGACTACATTTTGAGCTGGTAAAACAGAGTTTAGTGATTTCAGGATTCGTCTGAAACTTTACACTAGAACCTCGGCTCACTTTCTGCAAAGACATTTTACAAATACTGTACAAATCACTACAAAACCCGCTGAAGTCCATAATGCAATTTGCTAAAAAAGGCACGGGTCTCTTCTGAAGAATGTAAAGGGGATAATAATAAACAAGAAGTTAAATCTTGTTGCAGTTTTGAAAAGGGAGTCCACATTAAAAATAACTAGAGAAAACAATTATTGCAGTGTAGTGGTCTGAGAAGAGGTCTGAGTCAGGAGCCTCGTCACCACAGATGTTATCTCCGTGTTGTGAACACGCCTGACCTCTCCAGATCACTTTTATCCACAGGTCAAGTGTCAAGAACGGATGAGTAAGGGCGAGCCCTGTTCCTCTCTTGACCGACTCACTCACTTTGTCACAGATACAAAAAAAATTTCAACAAAAGAAATTACAACAGAAAAAATGTCTCTGTTGATTTTCTACATACAAATTCTCTTCAAGGGATTTTGTAAGGATCAATTTTGGAATAAACTTTGTAGGTGAAAATCTCTTTATATATTTATGAAAGCTTTTGCTGTGTGGCTATATTTTTCACTTTAAGTGGGTTGTTATTAAGCGGAAGAGACATGACTATGCTTCATTCACCATCTGGAGTAGCATCATAATTTTTCTTTTAAGATTTTCAGGTCTTTTCACGTTGCATTTGAATGGACTAATAGCACATATGCAGGGGGGAATATTTGTGGACATACAGTTTTTGAAACTTTATTCTTGCTAATGAATTTTCAAATACATCAGATCATTGCAATTTGAAGGTTTCTTTTTTTTCTTTTCTTTCTCTATTCTTTTCCTTCTCTATTCTTTTCCTTCACTGTCTTTCTGTTTTTCTGTCTTTTTTTTTTAAATTAAGTAGAAGGTTTCTAAAGAAATGTGGTTTAGGTTTTCTCTTTTTCCTCTTGGGGAAAGAGTGCCAACTGTATATATGCTATACCTATTTCTATGAAGAGCAATCTACAAATTCCAGAATAAATCACACATTTCTTTTCATACTTCCTCTGAAAAGAAGTGTTTTGCTAGTCCAGAATGAAGATAATAAAATATTTATCAACAATTAAGTGACTTTCATTATGTTAATGTTAGGGACAAAAAAGTGGTTTTACTTTACGTTAGTTAAAACAAAGCAAAAACTGCAGAGGAGACAAGGCAGCCAGTGATTTTCACACTGAACATGTCAGTCTGCGAACTTGCATGGAGAGGGAAGAGCAGCCTTTCTCTTTATAAATTCATCTCAAATTAGTTGCCACATGTTAGCAGATTTGGGTAAAAAATCTCTCTTTTTCTTTAGTAAAAATAAGGCCTTTGAGAGCAGAATATTTTTCTCTCAGTTCAGTTAATTCCAGAAAGAAGAATAAAATTACTTATTTGAAAGAGAAAACTCTTTCTGTCTATCTGCATTCCTATATGCTTTAAATATTAGCCCCCCATATGCGGGGTTAAGTCTTTCCCTGAGGCATGGTATGCTGCAGTATTAGCCACATGTTTACATCGGTAACGCTTGTAACTTTTCAGTGACATTACTCTTATTTATCAGTGCTGTTGGCATTTTTCTCGTACCCTGCCATACGAGAGGTTGAACTCACATTGGATTCTTTCTATTAGCATACACACTGCCCCATTAACATGGAATTGATAATTCTTTATTAATTAGGTGCTAAAATACAACTTTCTACCTGTTAACTGATGATTTAATTATTCGGATTTATCTGAAGGGTCAAAGTTAGGCATGAGGAAGATGAATTTTTATTCATTATCAAATACGGTGATGGATATAACTGACGACACTGTGATCTAGTGGATAGCACTCTACAGTGATGCAGAAAACCATCACTCTGGGATCGCAGTGGACAAATTGCCTTTATTTCTTAATTTTGTATGATATCGGCTACCATTTAAGAATGCTTTGGGGTTTGTGGGCATTCTTCTACAGGACTCTCTTTAACTGGAGCTCTAACAAGTCTCCCACCTAATCTTAGAAGCTGGATCCCACTGCTTGTATAAGACAAACGAAAAGTCCTTTCTCCTTGTTTCAGCTAGAAGAGCAACGAAACTATGAAAGCATGTTATTTTGAGAGCATGAAAGCATGTCATTTTTTGAAGGCATTGTGTTGAGCACTGTAATCCATCTGTGGTGCACGAAAGTCTCTTGGAAAATCCCTGATTTGTTCAGCAGACCAAACACTGCAGTGGGAGACAGATTAACATTTGCTGTAGCAAAGCCTTTTACCCTGAGACAACCCATTAAAAACTTGGCTTGATAATGAACAGGATGCATTTCCACCTGAAACCTGTCAATGAGTTCTGTGCAGAATAAGTTGAATGCACTCAATATGAGTTTTAGCAGACAGTTTTCCCCATTTCAAAAATACCACAATTTGCAACCTAAAGAGAGAAGCAAATGGATCTAGAGGCTGAGTTGTTTTTCACAAAAACATGTGTTCTGCTAGTTCAGGCTTGGAGAAAATAGTTTGGGGAACTCAAACCACCTCAAAAAGTCTGTGGGCACTTCTGTGAAGTATCAGGTACTTTTTGCAGCCATGAGGATCCGGAGACATAAATGAGGCAAGGCATGCCAGGAGAGGCAATCTTTGTTTTGGTCAACTGATACATTTCTGCTCACTTTTGGCTTTAACAACTCCCCATGGTATTCTTGCAATTGTAAGAATCTTCTCATAGATATACTGAATCTTCTCATAGATTTATATTTTGTCAAGGATAAGGGCAGCTATATCCATAAATGTTCACATTTAAATAAAACAGATGAAGGGCTCCTGTATATGGTCCTTTTTCCATTGGGTGTACTGAACAATCAACTTTCCTCAGAATATTATGGTCGCTGATTCTCTTATTGGCAGGAGATAATATCATTCCTCCTTTTCAAGTGCTAGATGTCAAAGTCTCAAACCCCATTGCCACTCAGTGGAATCCCTTGTTTAAACTCTTTCAGGGTACATAGAAAAAGTGTTTAATGGGCTTACTGTTTACTTGCTGAAGTTGTCTAAACAGGATATCTGTTCATTACCCTTTGAAGAATATGGCTCCAAGACTCCATCACAGATCTTCAAAGCGTTCATATGATGGAGTGCTAGAGGGGGCTCTCGGGAGCCCCAGTTTAAGAAATCCTCCTCCACCTCAAGAGTAGGTGTGATTTTTTCTGTCTCTGATGGAGTCCACCCCCTCTTTGTCTACAGCTAACTCTTTGCCAGAGAAGACTTATCCTTGGGGTTCTGAAAAATACTTCTGAAGAGCAAATGCTTTTTGCCTTTGGAATAGCCACACCACAAAGGAGGATTTCACTTCCTACCTCCTTTTCAAAGTGCGTAAGTGAATTAAGCAACGTGTTTTACTGACATGCAAAATAGGCATAGTTGAAGTGCATGGATTTCATTTGCTTGGCAAGTGGCGTATTTGTATCGTAAGTCTATCTCAGTTATGACATATATACGTGTCTGCACGTTTGTGTAGAAGCCCTTTAGAAACATTGGCAGGACCCTAGCAATAAATCAGCACCACCTTTCGCTGTTCAAAATTTTTCCGTGATAGAACTATAATTCTAGTTCAAAGATTCTTCCAGTTCCAAGAGCTTTGCCAATTTTTCATATCTTGTACAATGGGAATACTAAAGGCTAATATCTGTACAGATAACTTTCATCCAAAGGCCTTGTGGCATATAAGTTGCACTGTCAGCAAAATGTGTATTGGTTGGAATTTTTTAAAGAGGTTCAATGTCCATAAAACTTTTCAGACAAAGCATGTTTTCATTAAAAAAACTTAACTAAACAAATAGAACTTTTTCCTTGAGATTTTAGCCAAATTCTTGGGTAATGGTTAGTTCCAGTCATCCAATCTGAGTTCTTTTAACTGGAAATCTGCAGTCAGATCGACTTGAACTTTGATTTACCAAGTCTTTCCAGATGAATTTATTTGAGACCAGATCATATTTAGATAAGACGCTACTAAGAAAAAACAAAATAATTGAAAAAAGATGTAGATGTTTGAGTATTTGATATTATTACTTTTATCCCTTACCCACTTCTGGCTGGTGTGAAGAAGTACCATATGAAATGAGGATGTCTGACTAAGTCCTTCTATTGCCGGACTGAGTCTTACATTTGCATGTGGAATTTTTCCACTCGTCACCTGAAGCTACACAGTGAGTTTCAACATCCAGCTGACATTTCAGCATCAGGACTAGATTCAGTGCCTGGTTCTGCCTGTGGTTAGGGGCACGTATAAAATTGCAAGCTCTTAGAAAGAAGATTTTTTTTTAAATATCCATAAGGATCATTTGATGCAAAGCATCTGCTTGCTTTCCAGCAGTGCCTAGCTCCAAAGAAGGACACAAAAATTGCTTTTTGCTTGTCAAGTCCTTTGGCCTCTTCATCCTCTGGAGTTTCTCTGCTGCTCTGACCTGCGTTTGGCTGCAATAGGACTCTCACGGTAGCAACAGACTTCCTCTAATTTACCTGCATATCCCATTTTCATCTAATCTTTCATCCTCCTGAGATAGGAGAATTCCTTTCTTGGCCATCAAAAAGCCCTGAAAGGCATCGAGAAGTTATCCAATATCTGTGCTTAAAAGGAGAAGAGAAATCACTGTGGGGTACTGGTTTAATTTCAAAACTTTGGCACAGAAACATTAACTAAAGTCTGCAAATAGCAGCTCTGAGATATATTTATAAGTGTATATATATAAACATATATGTGTATTTTTTATACTTATATACATACATATATTTTTTCCTTAAACAGTTGCTGAATATTTGATGCTTTTGTATAGATGACTTTTAACTTCCAAGTTATCTTGATGTAAATTAACACAAATAAATTATATTAACTACAAGCAAACATATAATTAATATTTTAATAGTCGTGAACATTTGAGACTGGCCTGGGCCTGCCTCAGTCCTCTGAATGGAAGCTTTATGTTACAGCATTTCCAAGTGAAATATGTCAGTTTTCAAATTAAGTGATTTTTTCAGATTTTTCCCTTGTGTTCTCTGAGATGCTACAAAGCACTTAAAATTGAGATCTAAGAGGGGTGTCTTTGACAGACCAGATTAATATTCTAGCTATTCAACTGCCCCATCTCCAACAACAGCTGAAGCTTAGTTCAATAAAGACCAGATGAGACCTCATTTGTTTGTTTTGATTTAATTGGTGCATTTTGTGCACCTCAATTCAGTTTCTAGGAAAACAGATGAAACGCCTCAGTTCCTTACACAGCCAGGACAGAAATAGTGTCTTTGCATGGCTCTTCCTCATGCAGTGAAAGGCTGTTTCATCCTGGAGCTGTGGCTTTGTGCACTGAAGTGAGATGTTCTCTGCAGTCTCAGCTTTGGCCCCACTCTGTGTAGAGCACGGTTCTGCAGCAAGGACACAGCCTTATTTTCCCAGCTAGTGAAGAAATAGTGATGAGTCTGCTGGTTCTTATGGGAGGGACACTTTGTCAGCAGATGAAGCACAGTCAAAGGAACTGCAGAAATCAACACTCGGATGAACAGAAAGTCGACTGCATCAGCATCCTGACATGCCACTTTCAGTCTATAGGTACTTTGCTAATGGGCAGCGGGGAGCACGATGCGTGCTGCAGAATGTGAGCAGAAACCACAACACATATCCACACCTACAGCGTGCAGAGGAAGGCCTCCTTGTATTTCTCACTTTCCAGCTGCAATAGGAGCTACAATGAGTGTGGTGAAACACTGGCCCAGGTTGCCCAGACAGGTGGTAGATGTCCCATCCCTGGAAACATTCAAGGTCAGGTTGGAGGGGGCTCTGAGCAACCTGATCTAGTTGAAGATGTCCCTCCCTGCTTATTGTGGGAGCTTGGACTAGATGACCTTTAAAGTCCCTTCTAACCCAAACTATTCTATGATTCTATGAATATCCCTCAGGGAAAAGTGAGAAAAATGAGGAGGCAGAAGGGCCTACTGTGAAGACGGGAAACTGCGTATGGGTTGCATATGGGTTCCCCATATGTACCCACTGCGTATGGGTTCCCCCCATATGGCTGCAGAGCCATCCTGCTGGAAGTTAATGGTATTATATGTAGCCTTCAATTCCCAGGAAGATTGCTGTCAAATTTGGGAGAGGTTCTTGCTGTACAGAGGGCATCTCCTGAGCTGGGCATGCCTTCCCTGAGTCGCCCAGCTCCCTCCTAGGCTGAATCCACGTGGAAGAGCTGAGCAAGGGGTGAGGACATGGTGGATAAGTGCCCTGCTCCTGTCAGCTTTTGCTTAAAAGCTTCCCTATGCTTTTTCAACTTGTTTTCCTCCTGTTTCATATCTGTTGAAACACACAGTGGATTTGTTTTCTACAAATAAAGGTGCTCATTTATTAAATTAATTAACTGCCCTGATTTTAAAGTAAACCGAAAAAACCATCTTGAACATCAAGATGCATTTATACTTGTAGGACATGCTAAGGAAACCTAGTGTTATTCCTTGCAATACTGAAATCCCTGTAGATGTCAGGTCCTCCCGCTCAAAACATGGATATACTTATATTCCTCATGCATATTGTATATATCTGCAGTTATCTAAATCCTTGGATGTCTCTTGAATTAAACAGTCATTTTGCATTATAGTTCATGTACATTATATTTCATATTTGCTGTGCAAAGTAAACTCTCAAACCAACATGAGGCTACTGCATACCAGGATTGCAATGTTTTCTACAAATCCCAGTGGAATATGCTGCGAAATATTCCACTGTCTTCCAAATGAATAGAAGGAAGCACATGATAAATGATACATTTACCTGCATATCCATGAGGCAGAAAGACACCATGGCATGAATTTTATCTGTGGGTGCCCTACAACCTGTAATGAAAGTTGGTTATGTGCCTGCTGATAAGGGACAAAGACTTAAAAGTGATTTGCTAGACCAATTTATTCATAAGTCTGAGACACTATTTAGTCAGACTAGTCAGATTCGTTCTTACTCTCTTCCATCTTCCTAAATCTATCAGTCAGTCCTCTAATAATTCCTGCTGCCCTTATGAAGAGCTTCCCAGTGCCTTCCTGCTATCGTGCAGCCCAGGAGGCAAAGCATTCTCCACACAGCAGCGTTTGCACAGCACCCTCAGTGCAATCCGGTATCGTTTATATATTCAACGGGAAGTTTAGCGCGTAAACAGTCTGGAATATGGCGGCAAGACTATATGCAGGTCGCCCAGGATCCTGCAAATACTTAGGCATGTGGAAGCTTTGGAGATTCACTTTGATCAGCACTTTAATACTAACGCTCGTAAAAGAAATACTTGTAGCATCTGGATTAAGTAACGGAGGAGGGAGTGGTTACAGCATTTACAGATTATGCTCTATGAAGCTAATGTAGATATTAAGAAGTATTTATGGATTTTATTTTCATAGATGGTAGATATTATTGAGTTATGACTTGGCAAGCACAGCCTGATTTTGGCATTTTTATTTTCTGTACAGCAATTTACATTTGCAGAGTGTCTAGGGTCTGAGACTGGGTTCTTAATAAATCAGGAAAAAATCAATGTGAAATGAATGGAAGCCATAAAATGTAATATAGGAACAAGATAGATCATTAATGATATAAAATCCTGTACAGTAGCAAAGGACAACTTCAAAGCACTGCACAAACATGTTTTGAAAGGCAATGTTTTGAAAGTTTGGTTACAGTTTTCAGTAGTGATGTGCTTTTGAGAAATTTCCTGACCACAATCTGGTTATGTATCACTCCCCTTCTGTCCTTCCAGCATGTATAGACAAGGATTGGGTTTTTCAGCCCTCAAACTTAGTGGTGCTCTAAGACCCGGAGCAGGACAGCAGCATGTTACGCTACTGTGGAATAATTACTAAATTGGCCAAGAATACAAAAATACAGCATTGTTCACACATTAAGGAAAGTCATAAAATCAAGAGGCTTCTGAGGTAGAATACAGCCGCAGCTAGCACACGAAGAATGCAACATCTGTGATTCCCTGTACAAGGTTGTTTGCGAAACTACACGAGGGATGGAACGGAACACGCTTGTTCCGTGGCCTTCCCTTGTGACGAATAGCAGATATGGGGACGAGATGGTACTACGGAACTGATAAGCGGCCTACACGCTACCCAAGCCAACATTTCGTCTAATGTTGATGAAATGCTGTCCTTTTGTGCGAACTTTGCTCACCACAATGTACCAAAACACACCTCCATCCCGGAGGCTATCCGCCCCCGAGGCGTGAACACTCCTACTTGAATACATTAATCATAATAAAAGTATGTATGACTAAAGTCACTCAAACTCCACTTTGAAGATAAAAAAATAATATAAAAATAGCCCAAGAGAGAGGGGATGTCAGGGAAGACACCATCGCGAAGAATTCCACCGCTGATTTCCGGGATCAGTCGACGGGCTGAGCCTTTCTTCCCTCCCATAGGGACGCCTTTGGGTAAGACTTCGATTACACCGAGCGCTTTCTCGGGGACTTAGAAATTTCTCTAGAGAATCTCTACCCTACATTTATAGCCAGGCTGTATCGTTTATAATTTTGTCGCGCGTTTGTATACTTAGCAATATCTTTATTTGCACATGCTTTGCAGACAGTGTATTTATCACCGGCAATCCTAAAGAACCTGTATATCTGTTGTTTAAATAAACTGCACTGTTTCAGTAGCTAGTCGTTTCGCTTTCTCACTGAACGCGACCAAAACTACAGAGAGGCCGTGCTAGTTCAGGAGCACGACTAGACTGAAGGTGCAGTCCACTATTAGTGTATCCAAATCGTAGTAGTTTAATACATATTAAACGCGATTGGACTGATAGTGCTGAATTGGGCATCACTCAGAATTTAAACCTAGCCGCACCTAGCCTCCCACCTCGGTGAGGAGTGTTAGAACACAAGGGGGTTTATCTTCTGCCAAAACCGCTTGGCCCCGTTTCACGCAACAGCTGCTTGCGGCAGTCAGTCACCACAGTTCAGACTAAAGATGTATGGCAAACAATGTTTATCTGAACCTTATATTTGTGCTTATATTTCTCTATACATCTTGCATACAAGTTCAAAACAACGAATGCAATGACAGCAACGCTGTTTAGGGTGTGATTTGCCATTTATCTAGAAATGCTGAAGGATGCAAATGGGGACAGTCCCTCTCTTGCCCCCATGGCCAACTTGATGGGTGCGTTCCCGCTGCTGACCTGGCATTGGGTGAGCAAGGCCAGTGAGCGGATTTTAAACAAAACTAACCTTGCAAAGAAAGTTTTGCACTGAATCACTTTTCCAAACCAGACGTAGTCGAGGAAGAGGGAGGGAATGCATGTGAAGGACTAGGGATGGGGAAAGAGGAATGGTCCCTTTTGGTGACAGCCCTGGCTTAGTTATTATGTCAAGTCACACCAAAAATTAGCTGTGAGAAAATACCTTGATTGCTTCTTAGCTCTGTAACACAGCAGTTGTATCTAAGATACAGAAAATACAGTCATAGACGCACTTTCCAGGGATATGCATGAACTAAGGAGGGACACAATTTCCACTACTGTTAATTTCAAAATATGAATCAAGGTGTAGTTTTCAATTTTGTCTCTGTTGCTAGATTCACAATCATAATACCTTATTAAAAATGAAAACAGCCCTTTTCTCTCCCGTAGGTCGGCCACATAAACAAAAGAGAAGGCTGAGGAATTCGTCTCGTCATTTTAGCTGTTAAAATATTTGGTGTTTCTTTTGAGGTAATTGCCTAGGCTTCCCCTGTAGTCAGTGGAGAGAGATAAACAACTTCAGAAGAAAATAATTCCATCTATATCAGACGTGTATCCTAGCAAGGGATCAGCTGTCCCTGCAGAAAGCTTAGATTGCTCGTTTACTCCACATAGTAACTTCTAGGTTGTTGAAGTTACATTAAACGAATCCTAACTGAGCGACTATACAGGGGACTTAATGAAGGTGTGTAAGCACAAAGTTCTGACAAACGCTCAAAGAAATACTGAAAGATTAAAGAGACGGGTTTAAAAAATACATTAATGCTTCAGTTATGGGAGTCTTAGGTGTTATGCGTAGCAAAAGCTGTGAGAAATGTGAGAGAGAAATTGATGTTTCATAAAGTTGGTGGTGCATTTTAACAAGCTGATATCACCTGCAAATCATCAGTGTTGACAATGTTACTAAAAAGTATTTTCATCTTGGTATTTGTTTTTTGCACTAAACAATTCTTTTTTTTTTTTAAACTATAAAAAATTGAGTAGGAAAATATCTTGTAAAGGATCAAAATCCCTGCTGTTTTGATTAAGACAGTTCAATCAGTTAGTAACTAAGGTAAAGGGAATTGTACTGGAAATAGGATACTTAAATTCAGTCAAGCTTCTTATAAACTTTGTGTTTTCTTCATCTTTATCTTCTGACAGACAGAAGCACCATTATCCTTTGAGGCCTGATTCAGAACAGGAATTCTGTTGTGTACAATATTTAAGCAAAGAAATATAATTATTTGGAGTACTTTCAGACCTAGAGCACCAATAGCATAAATGTTATCTTAACTAGATTTTTTTAAACCAGTTTTTCATTTCTGCTAGCAAGAATTACTCACTTTAAGGATCACTTGACAGTCCCATAATAAGGCTGGTTGTCTCAATGATGTAGGTGAAGGCAGGAAAAGGAAACATCATGATACGAAACATAGATTTTGAGAAAGTTTCAGCATTTTCAATGAAATAAGAGGTCTATCATGAGAAGCAAGACTGAGGGTGAGAAAATGCTCTTCCTTGCATGGTAAGTAAATTTTCTGCCTGCAATTACAGAGAAGCACAAAGGTTTTTTGGTATCCACTCTAACACGCTCAGTTAGATGGAAAGTGATCAAAGGCACGCCGACAACCGGATCAACCGCAGTGACTAACTAATGAACTATGCTGATATAGAAGCCCAAATATCCTTAGGGAAAAAAGTCAACATTTAATTATGAATTAATATGTCATGCTGGTTGTGTGTGTTGGTGATCCACAGTTAAGATTCTGATGCTCAAATTTCTCTTCTCATTTACACTCAATGGTATCCTACCACCCGTGTCCACTCAATCTTGAGTTATCTTCTCACGTCTTCCAGGCTTAGAGGGATATATAGGGTATATAACTTGGTGAATATATACACAGCAGTCTTCTCTGTAAGACAACGCACCAGAGTGGCTGAATTTAGTAGACAGGCCATTTCTCTGTGTCAAGCCTGAGGTAACGTCTATGTTATTAGGAGGCGAGATGCTGCTGAATATGTCTTTAATAAGGAAATGGAACAGAAAGATGGCCACATGTGGTTCTTAAAAATCTGTATCACTTAGTATGGAATCCTATATCTGTATTAGATCCAGGATCTTGGCTGATTTCCAAAAGGATAATTAGATTCCTGCTACTGAGACAGAAGTTGCCTCCACTTCCCATCCTAAATGGTGTGGTTTGAGCAGCTCCCACAGCTTACTCTGGGTCAGAGGATGAAAAAGATTCCTTAAATATATAACCCTTTCTGGCACATGGCTCTGTGAGGATACCTCACAGTTTCTAGATCCTATCTGGTTTTAAGGCACTGTTGGTTATCACAGTGTCATATAGGTATAAAAATCTTACCTGCATATGTCCCTGGAGCTACCTACACATCAATGTGCATGCAGATAATTATAATTAGTGCTTTTACACTGTGGTTCTGCAACACAATATCCATTAATAATGGTGACAGATCTTTCTGTGAGTGTAATACTTAGTAGGGCAAATGACTCAGAGGGAAAAGCTGCTAAGGTCTAAGAAACCAACAAATAGGTGGAAATTGTAGACCATCAAAAAAATGGCTTTCACTTACCATGGCAGTGGTGAGGTCCTCCAGACATA
Source organism: Larus michahellis (assembly GCF_964199755.1). Lineage (NCBI taxonomy): Eukaryota > Metazoa > Chordata > Aves > Charadriiformes > Laridae > Larus > Larus michahellis. Next base: position 6,602,551 of record NC_133896.1, on the reverse strand, counting down.
TGTGCATTAATATAACCACAGCCTGAGCAAAACCTCATTGAAACTAGACAAGTGAACAATTTTTCCAATCAGATTAGACAAAAAGAAAAAGTAATAAAAGGAATATCTTAAGTGCTAGGACCATCTTATCAGATGTATCAGAGTACAGGAACATTCACGGGGATAAGTGAAGAGTGCCCTATTCAGAAAGTTGAATGAACAAGTTGAGGAATACTAGTTTTGTAAAAGCACGAGAGCCAACCTACTTTGTTCCTGTTTCAAAGCTCAGAGAAGTACTGTGGTGCTCACCCCATGAGCAGAACTTGGCCCAGGGAGAATGATTCCCTGTGTTGCAACTGTCTATGAGATCCATAGAAGATATTTCTTCTTTGCTGTGTCTAGTTACTGCACAAAATGTGGATCAGCAGAGATGGCCCCATATGGAGTCACCCGAAGAAACAGCAGAGAGGGAAGCTCCCATCAGGGTAATTAGTGCTTTTGGCTTTGCTAGGCTCTTTTCTAGGCTTTTTCATAGATAGCTGCTACTTACTGCCTGGCACCTCCTGACTGTGCCTCAGACGGGGCAGCCAGCAGAGGTGTGCTTATGTCAATGATTGTTTTTTGGGGTGTTTTTATCTTCAGAGCAAAGTACAAGAGCCCTACACCTCTCTCATCAGCATAGTCTCCTCCTGTAACCTGGGACAGACCACTCCAGGCTGTGATGCGGGAAGGCACTGACGAGGGTTACCAGTCATGGACATGGAGCAGACTACCCAGCATGCCTGAAGTCAGTGGCCTGCTGAATCAGACCCTCATCTTTGCATTTCTTTCTCTAAAATGAGGATAATTTAAGTTATCCTGTTCACCTTTTCTGGCTTTTCCTAGCTATGCCATAAATTCTTTATAGAAAGAATGAATTTTCATGTGTTGGTATAGTACCTGATATCATATATACCTCGAGGTTTGCTGTGCTACCAATTTTAGTGTTGTCTGAAGGTAATGAAATAAATGAGTGTTGTGTCATTTTCCACGTAGATTCATTCTTAGTTCATATTTTAATGTAACTAATTTTAAAATGACAAGTACAAATAAGAAAAGTTTGTTCAAAGCTTTACCCTACAACTCCACTGACCTTCAACAAAAGACAGATCCAGAGGTGGGAAAGGATTCTTCCTAAGATATCTGTCCAAATACTCAGGCCGCCTGTGGCAGTCCCATTGCATCTGATCGGCTGCATTTTTCTACACTGAAAGGTCATTGATAATTACAGAGCAGAGCCCTGTAATTTTTCATCCAGGAATTAAATAACAATAATTGCTAAATATCACTTGGGAGAAAAAAGGGGTAGATGGAGTACATGAAGCCCATAGTCAAGAGTCGGAGCATATCTATTAAGTGAAATAATTCTGCGAAGTTATAAATGGATACAGAGACTTAAAGTGAAAAATTAAATGCTTGGTCTGATATTAATCTGTTTCCATCATAAATGTAGAAGGAAGAAAAATAAACAAACACCATGAAATGTCCTACCTTCTGTTAAAGACAATTTTTAAGACCTGGGTTTAAGAGGTAGCATTTTAACAACCCCAACACGAGTCCTTGAAGAGCTGGTGTCTCAGTGGGAGTCAAAGGTACTTGAGCATCTGTAATCACCTGTGATGTCCAACTTTAGACAATTTATAGATCCCACCTGAATTTCTGAACTCCCCATATGTGCATTATTGTCATGCTAGAGTTTCATTTTCAGGCTCAAGTTTCACTTTCACTCAAGTTTTATAGGTTGATTTTCAACATTTATCGCATGTAAGGTTTATTTCCTGCCAGCATAGCTGGATCTCTTATTTGTATCTCTTTTTCTATGATACCATATTTTTTTTTGACATTTGTAACTTTAACTTCTTGTGTCCTCTTGGAATGCCACTGCAAAGATCACCTTCTAATTTTTTTTCATTTTGATACTAATTTATTCTCCTTGCTTGCTGGATTCCCATGTATCAAATGGGAACCATTTTCTTTACTCTCATGGCTCCTCACCGCCTGCAGCCTTGCCTGTGTTGTCATCTCTCTCTCTCTCATGTGGTGGACTGTTGTCTCTGGTTAAGTAATGAGTGCACCTTCAACTTCAGCGCTCTCATGTGTGCACCCTCTTCTGCCCTTCCACTGTCCCTGCCATACAAGCTTTAAAGCAGATTCACATAAATACCGTTACATAATTTTCCCCCTCAAAAGTCTTCTTTAGCATATTTGGAAAAAACCTGTCAGTCATGTGCGCACACATATTCAGCATGCTGACAAATACTGCCTCATAGTTTTCTCATATTCCACTATCAAATTGTTGATTATTTTCTTATTTTTAAATTGCACGTTTTCTTGGGGGCATCAAGTGTCTTTTTGGTTCTCTTTGTGATTTGCTTTGTACAGCGAGCGGCCTGCTTTGAATGTCCTATTTGTTTTCATTTTCTGGTGCCTTTTACCTTTGAGTTCACATGAAATACATCAGAAAAGTAAATTATTAATTCTGTTTTAGGGCCATCAGGGAAGACTCCTACATTTGTATCACTATCCACTCAAACAGGACACCCATGAGAAAGAGTTAGCTCTAATGTGGTGGAATCAGTCTGACCGGAATATCTACTTATAAAATGGGAAACAGTCCACTGGGCCACTGAATCCAATCTGCTCATCACAGGCACACACACCATATAATGCCTTTCAAAAACTATTTAATAGCCCTTCCTAAAACCAACTAGATTCCCCATTTCCTTTATTATTCTTACTGGAAGACTGTTTCAGAACCTTAGTCACCAGAGGTTTAGAAAACTTTATCTAATTTCCAGCCTAAATTTATTCATGGACAATTTATAGCTATTTGTTCTTGGACCAACATTGTTCTTTAGTTTAAGCAGTTCTTCTCCCTGGTGTTTACCCACCTGATAAGTTTATAGAGAGCAATCACATCCTGTCTTCGTCTATGTTTTGCAAGGCTAAACAAGCCAAACTCTCTTTGTGTCCTTCGGCAAGGGAAACACTCTGTTTCCGTGCTCATCCTAGCAGCCTCTGCTTGTGTCTGCCCATGTTTGAAAGCACGTTCCTCATCTAGGAGTGATCAGTACTGCACCCTATTTTCCCAGTGAAGTCTTGAAAGTATGGCAAGAGTAGCAAGAATAACAGAAATTCTTCTCATGCCCTTTTTCCCAGTTGCATTTTACCACTCCAATAATCCTATGATCCATCTGTAACGTCTTTCCAATACCCTTGTTCTTTCATTGCATTACTCCTTTTGTTTCCTTTTAGTTCACCTTCCTTATGGTTTCTGTATTATTTCCTGCTTTTTCTAACAGAAGTAATGATTTTCTATATATTACCAGAGGAAATAGTTTAGTAAATTCCAAATTTCTCTGAACTAGAAAATCAGTTATCTTGCCACTGATGATACTGTGTTTGTATAATATTTTTTCTTTTCTTTCTTCTTCAGAGATGATTATTATTTTCTACAAAATAGGTTATGAAGTATCATATAATTTCAAAAGTATGGTTTTCCAAGGTCCATCTCTTAATTATAGGATTAATATAGCTAGTTTCTACTTACATGGTACTTACCTGGCTTAGCAAGTTTCTCATGCATGATTGTACGTGTTGGTACTATTAGAGTTGTGTGTTAGTAATTATAACCAAATGGTCCCCCAGTTGAGGATTTGTTTCTCACCTCTTTTAGCTGCAGCTATTAATTTTCAGATCATTATTTCCATTAGTCAGCCTTTCTTTGCCCCTGTATTCAGCCTCAAGATCTCACTGGGCAAGGGTCTGAGCAACCTGGTCTGATCTTGTGGCTAATCCTACTCTAAGTGGGAAGATGGACTAGACAGAGACCCTCTGAGATTACCACCCACCAGAATTATACTATGATACTCTCAAGGTAAGGTATTAATCTTTTTTTTTTTGGTCCTATCTGTTATGACCATGAGCTCTTTTATAACCCTGGGGAAATGAATTACAAATGGGAGCTCCCAAAAGATAGGAACACAAGGAAAGGCTTTTCTTAACCTCCTGGAGAGAAGAGAATATGTGAAGACCATCACAAATATCACTCTCAGTGCCCAGAGAGCTGCACTGCAAAGTTGTTGGCATTACTTTTGGAGAAGACGCCCAGAAACCCAAGCTCTGCACAGCCTGTTTGAGCCATTCAACTCAAGCCCACCAACTTGCAGGATGTCCAGTGGGTGGGATTTACTAGTCGCTAAATCACTTCTGAATTCCCAAAACCCTTCTTTTATGCTTATGTGAGATTGTTAAACTACTCCTGGGGAAAGTGAGAAGCAAACATCAGTTAGCGAATCCTCCCACCTGAAGTTAGGTTAGCCCCTGGTTACTGAAGAGAAGTTAAAAAAGATGACCCCAATGACACAGTTGGGTGTAGAGATGAAGAGAGATGGTTACAGAGTGAGTGTTCGCATACTTCCCTATGTCCAGGATCCAAACAGATCTCAAGGTCCTGGGTATTTCGTGCTAAGAGCTTTTATAAATAGTTTTGCCAGATTTGTTTGGCATTTGCTAAGGCTGGTCATTGTTGTTCAAATATGGCATGTAGTCTCAAATCTTCTTTTCCATTTTTAACCTTTATAGTGGACGGTGTCGAAATAAATTTGACAAATGTGTCAGCTGATTCAGTCATAGACAATGTACCGGCACAGTCAGGATCAAGAAAAGACCTACAGATGATAAAAAAAGCGCAAAAATCTATCTGCTTTTTATTTATTTTATAACTCTGCATTACTAAATCAATACAAGAGGGACCTAATTTCTCCGCTAACCCTGTCTAATGAAGATTGAAATTTAATAAACATGTAAGAAAGCTGCATCACCATGAACTAAGAGACTTCAAAATATGACATTTAGTTCATTATTTATTAACGTATCCCCTAGGAACACGACAGAGAGAATGCAGACTATCCATATTAGAAGCTGTTTCATCTTTAAGAGATAATGGAGACCCCATTTCCTTTGCACAAGATTTATATTCTAAAGAGGAAATGAGATCTAAGATGCAAAATTTATACCACTCATTATTTCTTTTTTTCCCATGGAAAGCAGAAAGAACATTTCCTTACAGACTGAATGTGCTTAGCATCATGTGCTTTAAAACTACAAAGTGTTTATAAAAATCAGAATTTCCCATCCAGGAAAAAAGTAACAAACACATGTGGTGAAACCAAAGAAAAGAACAATGTCCTTCTAGACATTAAAAACCCATGCAAAATCCACAGTTAAAAAGATGGAGACTGGACACCTCAATATGCTAAAACAACTATTTACGAAAACTGAGAGAATGACAACTATAAAAATCTTCTCCAGCCAGCCAGAGAAATTACATTTCAGATTCAGTATGGCTACTCCTACTTCTCTTCAATGTATTTAATTTTCATTTCCTGGTTTAAAAATAACGCAAGACCCACACTGTTGAGAACCACGGCTTACGGACTGTAACCATAAAGCAGAAAAGTTTCTACTCATTCTGGGATGACTCCCAATTTAAGTAGTGTGATGGGGGTCAGAATCTGGTGCACCCAATTAACTTCCGTATCTGTAACGCTCTTTTCCAAATTAATGACTCTGTCCCGCAAACTGAGCCCAACTGGCGACCTTTATGCCTACTGGGAGTATCCCTGAAACCCGCAGAGTTTCAGCGAAGAGGAGAAAAGGGTTTGCTGACATGCATTAGCCTGCAGATAGCATCTTAGACCTTTCAATGTTTTTGGAAGTGGTTCCGTGACCTTGGCTAAGTAAACCTGGAATTTGAAATAAAATAAATTTTGATTCATTGAAATACAACTTCTAAAGCATGAACTTGAGTCATTAAAAATAAGTCCGTATGTACATATGTGCTAGACTTCCTTCTTCTGACAGGGAACAATCAACAAAATAAGAAGACATTCCAATAAACTGCTTTAATGATATGGTCCATAAATGTACTTGACTTACTTTTTCTCATTGACAATGAAAACGAGACAGCAAATTAAAGGTAAAATTGTAAGAAAAAGTTACAATGGCAGGACATGAATTATTTTAATACCTTACCAACTGAGCCACTGGTACTTCACAATTCATGAACAAATTTTCTATTACTACAGAGTCATGCTTTTATTGACTGGTATAAAAACACCATTTGTATCTTTTTTCATCCTGCTGTGTTTCTATTTTATTGGAAGTGTCCTGTAACAGGTATAACATCAGCTCAGATTACCAAGAAATCTATAAAATAGCTTCCTGCTACTACCTTTGGTGCAGATTGAAAGAATACATTATGGTCCCACTGAGTAAATGATAAAAGCTGTTATTCACAGGCAAACATGATTTATCCTCACCTGTTCAAAATTCTGAATGTACCCACTTTATTATTAAATTATGAAAACATTTCACTCACATTGATTAGGAACACAGATACATTATTAAAGAGAGGCTATTAAGGAGCATGTGTTCCAAATTTGAGTTCTGAGGTTTGTGACTCATGGTAGGACCACAAATATTTCATGCAAATGGGAGTGGACGGATACCGCTTCATAAATGTTCCATTGCAGCACCAGAAATACATGTAAAATTTTTCTATTATTGATTAAAAATTGGAAAATGACATTGTCTGGTTCAACTTAAGTTTTCACTGAGTGCCACTTGTACATTAAATACAGATAAAATTGCAAAAGAAAATTAGATTTTAAAAAATGATGATTTCTATTGCTTTAATACAGAAGAGGCTTTTTCCCCGCTTTGATACACTCTAGGATTATAAGACATCCATTTTAAAGGGTATAGTTTTACTATTTTACAGTTCTATACCAGGCTATATTAAGACAGGTTACCAGCTCCAGAACTAATTTCTCTGTAATGTTGTTGAGTATTTGTTTAGCATCTAAGATAATTATTCAAAAACATAAAAGATATGAACACAAATGGGATCTATTGCTCTAAGTACAATATATGATGACTAAAATTGTGAAAAGTACTTAATGTTAGACAAATTTTGTTCCTAATAAAATCAACAGGTCAAAACCTGAGAGGTTTGAAAACCTCACCATGGGTACCCATTAGTCATAGTCAGACTTAGCGTATTTTTCTGTCCCTCTAGTCACCAAATACAAATAAAAAATGCCATTGTGCTGAGAATTGGACTAAGCATTTGGATTATACCTGTATGATACTGCTTTCAAAAATGCTCAAACTTGAAGTGTTGATAGAAAGTGTCTGAATGTGTGCACACGTTTACTTTTTATATTAAAAATGGAAGCATATGGAAAAAAGTATGCTGAATAATTTATGTCTTCCCTGTCTTCTCCTGGTTCCCTTCACACTAATGACTGGTTTAACGCTGATGTACATCAATTTACAATGTAACAATGTAGCTTTGCATTGCTTTCAAGTCCAGATTGCTTTAAAAAGCAATAAGAATACACGGAGGCATAAGATCTTTGCAACTAGCAGTGACAGGATTCATACCAGGGCTTGGACAAACTGTACATTATTGGTTGTGAATTCTCTCTGGTTTTATTGAATACATCTTTTTAATATTGCATTGGTTTTGAAGGATAAAATGTGAAAAATATTTTTAGTATTTTCTTTTACATAAGAATTGCTGAGAAGGTGGCTGGGGTATTGGCCTTAACTCCTTGCCTCCTACGTGGTTTGTATCTGTATCATCAACGTTTTTGTATCTCTTCTTCTAAATGCTAACTCTTAAAATTCTTACTGGGCAAATAAATATGTAAATAAAATTATGATGTTTCTAATGCTTGGTGCTAAAGCTTTACTGACACCCAAGCTACCTCTCTGTAACCTGTACAAAACTCACCTGATGAACTCTGTTGCCCATCTGCTTTGTTTGTTTTTTTGATGTGAAAGATTCTTAATCTATTTGGTGAAATCCTTGTAAGTTATATCTCAATTGTCTCTTCACAAATGCAAGATAAAAACCTTCTCTAGTTCAACTAATAAAAGGCAGAAATATTACTCATCATTTAAAGGCTCATCTTTGTTATATAAAATCCTAACTGAGTTCATTTATATCAACCAAGATGTATTACATTTACAATGATTTTATGGACCGTAGTAACTTACTTAATTTATTGTGCCTTTGGTACTGCACGAAGAGAACAGTAAAAGTCATACTTAATGCTTGGAGCTAACCTTAATCTCTGAAAATGGCTGGAAATATAATATTGTTCATTTCAATGATTATAGGGTAAAGTGTATAGTTTATTGCTTTTAGGCTCATTTAATTCACCTGGCTTTCAGTAAAGTGGTCTGTCAAGGTATCACTACTTGTACAACAACAGCGTAAAAGATGCCTGTTACTTTCAATTTGGTAATGTGAATGCCACAGTAATCCCGCACAAGACTGCTAGAAACGGGTACTGTAGCAGAGGCAAGTCTCTGCATCTTTAGCAGAGTAACGTTTTAATCCCATTTAACCTATTTTTCTTTTCATTCATAAAGAAGAATGTCAGACTGCAAACCTGCTATTGAAAGAAAACACTACTGGCCTAGACGAGTCAGTATACGTGTTGGTTTAAAAAATGTTCAATTCATTAAGCACATCCTACAGCTAAAAAGAAAACCCTCCCCTCTTTCTGCCATTGCTATTGCAGTCGTGTGATGCACATTTCAGTTCATCCCACCCCCTCCCCTAAGAACCCAGGGTAACAGTCATTAATGTCACTGGAGATTTGGTGACGCTCTGCTCACTGTTCTCAGGAGGACTGGTGGGAGGCACAGGGAATCTGAATTGTTTCATGTAAAGAGAGCTTAAGTGGAAGAGGAGACACGTAACCGTCTCCTTATAGTAGCGAACTGGCAATTCATACCTAAGGTCAATACCAAGCAGGGTGCTGAACTACAGTATTGCCTTCTTGTCATTCAGATATTTTTATACGACAGGAAAATTGCACTTTCTAAGCTGGGGCAGTACAGAAGAAAATCAAGTTATCTTTACCAGTCTCAAGTTTTTGTATTATTATTTGGACTATTATGGGAAAGCAAGAATGGTCTTTCAGTGGACTGAAAATTGTTTAGCATGTAACCGCTCTTTCAGTCATTTTTCTCCCTCATGCCAGAGCAGTGACTTTTCCTTAAGAACATTGTTTTCCTTAAAAAGGCATTATCATATTCTGTAACACTCTCTGGGCGAGGAAAATTCTCGTCTCGGTTCTACCTAAAAAAATTATGGCAGGGGTGCAATGTTCTACATTCCACAGGGATGACAATAAGATGTTCACTGACTTCACTGATTACTTTACTGAAAGAGTGCTCAGGCAGTGGAACAGCCTGCCCAGGGAGCTGGTTTAGTCACCGTCCCTAGAGGTATGTAAGAAACGTCTAGATTTGGCACTTCAGGGCATGCTCTAGTGGCAGAGATTGTACGTTGTTTGTTTGTGGTGTTTTTTTCTTTTGTTGTTTTTTTTTTTTGTGTGTGTATGGTTGGACTCGATGATCTCAAAGGTCCTTTCCAACCATGAAGATTCTATGATTCAAAAGGAAGCTTTTGGAGCCAAATATTCAGCCAATGCAAGTCTGGCACGACGCACCTCACTGAAACATGGCAGTTTATAGTAGATGAGGATCTTGCCTTTCTCAAAAGTGAATCTTTTCAGGGGTATGCAACTCAGTTGTGTTTATTGCCAATGACAAAAATTAAGTATCTCTACACTACTGTATCTAACGAACTGAACAGAAAAGGGTGACTAACCCCAGATTTGCATACTTGGAGACAGAAATAAGAAGATATGAAGCACAAGTGGAAAAGAAAAAAAACAACCCCAAAACAAAAGCATTGCTGAAATGAAAACTTAAGTACACCTTGCATATTGTTGTATTTAAGTAGTGACAACTTTCATCATTTTTATTGGTTTTGCAAATTAGCAGTGCTCCAAGGACATAGCTGAATCTTGTCTATAATGTCAGCTAGTGGAAAGCTTTTTTTCATGCATAGGTATATATAAAGTTGGGTAAATTGATAAGTTTGATGGATTCAAGAATAACTTATGATTTTCTGTGCCAGATTTGAAACAGACAAAGGAGCACAGATTTTTTCAAAATACTGAGTTTGCTAAAAAGCATGTGTCAAAATGAATATGTAAGAACACTGGTATAACTGAATCACAGAATGGTTGGGTTTGGAAGGGACCTTTGGAGATCATCTAGTCCAACCCCCTGCCAGAGCAGGGTCACCCAGAGCAGGTTGCACAGGAAACCATCCAGGCGGGGTTTGAACGTCTCCAGAGATGGAGACTCCACCATTTCTCTGGGCAGCCTGTTCCAGTGCTCTGCCACCCTCAAAGTAAACAAGCTTTTCCATATGAATGTTTATGTTTATGAAGTCTAAGGTCTACACAGTGTGTTTGGTGAAGAGGGGTTACAGTTCTAATCTGATTCATAAAACATTTTTAGAAGTGGAAGCTCCTGTCTGTCATGGCTCCAAGTTGTAACCCAAGCAGCAGTTCCAGTGCTGCTAGAATAAATGCTTTGGGACTTCTGAGGAAAGCTGTCATGAAACTTCACATTGGTATTCCTAGAAGTACATCAGCAGCAAAAGGAAGACTGGGGAAAATGCCTTGGAAGGTGATGGGGTAAATAATTTTGAAAACCTTTTTGAAACACATGAAGGACAAGAAGGTGTTTGGGAGTAGTCAGTATGGAATTACAAAATGGAAATCATGCTTAACCAGAAAGCATTCTACAGTGTAATGACTAGCCCAGTGGGTGAGGAGAGAGCAGTGGATGTTGTTTATCTTGACTTCAGTAAGGCTTTTGACAGTGTCTCCCACAACATCCTCATAAACAAGCTGATGAAGTGTGGGCTAGATAAGTAGACAATGGGGTGGACTGCCAAGTAGCAGAACTGTCAGCCTCAAAGGGTTATGATCAGGAACACAAAGTTCAGCTGGAGGCCAGTCACTTGTGGAGCACCCCAGGGGTTAGTATTGGTGCCAGTAATGTGTAGCAGCTTCATTTATGACCTGGATAATGGGACAGAGTGCACCTTCAACAAGTTTGCGGGTGACACAGAACTGGGAGGAGTGATGGTTGTGCTGTCATTCAGACTAAACTCAGCAGGCGGGAGAAATGGGGCAACATCGACCTTATGAAGATAACAAATGGAAATCCAAAATCCTGCACATGGAGAGGAATAATTCCACATACCAGTACATTTTGGGGTCGAACTTTTGGAAAGCAGCTTGGAAAAGATGGACTTGGGGGTTCTGTGGGGACTCCAAGTTGACCGTGAGCCAGCGATGCACCCTTGTGGCAAACAAGGCCAATGGCATACTTGGCTGCATTAGGCAGAGGGTGTCCAGCAGGTCGAGGGAGATGATCGTTCCGCTTTGCTCAGCACTGGTTGGACATCTCTAGAGTGCTGTGCTCTGTGTTCCCCAGTACAAGACGAGCAAGGACATACTGGAGCAAGTCCAGCAAAGGGCCATGAAGATGCTTAAGGGATTGTAGCACCCTTAACTACCCATGTAGTTAAATGGGTAGAGGCTGAGAGAGCTGGGCTTGTTTAGCCTGGAGAGTAGAAGGCTCAGGGGGATGGCATCAGTGTGTATAAATAACCAACGGGGAGGAGCCAGACTCTTCTCAGTGGTGCCCAGTGACAGAAGAAGAGGCCATGGGCCCAGATTGAAATACAGACAATTCCACTAAAACTCTTTCACTGTGAGGGTCATCAAACACTGGAACAGGTTGCCCAGAGAGGTTGTGAAGTCTCCATCCTTGAAAAAAGTCAAAACGTGTCTGAACATAATCTTGGGCAACCTTCACTAGTTGACTCTGCTTTGAGCAGGGAATTTGAACTAGACGATCTCCAGAGCTCTCTTCAAACTTCAACTATCCAGTGATTCTGCGATACAAAAACTTCTAGTGTGAGGGAAATAAGATTTAATTTTATCATCTCCAGTTTATTTCCTTCTTACTAATGTTTTATTATCTCAAGGACTTTTGTACTGCAGAATGTCCATTGTAAAATCTGTGTGACTAATTCAAGGTTTCAAAACCCCAAATGCTGAAACATAGCAACATTCCTCTTTAAAATGATATAAAACACACAGACTAGTACCAACCAACTTCTCTGATCATAGAATCATAGAATCATAGAACCATAGGGTTAGAAGGGACCTCTGGAGATCATCTAGTCCAACCCCCCTGCCAGAGCAGGGTCACCCAGAGCAGGTTGCACAGGAACGCGTCCAGGTGGGTTTGGAATGTCTCCAGAGAAGGAGACTCCACCACCTCTCTGGGCAGCCTGTGCCAGTGCTCTGCCACCCTCAGGGTAAAGAAGTTCCTCCTCATGTTGAGATGGAACTTCCTATGTTCAAGTTTGTGCCCATTACCTCTTGTCCTGTCCCCGGGCACCATTGAAAACAGCCTGGCTCCATCCTCCTGACACCCACCCTTTAAGTATTTATAAGCGTTGATAAGATCCCCCCTCTGTCTTCTTTTTTCCAGACTGAAGAGACCCAAATCCCTCAGCCTTTCTTCATAAGAGAGGTGTTCCAGTCCCCTCATCGTCTTGGTAGCCCTTTGCTATCCCCTCTCCAGCAGTTCCCTGTCCTTCTTGAACCGGGGAGCCCAGAACTGGACACAGCACTCCAGGTGTGGCCTCACCAGGGCAGAGTAGAGGGGGAGGATGACCTCCCTCGACCTGCTGGCCACACTCTTCTTGATGCACTCTTCTCTGATAGACGACATCAATGAAAATTTTAAAGAAGGTAATGAAGTTTAGGATGACAATATGAGTTCATGTTTAATTACAAACTGTAGAAAGCAAAAGACTTGATCCAAGTTTAATTTGTTAGAACATGTTTTGTAGCCATAGCAAATTTACTGGATGTATAGTCAAATCTGGTTGAAGTTAAATTAGGCATGCGTCTTGATTCTTGGTTAAAATTCTTCAGCTTCATCCTCCTAAACTGGTGTAAGTAATAATAATAAAAAAGTCAGTGCAAGCAGAAGCCTGCAGCTTATATCCCATTATAAATTACACTTCAGATTTTCTAAACTAATTGTTAAATTTAGACTTAGCAATTAGCACTGCACAACATTTACCAACAGAATTAACTGTATCACTTGCTATCAAGATGACATTTCAAGCTCAATTACGTTTTCATATGTCCCAGACTGGTAGCTCTGATGCATTCTAAGAAAATAAAAACTAAAAATGGGCCAACTGCAAATTGTTGTGACAAGATTCGCAACAGGAAATAGTCTTTTTTCTGTTTCTGTTTTGGGTAAAAATGTAATCTTATTGGATACAAATGCAATCTTATCTGAAGAGTATGAATTTTTTCTCGGATTGGTGGAAATAAAATGCAAATAGTTACTTTATGGAGTTCCACCATTCGAGAACTGTATCTAGTAACTTTACAGTTTCCAGGAGTCCTTATTAGCAAGTACATTGGAGTCCTTATTAGCAAGTACATGAACACTGCCAGGAGATGCTACCTGGTGCTGCTTTTTAGTGTGATAGAGTATGAATCTGAGAACTTCAAAAGATATTTTCAACAAACAGCCAAACCTACAGAGAAACTCACAGCTGGATTTCATGTTGTGTTTACTTAGTAGAGCCAACCCTTAGGAAGTTTTTGCTCTGCAACCGCATGATGACTAAAATTCAAAGTTGCTTACTCCTCATAACCTATTCAGAATCACGGAATTGAACTAAATTCACTTCCTTTCAAGACGTAAGTAGTGAAAGATCTTAAAGTTGCAATAAGATGAGGCAGTCAGACTTTGATGCAATTGTATCTACTTGCATAACAGATTTGCAATGGAAAAGAGTGCTCTACAGCTGCTCTTGAGATATAGACCGCAATACTCATCATACGTGTGACACCACTCTCACCTGTGTACCCCTTTAAGCTGACCTTTTGGAACAAAGCAGAACATAGAGGGAAGTGCTTGATGTTGCTTTGGAAAAAGAACAGAACTGTAGTTTAAAGAAAGAATAGGTGTAAAGTTCCATTTTTCTTTTGATGAGACGCTGGAGGCATTTGAGAATATCATTCACTCTAACCTCTCTCATGGTAAAGGACAACGAGTAATGATGTTTGTCCTAGGACTTGTTTATGTTTCCATTTCATTTTCTAACATCCTTCTCTTTCTCTTGGTTGTATCAGGGTAGTCGCAATGCCTGTGGCTCTAAACCTAACACTCTCCAATACCTTCACTTTCCCCAACGCCAGCTCCCTATTTGAAAAAGAAATGTGTGCCTTGAAAGCTTTAACGTTCTTTCCCAAATCCTTTGCTGACTTTAAAAACCTATTCTCTGATAATGAAAAGAAGCTGCATGACCTTATGGATAACATCACTTCTCTTTCTCCTCATCTATTTGTTGTTATACCTATGACCCAGGACTTTTCCAGGATATGAACCTTGGAAGCACATATTCAGCAAGAGGAATAGGATGTAGGTCCCTAACATTCAATCACTTAAAATGTCAACTAAGTACCCACATGCCATGTGTGCCCTCCAAAGCATAATCAGCATGTTCTAGTTCTGAGCACCAGAAATACTGATGACACTTCACATATGATGTGTTATTTTCATATTAAAAGTTTATTCAGGGGAGATACTCTGTACATTGTGTTCAAAAATTATTTCCATTTTTTTTTGCCATTGTGTAACACAAGGTCTTTCTCCTGTATTAAAATAGTAAATGAATGATGCACACAATACAATAAAAAACTCATTTACTGCTATTCCGAGGTGTCTTCTGAAATGTTATTGAATTACAGTTCTGTTCAACCCTTTTTAATTTGACCAGATGAAGAAGCTTGTCATGACAACATTTGGAAGGTTGATCTGACCTAACTTCAGATATCTATAGTGTCACTTTCTAAACTCTAACTAACTTCAATCAAATTGAATCAAATCGAATCGAATCGAATCGAATCGAATCGAATCAAATAAATAGAATAGAATAGAATAGAATAGAATAGAATAGAATAGAATAGAATAGAATAGGACTAGACTATTTCAGTTGAAAGGGACCTACAACAGTCATCTAGTCCAACTGCCTGAGCAATTCAGGGCTGACCAAAAGTTAAAGCATGTTGTTAAGGACATTGTCCAAATGCCTCTTAAACACTGACAGGAATGAGGCATCAACCACCTCTCTAGGAAGCGTTTTCCAGTGTTTTACCACCCTCTTGGCAAAGAAATGCTTCCTAATGTCAACTCTGAGCCTCCCCTGGCGCAGCTTTGACCCATTCCCACTGGATCCAAGGGAGAAGAGCTCAGCACCTCCCTCTCCATGTCCCCTCCTCAGGAAGCTGTAGAGAGCAATGAGGTCACCCCTCAGCCTCCTTTTCTCCAAACTAGACAGGCCCAAAGTCCTTAGCCGCTCCTCATAGGACATTCCTTCCAGCCCTTTCACCAGCTTTGTTGCCCGCCTCTGGACTTTGTGGTTATAGGGAAAAACAGGCATCATTAGAATCCAATTCATATGTCGCAGTACATTATAGGAGATGAGTCATGCCATACAAACAACTTTTTCTTGTTGGCTATAGAGAGAATTGACGATGATTGTCCCAAGAGGCCTACAATTAGTCTGACAAATCCCTCCAAAATTTTTTAAAAGAACTGCCTTACCTAAAAGGAATGTGGGTTTAAAGAGGGACAGAGAAGGTCTCTTAGGTATCATGACTAGACAGCACTCACAAGTATTTAGGGTGCAAAATACAAATGGGAAGTTGTAATTTTCGGAGGTCATCAGAGGTCTATTATGAAGTGTTTTCTTGAAACCTAAGGAGTTACCTAAGTTAGGGGTTTAATCTTAGAATTGCCACACACTTAAAGAAGAGAAACAGGCTGTTTCAAAAGTTCATTTAGGCCCAGGACTTTGATATAAAACCTAAACTTAGATAGGCAGGACCTCTCTCTGGAAGCCCTTCTATGTTGACTGTATGAAGAATATTTTGGCATAACTTGAGAACTAGTTGAAATTAGATGTCTAATGTGCTGACATGAACCCCCCTCTTAAAGTGTATGGTGCAGACACTCCATTAGTTTTTCTGTGAGTAGAGGCTGGTATTACTAAGGCCTTTCCATCTGGGAATCTAATACACATGCATAGTTTGATTGTAATCAGTCTCTTGGAGTACGGATCATGCCTTGTGAAAGTCAGGCTGTCAAGGAGAAAGCATCTATGTTCTCTCCATACTGCACAATACTATAGTTACCTGCACATTCTACATTATTCATCCTATTAAATATTACTATTATTACTATTATTATTATTATTATTATTATTATTATTATTATTATTATTATTATTGCTTCTGTATCATTTGCACCCTACAGGGATGCAAACCATAACTTCAGTGGAGGCCTTGCACACAAAGAAGAGTACAGCCCTGCCATGTGGAAGATGTGATGGAGATGATAACTTAGTGAATTGACAGTGTTCTGTTGTAAATGTAGGTGAAATCCAACAAGGCTTGTTGTAAAACTACTTGCTTGCTCTTCTACACGATACGTATCAGGAATTTCAGCCTAGCATGGCCACCAGGCAGAAAATTCTATTTGAGCATTGTGATTTTTTCAGAAGACTTAAGACTTCAAAACTGCAAGCAGCAAAGAATCTAACACGTCTGTAGGGAAGTTGTGATGGCTAATTACACTCTGAGTGTCTTATTTCCACCTCTGAATTTGTCAAGCTTCATCTTCCATTGCCTGGATCTTGTTATATCTTTTTCTGCTAAATTAAAGAGTCAATGATTATCAGAAATTCTTACCTCTGCAAGTATTACACTCTGATCAAGTCAGTTAACTTCTCCTTATTAAGTTAAATAGCTTGAGATTCTCTCCCTTTAATTAATGTACAAGCTCATTCTATGCACTTAGCACCGGTTACAGCAATTCAAATCAACAAAAAACCCCAGCGATATGAACTTGCATACTATCAAAGCAGGATAAAAATAAAAGAAGTCTTTCCTAGCAGTCCATCTTCTCTTTTCTGAATAGCAGAAAAAGGAAATAAATGTCATACAATAGAAATCACAATGGTGACAATAAGTGACATGGGAAAGCTTATGGTGTACACAGACTAAGGAAAGGAAAGTCAAAGTTACAAGCAGACAACACAGAAAAAACAAAATGGTTTTCTATTCATCAATATTCTCTTCCAACTTAGGACACAATTCTACCCCAAGGAGTAAAACATCTCTGGGAACAGTATATTTCTTGGAAGAAAATTATGACATTGAGAAAAATTTCAATAGAAGAGATTTTTTTCCAATCTGATATCTCATATACACATAAAAAAAAGCTGAAAATAGAGGAATGATTTGGAGAAACACAAGTTTGACATGCCTTCAAGATCTTCTGATGGATAGATAGATGAAGCTTAGATCTACAAACCTAAAAGTAGCGCCCTAACAGGAATAGAATAGAATGTATCCCTGAGTTATTCAAGTTAGAACAGATAATCAGATGGGAATATATAGCTCCCATTGTCCTGGTATCATTAGTTATATTTTTCAGAGCTTTGGTTTACAGGGCAACCATGTATTTTCTTAAAATCCTAAGATCAGTTCAGATAGTTTGTATTTACAACCAGTCAAACCTTGCTAGTGCAAGAAGATTTGAGTTACATGTTTTAATTTGAGTTTTATGAATGTTTTTTTTCAATTTGTGCTCCTTGTCGCTGGAATGAATCAAGAAGGAGAGTGCCTGTGTTACTAAGAGATACTGCGAATCAGAGACAAGCAATTATATCTGAAGAGTGCATCAGCACAGGGTGAGAACATTGGCTGGAATCTCAGCAGGCTGACGGATGTCAAGTGCGGGTTTTCCAATGGCTGCATCAGTAGGGTTCTTTGGTAAGTGGTGGTTTGGGCGTTTAGCTATTGGAAATGGCAGTTGCAAAAGCACGGGGGGAAAAAAACCAAACAAACCCAAATATCTGGATTCATTTAATGACTCAGATCTTATAAACCAGAATTTATAACAGAATCATAGAATGGTTTGGGTTGGAAGGGACCTTAAAGATCATCCAGTTCCACCCTCCTGCTATGGGCAGGGACACCTCCCACTGGACCAGGCTGCTCAAAGCCCCATCCAGCCTGGTCTTGAACACCTCCAGGGATGGGGCAGCCACAGCTTCTCTGGGCAACATAGTGTTAGTACACAGCAAATGGCTCAAAATTCTGAGCCAGTTGAGTTTTTGCATTCACAAGCAGCATAGCACTCCTTGGTAAAGTTTTCCAGTGGCTTAGTGTACATTTGGATGAATAGCAAACCCACATTTTAACCTGGATAACATGTTGTCATTATGGCAATAGCAAGCCTCTACGAGCGTCTGGGCAGTGATTTGGCTCCTGGAGAGGGAAGGTTGGTAGTGAGCAGCCTCAAATGGCTGACCTCAGTTTGACATGCGTGTTGCAAGTCATCATCGAATTTGATTGTAACTAAGTGCCAGGCCTTCCAACAAGCTGTTCTGAGGTTGTTTGTCTGGAGTCCAAAATGAATAACTTCAGTATGGCTAATTCCTACGGTTTAACATATCATCAAGCAACTAACATGATTTGCAGGAAATTTAAAACTGTACACAGTTGATCACACATACTGGACTTCCTCCATTATGTCAAGAAGAGTGATTTGTCTAGAGAGAAATTGTGAGACAAGGTTTGCAAGGAAGATGCTGCTGGTCAGAAAATAGATTTAGAGGGTTTCATGGGTTCATTCCCTTTCAGTATTTGATTTAAACCCCTTTCTACATCAAGCACTCGTGACCAAAAATTGTAACATCTGGATTTCATCGCTAAGAATATTTTCAAGATTGTTCACCTTTTTTTCTGTCCCTGAGACTCTTCGATATTGTCCCTTGGTGGGAAAGAGCAGCAGCATTAACAGGTAACATGACACTTGAAGCTTCTGTTGGAAAATAATGGGAATTCAGATAATGCACCTAGAAGCTATTCCTAGACATTTTGTGACCAGAGAGAAAACACACAGGTATGTGATTTTCCTTCTACAGAAAAAAAAAGAGTGTGTGTTTACAGAAACTTTGAAAAACATCAGAGGAAATCTGAGGCACAATAGACTGGCTTAAAAAAAAAAATAATCAGTATTCACTGCACCGCATTACATTTAGCAATGCATTTTATGAATCTGATTCTCCATTTTGTATTGGGATAGGATAAATTACTTTCAGGGGCTGGTGTGAGAAGGTGGTGTTAATTCTTTTATTCTATGAGAACATGGCACTAGGCTTCTCAAACAGCACTAGACACGAATGTGTGGGCAAATGAATCAAACTGAAAGGGTCACATTCGTCTCCAGATTTAGACTTTAAATGTTGAAAGTATGGAAGTAATTGGTGCATTAGGTGTGTAAATTCCCATCACACCCAGGGGAGAGGCAATCAGTACATTCAGTGAATCTAATGTGGGTGCAATAGCTTTTTAGATACTCATAACTGGATGAAAAGTATATATCTAAAAGCGGAGTCTTAATCTCACATTGAATCCTAATCAAAAGTTTCCCACAAAACAGATTGCATCATTTGCCTTAGTTTTTTCACTGTGCACAGACAGGAATAATAATAAAATTGTCGTGCATGTTGTTAAATTGGGGAATAGGGGATGTGTCTACCATGTAAAATTGATTTGCAGTATGTAGCAAACCACTGGATGGAAGTGGTTGTTGTCAAACAAATTTAGCCTTGACACAGAGCTAAATTAAGCTTTTCTGGTCAAAATACTGTCTGAACTGTTATGTTTCCATTGTGATTGCTATGCTAAACCCAAAGTACCCAGATATTAGGCCTATCTTTGCCGCTACTTTGGTAAGGTTTTTCAGCTTTGGGTCTGTCCTACATCTTTGTCTTATGCTTGCCATATGTCCATGACCCTGAGTTCACAAAGACCTGCAGTAATAAAAATTATTATTAGTAACAGTAGGCAGAGGAAAGGTTAACATTAAGAGATATTTTGGTCAAATGCTGTGTTGCATTGGTGTCCCAAGTCTGGGCTTATGAAAAGAATAATATTCCTATCTAATAAGCTATATTAACAACACAAAGAAATTTATCAAGTAAACAGCTCTTTCATAGATCATGGCTGAACTATGATAATGTAGAGTTGAGAAAATACTGTCTAGTCTGCTTAAAAGTCTGGCCATGCTGCTGTGCACTCACAAGTATCTCAAGCTGGAAATGATGGAAAGCTCCACTGATCTCAAATGACTCAATTGTTTTTCCATTTCTAATCAAATATCTTCATAGTGAGGAACCAGAAAGGCATCATTCAGCAGGCAGTGCTGTTGCTGAAGCGTGAAATATGGCACTTCACTGTTAATATAACATTAAAGATTAAAAATGTTTATTACCTGTTATTCTTCTGTTAATTGTTTTGTGTAGAGAAAAATAGAAGTTGCTGCCTTAATGCGTAAAAAAATCACAATGTGCATTCATAGTTGAGAGCAAAGGGTTGGGGCTATGAAAATTATGTAAATGATGAATTCCAGTGAAAGAACTTTCAAACCCTTAGGGCCTTTAAACAGCATTAATTCAAGAAATTAGATACAAAATTTAACTTTTTCATGCTAATAATGATTTCATAAGGAAAAACTCGTTAGTAAAGGTGACAAATATGAAGTTCTATTGAACATTTAAATTCAGGAATCTTAGTATGCGCCCCTGGGATATATTTACACAGCCAATGACTCTCTGATGTTATTAAGTAATTTATTTGAGAAAGTCTCCATTCATGAGTTTACATAAGAACAATATCAGGTTTACAAAGGCTTGTGTTGTCAGTTTAGCAAATACCTAATTCACAATGACTTTTGCTTAAGATTTTCATTAGGTTGTTCAATATTGTTTGATCATTTAATGTCAGCTTCATAAGATCATAATTTCCCCCTATATGAAAAGAGGAAATTAAAAGGAGAAATAAATTAAAAAGAGTGAACTAAACTTAAATCAGCTTTGCCACAAAAGAGAGGGTAGCAATGTCACCGCTTGTCATTATATTTCGCTTGCGTACAAACTACCCACATTTGGCAACTTGAGGTTTTGCTGTAGTATATTTCTATGCCGGCAAAACCAAAAATAATCTGGAATGTTGCATACGGTTCACTTCTTCGAGGCTGATCTGTGATGTGACGGTATCAGTTTCTGGCAACATTAGTTAGACGTGCCATCAATTAGAAAGGCACGGAAAGGAAAACACCTTAGGTCTCTCGATTTCTGTGCCTATTAGTGCTGCAGTCTATGGCCTCCAGCCAGTGTTGCAGGCAAACGTGCAAATATAACTAAAGATGACAATTCCTGCATCAAGGGCCAGAGTGGATACGACAGAGAGAAGTAGCACAAGATCCCTTGACACTGAAAATAGAGCTGGTCAAAACTGTCAACAGAATATTTGTCTTCGTACAGAAAATGTTGGTTCATCAATACAGAGCTGTTTCCCAGGAAATATGCTGATTTTGCCCAACTTTCTAACGAAATACAGGCAAGCCTTGAAATCTTCATTATCTCCTGGCTACATCATTCACCATCACTCCTCAGAGACCTCCCTGGTCCCCAGGCTCCATCACAGGGCTATGCTGGAGGAGGTTTCATTCAATAAGTGTTTGAAATCACAGCTGGTTCCTGTTACTACCTGCCTCTGGCACTTTTTCTCCTCCTCAGGATGGTTCTTACTCTGCCATCACCATGTTTCCTGCACTCACATATCTTTCCAACCTCATCTCTCCTACTCATTCAGGCTAAAACTGCAATGCAGCACCCTTTCTGTTTCCATGGGAGGGATCCAATCTGTGTTCCAAGGCTTGTCTCTGTTCCTTCCCATATGCTTTATTGTGCGTGTCCTAAAACAGCTGAAACTTGAAGGACAATCTGCCTATGTGTTAAGTCTTTTGCTCTGTGGCAGCATGAAACCCTGGCCTACAAGTAACCTTAGGCCAAAATAAGAATTTAAAATCAAAGCCAATATTACAGCAACTACTAAATTGTGTTGCATATGAGTGGAGTATCAGCTGGCTGGAGGATCCGATTCAGACCGATCCGATTCAGACCGATCCGATTCAGAAGGCAAAAGTCTTTTTCCTGGCAACTTCTCCTGTGAGAAATGAAAATACAATTTACAAATAAAACGTGCAGGATTATGCAAGGACTATCTTGACCGAAACCTATCTTTCCACAAACTCAGATGACTATTTAATCTTTCAATTTTGCTCTTTACTGAATACATATATATAATGAGAGTGAACAGGAACAGGCAGGCAAGATGAGATTCATATTTACCAACGCATGTGGTACTCATTTGTAACTGCATTTGTGTAGCGGTTCTCTGGCAGAGTGGTTCTGAGGTGTTTTAGGACTTCTGAAATGAAGCTCCATTAGTAAGTAGGATAGTCATGGGATAGGAGTGTGTACTGTAAGAGAAATGACAAGGCCAGAAAGGTAATAATCCTGGAAACAACTTTCTTGTAAGTAAGGAGCTCTCAAGAGGAAATCACAAGGTGCTTAATGGAAAAGTGAGAATAGAGGAGATGAGAAATGATACAAAATTAGGCAAAGAATGGTGGTGCTATTCAACAATACCCCAAAATCTTAACATCACACATATTACAAACCCAAGCTCATGCCCTGTGCTGAGGTACTAGAGGTTTGTATTCTGGGCTTGGTTCTACCGCCCAGCATAGCCTTGCACATCTTGTAGTCTTCTGGCAGCGTAAATCCAGAAAGCCAGGAGAAAAGGGACGCTGATGTAGTAGAGGAAGGAACAAGTAGAAAAATGAGAGTGTCCATAACTCTATACACGCAGTATAGCATGAGTAATAGACACCTGGAAGTGCTGGATTTGGTGATTGGAGGAGGACACAAAAAAAACAGAGAGATGTAAGATGTTGAAACTATGAAGTTGTTTGACTGCATCGGTATTAAGGTGCAATTTGGGAGAGAAGGCAGTTAGAGATGATTTCCAGATACAGACATGAGAGATAAGAGGGATTTATTGCTATAATCTTCAAAAGGAAGTGAATAAGGGGAAGACTCTGGAAGTAAATAAAAATGTTTTAGGGTAGGTAATGCTTAGAAACAGTTACCAATCACTGAGAAAAATTAACATCCACATGATTAGTTGCCCAAGTACTGAAAAATATAATAAAATCATTGAAGTGTTTCATATAAAAGCATTGGGTAAAACTGAAATTTGCAGCACAAACAGGAGTAGAAGGACTGGTTTCACACAATTCATGAGAACACAGAAGAGTTTATTCTGAATAGTGTCACAGCGTGTGGGCCCCCCCACCAGGGATTGCAGTCATTGGTTTGAAAAAATTGAATCTACAATATTAGTTAGAAAGAGATGAAGACCTATGATTCCCTTCCCTTCTTCAAGACTAAAAGCTGGCTGTTTATGGCACTGGTTGTGTTTGCTACCTTTCTACTGATGTCTTTAAAAATCAGCAGACATTTAAAAAGAAGTCTTTTTGATGACTGTTTTTTAAACTTGAGTTGGATACTGTGCTAGTGGGGGAACATGCTTATTCATATTTATAAGTGATCACATGCAAGTCCGACTTGACTGTCAAGAGCTATTTCTCAGACTTGAGATGGTAGGATTGATTTAAGTGGAGGACACTGAGGCACAGTCCCTGACACATCTCTGTCCAGAACAACTCTTCTACAGAGGTCCCTCATTGCAAGGAAGAACCTGGCTCCCCCAAACTAAGACTGGCTACGTGAAGGAGGACTCTGTTTCCATTTTACCTCGTTTCATGGAAGAGAAAAAGAACTCGTAAAGGTGCTGAGAGGACTGAATCCTCCCTGTGAAACAGTTAAAAGTTTTTTATAGTGCTGTTTTTCCATGTGACATGGAGACATTCACGGACCACAGGACCAAGAGGAAGCAGCATGATTCCTGCTAATGAGATAAAGCCACAGAAAGAGGAAGACGGAGCAATTTGTCAGTAAACATTGAATTGGGACTATAGGTAGCCTGGAAGACAGTAGGCCTGGAGGCACCATTCGTGGTCCCTGGGCCTGTTTCTGAAGCCCTGCATTAACTCCTTGGTGTCATTTGTTCCCCAAATCGCATGAGAAAGTTCACCACTCAGGTCCTCATGTTCCCAGAGAAAATGAAGCATTTCCTGAACCCTTCATAGTTGTGGGTTTCTGAGGAAATGCATCTTGGCTGCCTATAACCTTGTCTAGTTCCTTTTTAAACCACTGTGTATCGTCTGCTCACTCCCATGACCTGCAAATTCATTGGCAGTTGATGAAGAAATAGTGTTATAACTGATTCTTTCCCAACAGTAAATTTTGCTGTTTGATACAAAATGCAATCATACAATACACAGTTAGAGAATTATGTCAAACTCCAATTTTTTAATAGTTGCACACAGTGTTTCTGAACTGTTTGAAAGCAGCCTTGAAAATTGCCCAGGAAATACTACTGCTAAGGGAAGATAAAGAAAATGTGTTTCTATTTCCTAAAGGTTAGACAAACAGGTCTTACATAAAATTTCTCTAGCTTCAGATAAAACAAAAAGCATCAGACACACACTATAGGGATATGCAACTACATGTTATCTTTCCTAACTAAATTGCCAATTGCTTAACTGCTGAATAAAAAGACAGTCAGGATCATATAACTATACTAAAAAACTTGAAATTCCATTTTCATTAGATTGTACACATTTTTAGAGTCCTAAAACTCATATTGTTTGCCCTTGACCTCTGGAGTTTGACAATGCAAGATTGCTTGCATTGGAGGGGACAAGTCGTTAATACGGGCTAGGGATGTTTTTAATAGTAACTTGATTCTTTCTTTAGAAATACGTACACATATGATCATTTCCATAACATAAAAGAATAAGAGTTGTAGGCATATTTTTTTCTCTCAAAAGTGTGCCACTCCAGCTTTTTACTCAAAAAAACACCAAAATTTTTTATGCTTCTTCTTAGAAACAGAACTTCACCATATACAGCAAACAGACAATATAGGAAAAGATATCTCTCAGACCACCTGACTCTGTTACAGTTTTTCAACAGTCCAATAAAAAGTGCTACTTCAGTGCAAGACTTGAAACAGGATCAAGCCCAGCAAGTAAGGGCCTGCAGTCTGTAATTTAGTCATTTGGAAACCCAACGCAAAAAAAATCATGTTGTCATGGCTTAACCCCAGACAGAAGCTAGGACCATGCAGCCATTTGCTCACTGCCCCCAATTGCAACAGGGCAGAGAATCAGAAGAGTAAAAGTGGGGAAAAACTTGTGGGTTGAGATAAAGACAGTTCAATAAGTAAAGCAAAAGCCGTGCACACAAGCAAAGCCAAACAAGGGATACATTCACTGCTTTCCATTGGCAGGCAGATGTTCAGCCATCTCCAGGAAAGCAGTGATCCATCATGCGTAATGGGAAGACAAATGCCATCACTTCCAGCATCTCCCCTTCCTTCTTCTTCCCCTAGCTTTATATGCTGAGCATAACATCACGTGGTATGGAATATCCCTTTGGTCAGCTGTGGTCCGCTGTCCCAGCTGTGTCCCCTCCCAACTTCTTGTGCACCCCCAGCCTACTCGCTGGTGGGGTGATATGAGGAGTGTAAAAGGCCTTGACTGCCTGGCAACAACCAAGAACACCAGTGCCCTGTCAAAAGTATTTCCCATCCCAAAACATAGCACTATACCAGCTGCTAGTGAAATAGTTAACTCTATCCCAACTGAAACCATGACACATATTTATCCCTTGGATGAAGTTACCAAATATTTTCCTGCAGTATTCATCCTGAATGTTGTTAAACCACTTTTCCTTACTGGATGGATGGATGGATGGATGGATGGATGGATGGATGGATCTATCTATCTATCTATCTATCTACTATCTACACACACATACATTCACTGCCCCCCCAAAAAAAGGGTGCTGGGGTTTCCATGCAAAATCGGAGAGAACAGAGAGAGTTACAGTAGCATGTGTTTACAGAAACATGATGTTTTTAGCTAGGTGGTTACAGTACATTATTTAAGTAAATTAACTATGATTTATAGCAGGAAATAAATAAGACAAAGCTTGTTCAACATATCTCAGCATTAAGTATCTCCTGCATTAATTGTCTCCAAAGTCTGTTCCATTTGTTATCTAACAAGGTATGCTCCATTATTATTTTTATCCAGTTCATTGCTTGATTCTATCTGTCCTTTCAAAATTAGCTTGTCTAATCAGAAACCATTTTTGCTGGTAGTTCATTTCACATAAAAAGGAGGAATTCTTGTTTCCTGAGAAAGTAATTGGATTATAATTTTGAAAAGAAAGAAATATGCATTGTAATAAATTATTTCTTAAAACATACATGGGAGCGTGAAAACCAACAAACCCTAAACAAATTAAAAACTCTGATGAATGAAAAGGCTATAAATAGAATATGAAATTGGAAAGAACAATTTATCATTGTAACTTTACTCCTTGTTATGCTGTTGAAAAGAGCTGAATATCTAAAGAAATAAGAAAAGATTTATGTATTTACTAAATGATGGTCAAGTAAATATTTATATTAGCTGTCATTTTTCTTCTAGCTTTTCAGCCCTTTTAAACAGTAATTAAACCTTTATTACAAAAAGAAAAAGTGGAATTTAACCACAGGCTGGGACTCCACAATTCCATCTCAGTTATCGATTAAATTGTACTGATAAAGTTTGCATGATCATGGGTAGACTATGCCGAAGTTGCACACATTATCTCGTTGCCTGCATCTGTGTATATTTAAGTGAAGGGGAGAGAATGCAGAAATTGTATTCAAAACCCTGGGCTGTTTGAATGTTTATTTTTTTGCTTTAGATGTTTATACAGCTGATCTATCCCATATATTTTACTGCTTCCCAACGTTTCAATTCACATCAAACTGTAGGTTTTTTTTTTGATAATCCTAGCGTTTTTTTAGCTAATGCAAGGAAAACAAGTATTAAACATATGAGAAATAACTGAAAGGAGCTATGAAAATTACCTAAAAGAAAATAAAACACATGGAAAAGAATGTACAGATTTACTGTAAATAAGATTATAGAAACTGTAAACAAGATCGGATAATTAAATTATAATCTTATATTATAAAATTATTATAATCTTATATTATAGAGACTAGAAAAATAGAATTATTAATATGAAAATCTGAAGTCCTAGGGAAAACTTGACTCTTACCCGTTTGGCTGATTGACACCTTGAGCTCTTTCTATTTGTAGACCTAACAAAGAAAAATACAAAATGAAGTTAAATACACTAAATGATGTGAGAGAAGTGGTTATAGATTTACATTGATTTAGCCTGATTTTATTTATCTGAAAATCATTCAGGTTTTCCTTGTTATTGGATTGCATATGATAACAGTTCAGGCTTTGATCCTTAAATTACACATTTGGGGCCTGAAGCAATTACAATTTGG
Organism: Larus michahellis; assembly: GCF_964199755.1. Taxonomy (NCBI): domain Eukaryota; kingdom Metazoa; phylum Chordata; class Aves; order Charadriiformes; family Laridae; genus Larus; species Larus michahellis. The sequence goes on along the minus strand of NC_133896.1, from coordinate 6,575,138 downwards.
GATTAAAAGGATCCAGTTCTTATCTACGTACCAAACAGGTTGTTTATAGTGCAGTTTATTCAATGAGTATACTCAAATTTAGTGCAGGGAGATTGATAAAGGTAATCACTGAACACCGCATTGGCTTAGAATAGAGATGAAAGCAAAATGCATCTGACTCAGCAAAGATAGGAGTTAAATGCCAGATTATCCACCTAACTGTGTCCGTAAGAGGAATTTCATCCATGACAGATGCTAGAATGGGCATTAAAAATTGTCAGGACAAAAATCATTAACAGTTCCATAACACACATTGCTAAAGCATATGTATAATGTCATATGCAAATGCTCTCAACAACTTCAAAAGGTCTATTTGCTCAAAATCAGGCTTACATACATGAGCAAGACAAAAACATCAGGCAGGTTCTAAATGACATTTAATACTCAATGTGTCTATGCTAAATTTAGGAAGCAAAAGTTCAACGTGCTACCAATACCATGAGGCTCAAAAAGGCATTATAAAATGATTGAACTGAATATTATTTATTTCAGTCACTAGTGTGCATGTAGCTACTGAGGACCATAACTGTAACCCAGGCACTAGGCAGACCTTGCCCATCCAAGCTGCATGAAAGAAAATTATTGATATACTGAGTCGTATGCGCTGTCGCTATGCCTATGGTGACTGGGTCGGTATCTCATTGCAGAAAACATTATTATCCCACCTGAGAAATGGAGCTCTGATTAAACCCAGGCCAATGTCTATTTAGGAGGATTATTACCTCCATAAAGTGGGGAATGAATATATTTGAATGTTTGGGTAGGAGCAACTCAGAAAATCGCAGTTGTTCAGTCAAAGCAAAATATTTTAAACAGATTATTTCCTTTTGTTAATTTAAATACAAAGTAACACTGCACCCATTGTCCAGCTTCATATCCGATGAGAAAGAAGTTTGATAATGATGTAGAGTCTCTCAGGATGCCCCAGTCATCAGCTCTAGGTTTCTGATTCAGGACACTTGGGAGGGCATAATCCTACTTGAATATGGAGTCAGTGAAAATCTTCAGCTAAGTGTTGGTGACTGGAAGACCCAAGAATCAGACAAGGTGACCATTCTCACAAATGTTTGGAGTTTTTGCTATTTGTGTTGAAGTGATTTAACCTGAAAACGCTAAAAACAAGGGTGGAAGTACCAAGGATTTTCTTATGAGATTTCTAGTACTCTATACTTCTTTTTGGAATAGGAATAACATCAGATTGGCCTAACACTGTTAATTCTAGTGCTTCCGTTTGCATCCTGAATCTGGAATGAAAAGGCGATATAAGCACTCAAAGTAGTTTTGCACTTATTTGAAACCTAATACTTGAGCTAAAAATACTGAATAGGTAATATTCATAGAATGATAGAATCTTCATGGTTGGAAGATTATATGCCATTATTGGCATATAATGTTTCTTAGACAATGTTTCTTGGGTTTTGTTTGTTCTTGTTTTGGGGAGGGGAGGGGGGTCTGGCTACACATTGTTGTGGCTTGAAATGCTCACAAAATGAAATCAAATATGTCCACATTAAAGATTTCAAGCAGCTTATGCCCTTTGATTTTTAGTAGTATGATTTGTATCCAGGATCATGACCTTGTAAAAATTTAATTCTGTCCAGCTAACTCTCTACCAGTGTTTCATCTTCTGTCCCTACTGCTCAAATTCCATTCAGGTTTGGTCCAGAGACCACAGGTGTACAATACATCTAGTGACTACAGTAGGTGTTTAGGTAGAAGTTGTGTTATGAATGAAGCCAATTCTTGCTCATCCCACATGAGCTACTAAGAAGTGAAATGGTAAACTGCATCTGACGTGGTGTCTTTGTTTCCTTCTTTATTAATTAAATGAGCCATGAACCAAAAAAGTCCTTTTGCCTCTCCCATGGGCTGTTAATTTCATGTATATCCATTTCTGACCTTTCCCATTTGCCTCCTCTCTGTCTGGTGTGTCCTGTCAGATAACGCAAGATCCATCCTCTTCGTTGCCTGCCTCCACAGAACCAGACTGTCAAATGGGCTCTTCAGTACCACCATAACACAGGTTAAACCAAGCTAAATAAAACCCCTAAAAAACAACTGCGAACCGATTCCTTTGGTGAAGTCCAAGTCTTTGACAGACTCACATATAAATCAGCTGAAAGCATAATTTACATTATTTAAAATTTTTAAATTAAATGATTTATTTTTTTTAAACCTGGACACGCGGGGCTCTGAAGTTTCCTTGAACAGCAGCTCTACTGCAAATTGACCTGCCTGCCTACTACCTTCAAGAAATCGATTTTCTTTTCCTGAATGGAGACTTTTCTTTGCAAAGTATGAATTCAATTTGTGACTCACACTGTGAGTGTTCTGCATGTGATTCTGAAGTTTTCAAATCTTTTAAATCAACGATAAAACCATTTTAATTTGGCTTAACTTTGTAGAGCATGTGTATTTGTAGTTGCAATGAACATGAGATAAGATAGTGTTACAGGTCTGGGACTAAATCCTCTGAGTCATCTGGCTTCCCAGTTGGTGCATTTTGGGCTTCCCAGTCTCTGTGATGGGAAAATTCCTGGTTTTGGATCAGTCTTCACAGTTCAGCCAGAGAGAGTCAGGCTTTTGCTCAAAAGTGGATGAGTCCACCAGACTATGAAGAAAAAGCATCATGCTATTATAAAATAGATATTGTCCAAAAACAAATCAGGAGCTTTAAACCTGTAAAGCTTGGGGCTATAACCTACCTCCCTATAGCCTTTAACTCACCAGTGAGTTTTGTAATATTCCCATTCCCACACCTCCTTCCTCAACAATTTATTCTTGCTTCAGGGAAGCTTTAAGAGATTCTTTGGCAGCACTAAAAGCTACATGCAGTTCAGGGACATAACTGTTAGCTAGTCTGGGCTACAGATATTCCAATATAACCGTTTTGTGTCGTCACCTTGTTCATTAGTGATTCAAATCCCTTTCCTTTCAAATAAGAGTTCCGTCACGTAAGGTGCATCATAACATCAGCATAGAATCATAGAATCCTCATGATTGGAAAGGACCTTTGAGATCATCAAGTGATGATTACTCCAACTGAGATGTTCTGGTTACTTTTCTTGGCCATAAGAGTTCACTGTTTGCAAATCTTTGATGCAATTTAGTGACTATATTCTGTAATTCGTAGAATCCCAGAGAAAAAATTAGTGCGGAAGGGACCTCTGGAAATCATCTAGTCCAGTGCTCAAATGCTGTTTCTCACTGTAAATGATGGTTCTTGATAAACTTCTACTCAATTTGACTCTAAGTGCATTTGTCACCTCTTGTAAATGCAAATTAAAAGGTGTTAAACTATCCTGATAGTGCTTTAAGACTATTTGCCATGTTTTACAAATGGGATAAGAGCAGAGCATGCAGAAGGTCAGATAACACGGGTCAGCTGGCAAGAAGCATGTCAGCCGAGTGCAGTTGCTCAGGTGTTGGCAGTCATGTAAACTTGTCCATAGCAAGCGCCTAGGGAGTTTGAAGATGAGTTCTCAGGCTACGCACAAGCAACTTCATAGCGCTCATAATTCCTAGCTGTTGAAAGTGAGATTAATAGAATTATGGTGATACAATCCTTTATACTTTCCTTAACTAATTGAATTTGGTTAATTAACAATTTCACCACCTTGAGAGACATATAAAATTTATTGTGCTGTTTGGCATTGTACTTGCACTGGAAATTGCTTATACATCCTCTACTCCATATTAAATGGGGTAAATTTTGGACACAATTGCTGTTAGCAATTATACAAGGGTTTTAGAGTGACACTTCAGTAAATTTTCTATGCTTACACACAAGTGAAAATAGATGAAATCCAGAAAATTAAATAAGATTAAAGTGTTTTTATTACTGATAGAAAACTCTGTTTCTCTGTGCATAATGTAAATTGTCACCCAGATGCAAAGGTGAGAGACAGAAACATGCAAGTCTATTTCACATTCGAAGCATACACACTGGAGACACAAAACCAGATTGTTTTGCCCATAACTAGAAGGCTGAAGAGCAAAATCTCATTAAGATCGGTATGTGGAAGTAGGTTTACAAGCCATGCATATCCATGAATAGGTTAGTTTAAATGTCTGAGAAATAGATGGCTTTTCAAATATCTGGCTGACAGTCTGGGGTTCAGAAATACAAACTAAGATAAAGTCAAAACTTGATACTCAGAGATAAATCTGTTTGGAAAATGGCGTTATGAAGGAATGGATCTACATTCTAGAAAGACTGCTTTTTAAAAACTGTTCTGATCTTCCCATGACTCGGCAACATGCATTTATCCCTGGCATTCTGGTGGATTTGGATCTAATGCATGGGTTCTCACATGGCACCTCTGAAAACCTGATTTGCATGAAAGGATGCTTGCATAAGGTGTTTAAAAGATTTGTCAACAGGACGAATATTACTGCTGAAGGAATATTCAAAGGCTTAGACTTTCATGCAGTGTACTCTGTAAAATCAGACTTACATGCTCATAAAACTAAAGCACATCTGTCCAGTGTTTATTTGCAATAGAAACTGGTTGGTACCATTTTCTGATTATTTTTTTTTTTTTGGTTATGTATCTATAATGGTATGCTATATACATTATCTGTCCCTGTTGGTTTCTGAACTTTCTCAATGCGATGTAACTGTGTACATGCAGAGCAGGACAGGGAAATAGAAATTACCCTTGAGGTTTGCTGCCAGCCCTTAGGTTTCTCCTTAAACCTCAGAAGAAAAAAAACCCAAGACTAGTTTCAAATGGCTTTGGTTTTATATTTTGGACTGGTATCTCATAGGTGGTTATTTGATAATTCATCTGAAAGATAAAGAACCTCCTTATTGAATGAAACTCTAAGCAGTTATTGTTGGCCTGTATCCTGTCATAAGACCACATTGGCCTTGATTGGGTACTGAAAACAGCACAGATGTAAGAATTCATTTATGTATTTATTAATTCAAGGTTAGAGCACTAATACAAAAGTCAACACAGGCTATTGCTATGAAGATATGAAGCAATCAAAATATCCTGTTTTTACACTGAATCAGTTGCTAATGCGTAGCACACAGACAAAATACAGAAGGACAAAAGAGACAAAATCATTGCAGATTAAGCCTATTTTTCATTAACTTTGTCACATATGAACTCAGGTAGGGTTGAACTTTGCAGTAATTGTAGTGCATTCAAAAAATAACAATGCAAAAAATTTCCATGACTTCAATAGAGTCCCTGTTGTATTAGTAAGTGAGCTCTCCAGTGGCCAAAATAATATCTGTAAATTCACATGAATTTTAACCCAAAACGTGGCAGCCTGGCATGATTAAAAGCTTTAAATTCTCAAAGAGCAACATGATTAAAGCAGGACTGTAGGCTTGAGTGGCACCACACTGGTTTCATTTGCCAGTATTGTTATTTTCCAAGGTAATATTTGATTTACAAGAAAAATGCTTTTAAGTCACACAGTAAGTCCTACAATGTATCCACAAGTATAAAATCCTCAAATTGCCTTCATTTGTCAAATACTAAAGCCCTACCTGAGACTATTCAGTGGCAGAGTAGGAATCTAATGATGGCGGTCGGAAAGAGGGAGGTTAGATTTATAGAGGTTTTAGAGGCCATACCTCTTGTGCCTCCTCCCTTCTCCCCCTCCTGACTCCCTTTAATTCAGTACTTTGACCACCGTAATGCAGTTAAGCTTCAGTGTATGGCACAGATGGCTCATAAGTCCAGTCACCATGATTTTATTGAAAGCTCTCTCGTGTTAGTAATTTGAATTGATTTTAAATTTCAAATTATTAGTGAAGACGATGAAATACTGAGCTTCAATGCTAACCTGACTTTCCCCTTATGCTACACTTTCCCTCCCAAACTGTAATGTTTTTCCCTTGTTTACACAATAGTTTCTTCCATTTTGTTTTTTTTTTGCTGCATATAGCTAAGGTTCAAACACAGAGAATGAAGGCATTTTTGGACAGAAATAATAATAAATGCAGCCTGGATTAGAAATAAATGTGAACAACACTTTGTGTGAGTTGTTGTGTGAGTAGGTGATTACACAAACTAATGCCATCTATTCTTGCTTACCTAATATAAATCCAAACTATCAAATGTTATCAGTGAAAAAATCTTAGGTGCTCATACATAGACTATGATCATGAAACTATTCTAGTGCATGACAGACTACCATTTAAGTCGATGTTGTACAACAGCTGGACTGGTAGGTGCAAAAATCTGATTGTCTGAGATAAGCCAAGTATTGTTTTTAATAGGTAACTTCATTTTTTAAAGAACCTATCTCAAGTACAGTCAAGGTTTTGTCTACCATTTGTTTCAAGAATCTGGATCAGATCCTTAAATCAGAGCCAAATGTGAATAAAAGCAGTAAATTCTTGGGCAATAAATCCTCAGTGATCCACATTACTCAAAGACGGGACCTGCTGGAACATCTTCATAACATTCTTTTTCCTTCCTTCTCCTCATGTGCAACATATTGCAGTAATCAATTAACATGATGGAATATTCCTGCGCTGAGACCTTCTTGTAACTCCCATATGGTCAGAATTTGATCTTAATAGCTCAGATTTTTTTTTAGAAACTGAACTCATCCTGTGCATTAGTGATGATGGAAAAATAAACCTAAGCTTTCAAAGGGGATTAGTGGTTTTCATACCCTTGGTATTGGGTTAAAATATTTTTGAGAAGTCTGGTACTCAGAGATGACTGAGCGTCATTTACCACAGCACACACAAAAAACCTGGAGGTGCCCAGTTTCATCACTTGCATTTAAAAACATAGGCCTTATTGTACCTCTTTAGAACAAACTCATAGGCAAAGCTGTTGATCTCTTGATGTTTCAATAACCTATCCCTGTCCATCTCATCACACCCATTATTTGCTTTTACAACTCAAAAGACTCCGTCTGATTCCAGTGTTACAAAGCGTGAAATTCTGGCTTACAACGTGAGTAATACCAGGTAAACCTTGGTTCATATACAGAAAGGCCAGTAGCTGAACTTGTGTCTCTTCCTGCTTTTAGTTGTTCTCTAGCAGGGCTTAGAAGTATTGCAAAAAGTCATAACTGGAAACTTGTTTAAGTCCTTTCGTGATGCTTGTAAGGTTTGAAGCAACCAAGGAATCCCTAGAGTTCCACAGCTCTGCAACCAGTTACACCAAAGCTCCCTGACCAAACTCTATGAAAATTTTCCTTGCCATTGCTTCCTTTAGAAGAGTTGTAGGAACTGAATTTTACATACTTAGTGCACCACATTAGTCTTGTAATAAAATTTATTACAAACAGATTGAAAACCTCCCATTTTCTTTTTTTTCTTTAAAGCATGGTGTCAAATTAGCCTTCCACATTCCTTAATTTTTTCCTATATCTGACAAGAAAATATGATGCAATTCATACTGTTCTTTCTAAATAGACATGGGGAGGTGGAGAAATCGCTTGGTCCTTGTGTATTCCAGCAGAGGGTGGCAGTACACTACCACACTCCCTTGGTAAAGGAAAAGTTGCAGAGTAATGTTTGTGGCTTGTGTCTTCAAGGGAAGAATATGTTATGGAAATGAATATGTTTTGGGATGAGGTGGGAACTGGACTGATAATGTAATCCCTAGATCACTTCAATGACCTTGCTCAATCCACTCAATCTCTACCTCTCTTTCATCTGAAATATTTTTCATCCATAATTACCATCAGCAGATGACTACAAACCATTATAATACTCCTGAGGACAATCATCTACAAGGATGAAATTAGGATATCTGAAAATGGGAATCTCTAGTGATTAACTAGTAATATCAGAACCATTAACTTCACCAATAGCAGCAGCGTATTCACCAATGGCGTTACGTGGGTCAAACTCTAGAGGAGGAAAGGAGCCATGCTGTGGCAGGATGTGTTACATTTGCATGTTCATGGCACTATGAACATGTTAAATGTTTCCTCCCTTTCCTAAGTCTGGTTTTGCTACTTTGGTAGCAGAATATTCTTGAAAATTTGAAATTCCTTGTTGTCTCTTCAGAAGAATGTAGATTGCTCTGATACCTTCTGAGACTTCCCTTATCGTCGCTCTGGTTTTTTTCCTTCCTTTTTTTTTTTTTTAAAGTAAAAAGCAGTTAGAAAAATGTACACACACTAGTAAAAAAGGCAGGGTGTGTTTTTTCCCCTTTGCAAATCTTTTTTAATCTTCTGGTTGATAGAAAAAGTAGCAATTGGTACAGCCTATTTTAAATTGCTGCTGTGAAAGTATTTTAACACATTGACAAACTTTAAACCTTTGTGATTCAAGACTATATATTTTTTGGATGTGAAGAAATATTCGAGTGAAAGAAGAAAACGATGCGTAATAGGAATACTGCTTCGTTATGCAAATAATGAAAAATTATTTGTATACAGAGCATGATTTCTTTAATGCGCTTTTATTTTCCCTCAAGAATTTAAACCAAAGGATTATGCAGGTCAAGAAGAACTTGAAGAACAAAAGCCATTCATGATCAAGCTCTCAATATGGACTTACATTAGTAAAAACATTTGAATAACATTTTTGTAATAGTAATCTAAGTAGCTTATGTTAACTTCTCTAGTAACTAAAGCCAAGCATAATTTTCATGCATTTTTTCAGAAGACATTCATTATTTAAAATATGTAAAATATGGAATCAGGGTTCTGGAACGTCTTTCCATCAAGAGGAATAAATTGGAAATGATGCCAGGAATTTCAGGTGAGGAATGACATGGCCCTTCTCAAAAAAAAGATTTTTTTTTCAAAGAATTAAGGGAATTAAATATTTTCACTCAAAACTTTTCACTCAAAACTGTTGTCAATAATAATTCCTTACTATTACCTTAGTAGATTTCAAAGTGTTTGAGATTCTTAACAGAAGCACATCTGTCATAAGGAGATCTAGACTAGGATCCCTGAACTTATTCAGGCATCTAACTCACCGTGTAATCAGTAGATGCTAAGTACCTAACTGTATTTGAGGAAGTAGAACTTGTGCCCGTTGACCTGTCAAGCAATTGTCAGAGCTAAGAACTGGGTTAAATTCCTCCATGTCACTTTAGATTAACTAACGTCCTCTCAAAAGTCTCTGCAAACCTTCTGCAATACTGAACCATAAAATGTCTAGAAGGTACTTCTACGTTCAATGGGGAGATTGTGTGAAAGTGTGGACAGGACATAATATCAGCCTAAAAACATCAACGCTTCCAGACAGTCAGTTATCAATGATTTAATTTTCTTTTGTAACAGATCTTACAGTTGTCTGGTGAGCAAACATTCCAAAATCTGAGAAAATTTCAGATGTGTTTTTTCACCTCTAAGTAGTTTCCTCTGCAACTTCTTGTAACGTATTCTCCTCAACTACTCCTGTAGGAGGTGATATGCTTTTCCACAGGGTTCTTAACCAGTAATTAACTAGAATAAAGTGATGAAATATGAAAAAAAAAAATAGCCACCGTGATCAGAATCTCTAAAGCATTGTTTGGTTATCATTAGAATTACTTTATGTATCAGTATGGAGGGAATACATTTCCCACAGCTGGAGAAGCAATTGCCCTTAAAAGTTCCTCCCACTTTTTGGCTAACGTTGTAGGGACTATGGACTAAAATGCATTAATCATTGAGCTTTCTGTTAGCAGAGAGAGCTGATTTCCCCTATGGGAGTGGAAGTCTTCCGTAGATAGATGAGCCTTAGTCCATGCTCCTTCATCTCTCAGCTGTTTGTATGAGACTGCAGCAAGTCCTGGTAAACAAGCAACATTCATAGGATTCATTGGAAGAAATGTCTTCTGGCTATTGGAGTCCTTCAAGCATCTGACAGCACAAAGGCCAAACCTCAAAAATACATTTAGGCAGGCATGTTAGTCAAGCTAGATGCATATTTGCTCTCCATAGTCATTTCGCCCCACAGGGCTAATAAGTTTTATTAGACCAATGCACCATTCACATTAAATCATCGAGTGAATGTCCTGGAGGATGATCTGCAGATGGTCTGACTGCTTCCCATCAGGAGGTAACTCCCAGGAAGATGAATGTCACAGGCTACCTCTACAAGTGTAGTATGTCCACTGACTAAGATGAGCACATCTTAGATACTTTCCTGGATCCCTGGTTTTGGGAACAGTAGCAGAGAAGAGCTGAAGGTACCATCTACATGAGAGGTTTTGCAGGAGACAAGTGAACAGAGGGGATAACATTTGCAAGATGCAGTAGCAGCAGGAGGATATTTTTATATCTACATGTGGTGTAAGAAAGGGCCTTTGAGGGGGGAACAGGGTGTGCAGTGTTGATATGCTGGAGTCCTGAATGGCCCAACTATGCTTTTGAATCCTTCCTGGTTAATAGAAAACGCTATAGTAAAATTTTATTCAAGAATAAGCTGGGGTGTTGTTTAGAAACTGGGAATCGTTTAGAACATTCATTTTAATGAAATAAAACAACCAGGAAAGATGGAGAGTTTCTCAAGGAGGAACAGCTTCTCTCAGAGTAGAATAGATTTAAAATCTGTTTCACTGATATAACTCTGAAAATCCGTGATTGAAAACTCTAGCCTTGAGAAGTTACAATACATCATAAGAAAAAGGTGAGTCAACATGTAATGTTTCAATTATAGGGTTCTCAAGAGTACACAGGTGGTGTAATAAGTAAGGTCACGGTCTTTCCATCAGCAGTACCCCTGCTATTGCTGCAGTTGCTATGAATGGGAAACAGTAATACTTATGATTGTGAAAAGACCAAAGTTCAGAGCAGATTGATCTAATGTTCTGAAAGGTAAATAGATAAAGATTTGTTATGTAACGAGTGCCTATGGTATTTATACTGGCTGGTCTGTCTATGTGTGGTGGTCATCCAGACCATGGGGATGAATAATATATATAATAGAGGGTAGCAATGACATTTAAAATATTCCCTGCCCCCCCGGCCAAGGACATTATTGTTTCAAACAAGTATCTTTTAAACCTAGATTTTTTTTTTTTAATTTATTTTTATTTTTTCCATTCTAGACTGGCTTGTGAAAGATCAACAAATTGAATAAGTTCCCAGTACAGCCACCCACCAAACCTGCTAGGTTATGCCCTGAACTGGGAGTCTGTGGAGCTGATTCTGTTCCCAGCTTCGCCATCATCTAGCTGCACTCTGTGCTCGTTAGACTGTTCCCCTCATCTTCCCACATCTGTGTACCATTTTCTCAGATTTTTCCCCCACTTTGCTTTGTCGGTTTACCCTAAGCTCCCACGGACTTGTGCTAGCTCTCGTGTTTTACTGCTGTCGTGGCTTTGGCCTGAGCACTAATGTGAGTAATAGTGAGTCCTGGTAGGCTATCTCCACTAGAAACTAAAAATGATTGCAAGTTCAGATGCTTCTTTGATTTCATATGCATCCATCACTAATGACATGCTGACCTACACAATCCATATTAATAACCAATGTGACGTGTATTAGTGATGTGACACAGGTTTTCCCGGCACAAAACTTATTCGCGAGTGGAATGATTGTGCTCCAATAGAATAGGAATGTGACTTCCAAGGGCCCTAACATAAATGGAGCTCCTAGAGAAAACATCTGTGTGATTAGAAGGGTAAGAACAGACTGAGAAAGGAAGCGCTAAGGAATCTTCATTTTCCATTTCTATCTCAGTCTCCTTTATTTCCTAAGCACTGAGGAAATTAAAAAAATCACAGATAGCAGGGGATTACCAAAATTGACGTTAGAGGAGTGTAAGTTCACTTCAGACATAAGCAACTCAACAAGGAACACTGCACTGGTGGTTTAATCAATGAGTCTGCAGGTACCTTGCCTAAGGGGTGTTTCATTCAAAGCAGAACAGACCCAGTGTCAATGACCATCCGTCCACCATGGTGATCTGTTTTATCTTCTTTCTCCGAACTCTTTCTGCATCTGATAACTCTAATACTGAACTTGCAGATTTTTCGAATGCAGGCTGTTCCTGTACTTTCTTGATGGCCCTTTCATAGCAAGCTTCTGAAACATGACTGCTCCATTTCTTTGGTGGACTTGACACATGGAAAAACTACACCCAGAAGGTTTGCGGTAGGGCATGCAACAACTTCAAGGAAAAACACACACTGTCATTTCCATTCTTTCATATTCAAAACTCTAAGTACAAGACAAATAGGAATTTCAAACTTCATGTACCTGATCTATTCCTAGCAAATGTAGTTGGGCCATTATTTTTGGGATATTTTCGATGTATTCGGATACAACATCACTCAGGTTACTCATTGAAAACGCACACCTGATAGGGATTACTACTAAAAGAGCCTGAGCTTTTTAATTTCCTGAACTTGTGCCTTAAAATTCCTAACGTTAATGTTCCATCAATGCTTTTTTTTTTTGCATTTTAATATTTTATCTTACTTTAAAATGCAGTGAAATAAGTGACTGTGATTTATACAGTAAGCTAATAGTATTGTCGAATCCATTCAGCGTCCGCTTACCTCTAAGGCTCTTTTCTAGTAAGTTATCACATGAGAGGGTACTTTTAATCACCTATTTAAAGCTAGCAGTGTGTTCTGAGAGTTAATTACTATTATATAATATTTTATAATCATTGATCTTCTATATCCCCCAACTGAAAAACATTCTTAATTATGCAGAAAGCTAGACATGCCTAATACAACTATTAGGCACTATCAGATTTTGCAGCTACTCTTCCCCTGCCTTGCCTGCTGCAGAAGGGAAGCAGCGTCTTTCGTTCTATGAAAAATACCCATCAAAACCCAGAGAAAGCCAATAGAGGTGGCGTTGTCCAACTTTATCTGCCTGTCATTAAGATTTTTGAAAAGAGACAAAAATGTTGAGTTTCCTTTGACATATTCTAAATCATTACTGATTTGTTGACACTCACATAGTTGCTTTGGTGGCAACAGAGGAAAATTTTTGAAGTGGTTGTCAGACAAGAGGAAGATGTATGTGTGAGTGGAAGAGACAAAGGGGAAAATAGATTTACAGAATTTACAGAAAGTTGCTTTCATTTTTTTTTTTCCCTTGGTGAGTGTTTATTTATTAAAGAAATGCCACATGCATTAAAGAAATGCATGAGGCAAATAGAAGCAATCTGCTCATGAAATTCCATTTCTATATTTCTGTTACAGGGACACCTTCCTCATCACAGGAGTGTTAATTTCATCTGGTTGACAGCTATGGAAATAACCTACGTATTTAAGCAGTGAAAAGAGAGGTAGAGACACATTCACACAATGCAGTCTGTTTTCTATTTGAATCTAAAATCTATGCACTGTCCCTTTAAAGGATACCTTGCTATCTTGATAAAGAAAACTAATGAGGTGGCCTTTCTAGGGCTAGTCACATAATAGCCATGGTGACAAGGACCTCTATCAAGAAATAAAGCAGAAGATAAATGAGATTTTTCTAATATCCCTTTCACCCATTGTTCACAAGTGTCATGCGATACAGCTCCTATTTATCATGAGATAGTAGATACCGGGCACTATTCTCTAAAGGAAGCCTAAATTGCAACATTGTATTATTAACAGCCAATAAACACTCTTTAATCCTTCCTGGGTTTTTTTTTTGGTAACTGTGCAAAACCACATTTGTTTGTTTTTATTTATGGACCTAAGGGACATTACTTATATTTGTACTGGGTGTCCACACAGCATTTAACAGTAAAATGACAATACGTGTTTCAGTCAGCTAGCCTGAAAACTAGTCCCACCCACCCTGAGAAGAAGGGTATTACACCTAGACCTCCTTTTCTCAAATCCCCAGCTTCTTTTATTTTACACAACATTGCTAATACGACGTCTCAAACTCTGGCACAGCTTTCCCCTTTCCCCCATGTTCCAGCCACAGCGTACATGGAGGGTCATCCTGCTCCAGGGACACTTTGGAGTGTGGGGGAGTGTGGCCGATCTCTCTGTAAATGTCCCCATTGGGTTCCCTTTTTCAGTTTGGAAATACCTGACCTTCCCAGGTGTGCCTGGACCTAACTTATAACAAGCTCAGAACAGGGAATACCTGTTGTGATGTCCTGCAAAAGCAGGGGACTGAACTCAGTTGCTCTGGATGTGCCCTTCAGACCACTGTTCCCATGGCAGTAGTTTCCTGTGGTGTTCAGGACTTGCAAATCTTTATTTCCCCTCTACTCCTGTATGGTACAGTAATGTACTATGGTTCCCAGGGGAGCCAGGTAAATTAAATTTGATTTTTTCCCACACTAAAATATTTTATTTTGCAGAATCACAGAGTCACAGGATGTTTGGAGACTGCCTAGCTCAACCTTCCTGTTCAAAAGGTTGGTTGCCCAGGGCCTTGTACAGTTGGGTTTTGAATATCTCCAAGGACAGAGACCCCAGAACCTCTCTTGGCAGCCTGTTTCAATACTCAGCCACCCACACAGTAAAAAAGTGTTTTTCTTATGTTTAAACAGAATTTCCTGTATTTTGGTTTGTGCCCATTACCGTTTCTCCTGTCACTGGGCACCACTGAGAAGAATTTGGATTCCTTTTTTTACTGCCCACCAGCAGGTATTTATACACACTATAAGGTCCTCCTGAGCCCTCTCTTCTCCAGGCTGAACAGTCCCACCTCTCTTAGCTTCTCCATGTTCCAGTCCCTTAATCATCTTCATGGCATATTGTTGGACTCACTCCAGCACGTCCATGTCTGTCTTGTACTGGGGAGCCCAGAGCTGGCCAGAGCTCTGCCTAATGTAGCCCAGGAAGCCACTGGTGTCATTTCTTAATATTGGTTCTTGGATAGTAGAAACAGATTACTCTGGGTACCTAGACTTTGACTACTGTGGGAGCTGGGGCAGAAAACCTTTGAGGGATAAGGTGCACAGGAAATGTTATTCAAAATTTAACTCTTCTAGTAAGAATGTTCATAAAATGGTTTGTGAGCACAGGGGAACTCACCTGAAGTTCCTGGCCTAGATCCTCAAACGGATATTACGTTTATATGGCCTCCAACATCCAAGCATTTGAAGAAAAAGATAGCCTTCCATACAAAGCAAGTATAGGATATTTAGTCTGTTGCACTTCAGATACACCTGAAACAGTGAATTAGGAGTCCGAGCACCACACTCTTTGCTTAATCTGTGGAAGTGAAGGAGCTATATTGATACATCTGTATGAATGATATTATTTGGACACTGATCGTCTTGGTGAATGGAATGTGGCTGGGCAGTAGTGAGGAAACCCACCAAGTGGCAAAGGGAGAATAGCACCAGGGAATGAAACATTGAGGAAAAGAAATTCAGAAACAAGGGAGGTAGAGAGAAAGGGATGGCGAGAAGAAGGAGTAACCAAGAGGAAAGGAATTGCCTGGTGTGTAATGTGGTAACAGCAGTTAAATGCACAATTAATACATTATGCCGGATTTGCCCATTGGTGTCTGTGCAGAGAGTGACAATGAAAGGAAGCTGCTGTGCCGAATGGGGAGGATTTATGCCCCAGTCCATTGATCCACTTTCAATATTTGGTTCATTCTTCTCTGAATGAGCATGCTTTGTCCCTGGGTCTTTTCCAAACCGCTGGCACCTTGCAGCAAGTACTGAGTTACTTTACGTTCAAATAAACGTCTGGAAAAACTGTGTAAGATTTTGATTGCTGTTTCATGGGATGAAAAGATCTGTATAATTTACAATCTGTGCAGCTTTACTGCTATATAGTCACCTCTGGGGTGTCAGGCAGGCCAGCAAGCTATCAGCAAACAGTTTTCTGCATAACTGGAGAGGAAGGGAAAAATCCTAGCCATGGATATGGGCAAAAATCCACTCTCTCATGAAAACTCCCACTAAATCTTTAATGTCCAGGGAGAACACCTGAAAATGCCTACGCTTAAGGCACTGACTTGCAAATTGGATCCATGATTCAGCTACAAATTTCCATTGTGACCAAAGGATATGTGCTTGATTTGAGTGTCTCTGTTTCTCTAGAATGAGGATAGAGCTTTCTGTTTCCTACCTTTACTATCTTACCTGTTCTAAGCTGCAAGCTCTTGGCAGGTAGGAGTGGAAAATATTTTGCCCGAGTAAAAAACTGATAAAGATAAGAGCAATAGCTGTCTCTCAGGCAATGCTTTTCTTCTGCAGATATCCATGTAGTCCGCAAAGTATCATTATTTAAATTTATAAAAGCAGAAACTGAGGCACAGGAAGGGGAAATTACATGTCCAAAGTCATGACAGGAACATCAGTCTGATCTCCCAAGTCCCACATTTCTGTGCTTTACTTACTATGTCCCACAATGATGCCTTTCTGGGACACGTGGAGTAATAGTGATGATAATAAGCACCAAGATACCTCCTTTGAAAGGTCTCATCACATATCTGGCTGCATGCAGCTCAATTTATACACCTTGGAAGGATGAAGGGCTGAGTCAATATAGCATTAACATAATATCCTGACGGCTGCTAGCTTCAAAGACATCTTATCCCATTTTTCATGAGAAACAAGACTTTGAAAGGAGAGCAGTCACGATACAGGTAAGTGCCACCTTTTAAAATATGATCAAAGTTGAAATGCACTGTAAAGTTGCCAAGTGACCTATATATTGGTTTATAGACTGTAGTTACTAGATCCATTATTTCATACATAGTGTTTCTAGCCTGCATGGTCCTGTGACAGGGTAGGAGAAAAGGAATTGTCTCTTTTTTTCTCTTGGGACGCAAAAAGGAGCAAAGGACAATGATGAAGTTCAGATGCTATAATGAACAGAAGAGCCTTAAGTAAGTTCCTAGTACTGATCAAGACTTACAGTAGCTCGCCAACATGTCAATGGGCATGAGATTCCTGAGTACCTTTTGGATCTCAGCCTCAGTGGCTTCATTGTGCCTTTTCTAAAGGCGCATTTCATGTCTTTTCATTCATTTAATTTCAAAAGTTAAATAATAATGTTTATTTCCCTACCTAATGGGCTTGCTGTGAGGACAAATGTGGTAGTGGTTTTTTAGGCACTCAAATTCTACGGTACTGTAGAAACATGTAGAACTGTAGAACAATGAAATGTAAAAGTCGGTGGGAAACGTCTTTCTGTGAGTTGGCACCAGCTTCACCTTACATCATTTGGACTAGATGATCTGAAAGATCCCTTCTAACCTAGGCAATTTTATCATCCATTTCTGGTAGATGTCTAGTCTGGTGGGGGCTCTACTGCCTTCCTTCTTAATCTATTCCAGTGCTTTATTGTCTTCATTGTTAGAAACTGCTTCTAATGTCTAATCTGAATCTTTCTTTTGTCATAATGTAAGCCTGCGATACCTTGTTCTGCCCTTTGCATCAGCTTCTATTTCTGATAGCCTTTCCTGTCTTTGACACTTATCTTATCCCCTTTAGAATTCTTGGCTTTAGGTTAAATAAAGCCTAATAAATTTAGACATTACCATCACTATCCTTTGGGATCTTTCCAGAAGATCTAAAACTGGCCAAAGAACTGCAATTGAGATTTTCATGGTTATTATATTGTCCTTCAGAGTGGTTTCTGTCCCTCCGGGATTTGTGTCATGTGCAGTTTTAGTGAACACAAGTCTTTAATCCCTTGTTGAGGTTTTAAAGGGGACTCTCAGTGCCATCTAAAGCAGAGCTGAACTCCCTGGAAACTCTGCTTGATAGCTCCCTCTAATTTGATAACAAGCTACTGTTGATGAATTACACAAATGATTTTGCACCTTCCCTCTCCTAATTTTCCTTGTGAGAACATCACATAAGGCAATGTCAAAAAGTGTACTAAAAAGTCAAATGATCTGCTTTCAGCCGCTCCCCCTCTGTCCCCAAACCTTCCCGCTCCAGTGGGTGGCATCTAGACTGTTTTGACACAATTTCTGCTTGGCGAATTTACGCTGACATTTGTAAGTACCTAGAAGAGTGTGTTTGCATTAAATAGTTCCTAGAGAATAACGACATGTGAAATATTGTAGGTGTTGTCTTCAGCAGCTGGGTCTTGGAGCTCTTAAAGACTATTCAGGAGGAGACAAAGAAATAGGAAGGGTGAGGTCAGAGCACTGCAGAGTGACAGGGAAAAGTAGGATTTACCATTTGGCCTGTCATAAACAGGGTAGGGAAAAGGATGGTGGAAAGCACGTCCGGGGCTGATTTAGGAGAAGAAATTAGGAGCTGCTTAGTTTTTCTGAAGAACATTACTTGAAAGATAGTGACCAACAAATAATATGCTAAAAGAAAGACTGTGATGACCAATGATGAAGTAATTCTGAAAAGCTAGAGCTGGCGGCTACATGAAGTAGATGGAGCTTCAGTTATTGTCTGATATCTGAATCACAATCCCACAGGAGCAAGAAGTACTCCATGTGCAGTGTGTGTTTCTTTGAACTTGAGTCCTCTAACAAATATATCACATGAATCCTGTTTTCTGTACGTGCCCATGCAAAACATTCTACTGTGTACACCTTTAATTCAGAAGGAAGGCTCAACACAAAAAATACAGAAAAAGTTAGCAATAGTACTGCATATGGAGCTGGAAGGCTCTCAAATATTGTGTTAGATGTGGTGTAACAGATACATGGAACGGGAGCACAGTTTGCATCTCATTTTCAAATAAAAATTCCCTGGGAAAAAAATCACAACTAAAATTTTTTGCAACTTTATCTAAGACAGTTTGGAAGACCTTGCTATGATTAAAAATACAGCATGTCATGAATTGAAAACAAATCAAGACATTTAGGTATTGTATTTTGTTACCCAGTGAGACTTACATAACTTTCATGCCAATCACCGAGAGACAATACAAAGAAAGTAACATTTGCTTCTGGACAATACAATTTTTAGTGGTTTATGATTAATTATAAATGAAGAAAGGTGCTGTATGTAGCACTGTTGAAGTATATTCAGCAGAACGGTGTCAGAGGAAGCAATTTCTGGAAATCTAGTTTGTTATGTGATATGTCTCGAGTTACAAAGTGGACTAGCTAACCATTTCAGACCGCTTTCAGTTTGCACAGCCTTCTGCTGAACACAGAAGAAATATCATTACGATATGGCCTGAAGAGGTCTCTTGGCAGGGCAAACAAGCTTCAGGTTACCGCAATGGGGCTGTTATGGCATCCAGACAACCCATTTGAAAGCTACCTCTTGTGTATCTATGCTATATGGTAGTCACTAAGAGCATTGCGTAGTTTCCTCTGTGATCACCAAGTAGACAGGAGTTAATGGCCTTCCAGAGTGCACTGTTGGTGATATAAAGCACTGTACATTGATATTTCAAGGTAAAGAAGCGCTTCTAAAAGGCTGCCTGGAGAATATTTACTGTTATCTGCGTGCGATACTTGTCTCCATGGGTGACTTACTGGGATTTGAATTTAGGATGATCAGAACTGAGAATGCAAACTGCCCCGACAGGACGTAACAAGGCCAAGCTCCCTGTGTGCTATAGCACATCCTCACTCTTGCCTCTCTATAGAGCTTAGTGCAGGATTTATTTACATGCACTCACTAGATCAAACAAATATGCATAGAAGGGGAAAAAAATTAAAACAGCATTCAGATGGAATTTTGTTTCAGATCATCACGGCAGATATATTCAGAGACATATTGCAAGATGCCTATTAGAGTGCAATAAGAGAGAAAGAGCTCTTTCTGCACAGGGTCTAAGATTGAGTGTCTTTTCAGAATTGACTATTAAGAGGAAATAATGCTATGTTAAAGAGGTAAACAAATGACACTGCTAACTCTCATGGTTTTATATCTGGTCTTGCAGTATTTGATTTTTTTCTAGCTTAATGACTCATGTGACTTGGGAAGAATATCTGTTTTCATGTCTTTATGGTTGTGGGAAAAAACTTTTCCCACCCCAAAGAACTTTAAAACTCCAACGTCTCAAGAACTGGGCAGGGAGCAAAAAGCCTGCGGACAAAAAGACTATTAAAAGAACTTTTTGGAGTGAACTCATGATTTTTTATTGCTTGGAGTCAGCAATATGGGGAGGTATTGTGTGCTTTTTCAGAACTAAGGAAGGATTTCTTTTGGTACTGACCCAAGTGGTTTTTTAAGCTGCTGTCTCTGAGGCTGCTAATAAAGCATTATCCCCAAAAAACAGGTTAACGTGTTTTAAAGCTCCACTCTAATTAAGGTCCCGGAGTTCAGTTTCTCTGAAAGAAAGAGTTTTGAGAGTTACGTGGAAACCACAGTGCTGGTGTTTGGGCTGGCAGCACAGCAGCTGAGATGCAGCTCGTGTCTCTGGTGTGAAAGGGTCTGAAGTCTCCAAAGAGCAATAGAGTTAGTGAGCCGCTGTGGTCACAGGGAGAGCCTAACAACCTGAAATCTGCTATGCATGGGTACATGGATGTTGTGAGGATTTAATTAACACTTGGAAAGCATTTTGAGGTCCTCAGATGACAAGGTTTACAGAACTCCAAATGACTGTTATTATATCCCCTCTGTGTTTGTGGTGGCAGATAGCCAACGAGAAGAAACGTTCAACCAAAACCAGGCATTTTTCCCAAAACCTTTGTTATTTCTAGGCTACTGTTGGAAAAAAAGGTGGATCTGTATCCAATTTAGTGAGTGCAAATTACAAGTGGCTTTGTTGGGATTCCTCTGTACTTTTGAACATGATATATGTAGCCAACAGCAAGCTGTCTTGCTGCCTGAGTATATACTTATTACCCAGCTAAATCAGAGAACTGGTTGCAAACTCTAATATTTGAGTAAAACCCATCTATCTGTGACATTTCTTTGATACAGAATACCATAAACAAATCATTTCCTCCATCTGCAACTTTGCTATTTTTGAAAACAGTGTTCATCTTGTCAGACCTCAGCATATATGTTGAAAATAAACCCTAAACAAAATAAAACCATCTCAAAACAATGCACCGTATTTCACACTCGATTCTTCCCTGGGAGAAGTTGAGCTATAAATTGCAGATCTTAATCACGGACCTTAAGGCCTGATATGAAAGTGCCCAGATGTTGTTCTGATGACAATAGCATTAGAACGTGTCTATAATAGATTCTTCTATTCTAGGTGCATCTTCATCTATATGTGCACAAAGAATATACGCAAAGACTTTTCTGGCAAAAGAAGTATTTAACCCATGACATCTTTCTGTCTCATTTGCTCAGGAACACTTTGTCATGAAGGACAGATAAAACCCATTGCTAAGTTTCCAGTGAACGACACTATGAATAGTAGCAAAATGATTGGGATCAGCAGGATTGGGTTTTGTGCATCCATACAGATCAGTAACCTGGATTATCTCGGTTTCATCTGTGTTTCAAAGTGATTTCGGTTCCTACCAGCAGATTTCGGCTCCTACTAACTCCTACTAACAGATTCACTGTGTGGCAGATATAAAATAAAGAATAGGGACATTGTCTTGATACTATTCCTGGATGAGGAACTGGCTAGATGGCTGCATTCAAAGGGTTGCAGTGAATGGCTCGATGTCCAAGTGGAAACCAGTGACGAGTGGTGTTCCTCAGGGGTCAGTATGGGGACCGGTGCTGTTTAACATCTTTGTCGGTGACATGGGCAGTGGGATTGAGTGCACCCTCAGCAAGTTTGCCAATGACACCAATCTGTGTGGCGTGATTGACATTCTGGAGGGAAGGGACGCCATCCAGAGGGACCTGGACAGGCTTGAGAGGTGGGCCTGTGCAAACCTCATGTAGTTCAACCAGGCCAAGTGCAAGGTCCTGCACCTGGGTCATGGCAATCCCAAGCACAAATACAGGATACTTACAGAAATACTTACACATTTCCCTTATTTCCTAGCTCTGAGTTGCAATGAGCACCAACTTCAGTGGCTGTCTCTGCAGGGTTCCTGCACCCCAGATAGCTCGGCCAGCCACAGCTCAAAGTGGTCAGAGCTGCCTGGGGACTATAACTGCAAAAACTTTGACGTTAATAGTAGTGTTGTGGTGGTGGTGTCCCCTAGCTGACTTCCAAAATCTCAGTGATTAAGTTCATACTCTATTTGCATCCAGTACCTTTGCCAGGTGTCCTCACCGTTAGTTGTAAGGTGTAGTGTCAATTGGGAAGGGGAGGGAAGGGGAGGGAAGGGAAGGGAAAAGGAGACTGGAAATCCTGTTCTATCACCTGGTTTCTGACCTTTTAGTAGACAGATGCATTAGATAGCCAGAGCTGGCAATAAAACTAACCTCATGCATGGACACTTAGGTCTTTTTTTTGGGTGGCACAACTGTATTCACTAACCAGGGGGGTGAACAGGTAGCAGTTATTTGCAGTTCTACCTTTTTGCAGTGGCTCAGGAGAAAGACTTAGTTAATGCATAAATATATGCTATCAGTACATATATGTGGAGAGCATTAAATCCTCCTTTCCACCAAACTTCCTTTCACAATTTATCCAGCTTAAGTGATGTTGATGTGAGTCATATGTTTCTATTGTATTTTTATGCTAAAAACATTTCTACAGTGTAAACACATACAATTATATTGCAGATGACTGATTCATCGCTTTTTCCAAATTGATCTATACCGCAGCCATGCAAGGCTATTAACATAACCAAACTCTGGATCTGATTTTACTGCAGAACTCAAAGCTGCTTTAAAAAAGTAGATACAGAAATGTTAATATATGCAGCAGAAGGTATTTTAAATAAATATCTGTCAGATAGTTAAATCTGTGCCTCCCTAGTGTTAATTATGGAGCAATCAGAAGAGGACAGGGAAAAGAATATTTATTGCAGGTTGAAAAGCCAGTTACTAGGTCTGTATCACAGCAAACCATGTGGACTTACCCTTAGAAACTGTCTTTCTGATGATGGATGGAGTTCTTTATAAATATTTTTCAACCTGTATTTGAATTAGGGATAGAGATAACTGGCCGGGAACAATTCAAAAGCAATTAAAAGCGATGGAGAGAAAAAATACTGATCTGGGGCAAATAATGTAACCATTTGCCCAGCTATAAGGACTAAACTAAAGTCTGTCAGGGTCGATGAGAACCTGAAAAGCTGAAAGCTATGCTTTCGTACAGCCCAAAAGCGTGAGGCATTTAGACAGCTAGTTTCCATTAATTTCCGTGGAATTACTGACTCCAAAGACCTGTATGGATCCTGGCTTGAACACTTTGCTAGATCTGAGGTTACAAATGTATTGGATAGAACTGAATTTTTCATCTTGTGCCTTGGGGATTTTGGAGTCTAATTCTCATTGACCCCCCAGGGAGGTTGAGCACTGAGTTGCCAGGTCTTCTCTGAAATCCTTGCCACAAGGTGCTAAGTTATGCATGGGCATAATTGCAAAAGGAATGGTTAAACGTGCCTATCTGTTCTCCCATGACGTTCTTGTGTATGTATTTCAATGAACCCAAAGGACCTAATGTGAAAATACTATATACTAAATGCTACTTGTCTCTGATCTGCTAGCAGTTTATTAATAACGAGCCCCTGTAATGTCAAAAAATCCAGTGAACACAGAACAGAAAGAGGTCAGTCAGCAAAGGTGGGTCTGAACCAGATAAATCTGACTCATTTTAGACCTACTGCATATGAACAAATTCATCTCTGCATGAACATCCACCATGCAGACATCTGCACGACCAGAACTGGATTTGGGAAATTAGCAAAGTGGCAAAGTGGTGATTGTGTAGTGCCTGTGATGAACAAAACCAACAAAAATTCTTACCCTGTCGAACAGAACTGAATTGTTACTTAACAGAAGGAAGCTGAGATGTGCAAAGAAAAGTTCAGCATCTTACTGGCCCCAGAAGCCCTAGATGCTGCCTATTTCTACTCGTATAAGCTTTTTACCAACTGTCCTGAACTCACTAGGAAATCTGTGGATCAAATCCAGTGAGATACAAAAATGAACATTTCTGGCAGAAACCAAAGAAGAGAAGTAAAGATGTAGGGGTTAAGGGCTTTATTTTTGGAGGCTTTGTGGTTTGTAAGAAATCAAATATTAAAAAAGAAGTTATTATAATTGCTCTCTTCCCAGTCTCATCCTATTCACAGTGAAAAGCGAAGTGCCACGTTCTTACATGGTTAGAATGACCACTGACATTAACAGGAAATGAAATGCTCTCTTTGCATCCGAGTTCTCACCAGAAAATAAGAAGTGGTTACAGTGACAAATGCACTCTCCCACTCCTGAACATACATATTTTTAAGACCAAAGCCATGCAGTGAAAAAGACCTCTTTTTGCTTTCCCATTTCCATCACAGAAAAGTGTCATTCTGGAGTATTCTGCAGCATAAGAGTCAGGAAATTCAAAAGTACTGTGTCCCAAACCATGAACATAATGCATAGTGATTTCACAGTGCATCCACACTCCAAAATGCAGTCTACCGATGCTGACAGAAAATACTACACATATAGAAATGGACCAGACTGTAGGGTGCCTGACAGCAGCAACATTTGATGATTTTGGTCTTTCTGAGCACAACTTATACCGGCTGATACATTGGTGAGAGCTTTTTACATTGGTAATGACAGTGTCTCTGTATTTTCTGCATAATTCTCTCCTTCCCAAGGTAGAGTTGACATTAAAATAGACATACAGATTACTATCCAGCTTCACTGTTCTTTTCATGTGATTTTTCTCCATCGTATATATCACAAGCCACTGTTCTCCTGTCATGAGTCAGCGTTGAAGTTGCTTACTGATAGACTTCTTCAGAACTCAAGGACTATCAAAGCTCATTGTTTTCTAGATGCTTTTTAATATGATTTTCCAGGTATCTATTAGACTAATGGCACTAGAATGCTCCTGTTAAAAGGCTGATTCACTCTTTTGGACAGAAAAGCAACTAACGAGGCAGGAGCTGCTAAGAAGATGCCTACCCACTTACATTTTAAAGGGCATCTCATTTAATGTGTAATTCCTCTGTGGTTAGTTGAGTCTTTGGAATTCTTTTTGTCCCATAAATATAATATTTCTATGTAAGGCAAAGGAGGGGGTGTCATATATCTCCAGGGCTGCGTAAGTAAATATTATGTTGTCACCTAAACCTCCAGAAGCAGGACCCTATCGATGATCTTTCAGAAGTTCCTTTCTAAGGTGTCCCTGCCGATGGCAGGGGGTTTGGAACTAGATGATCTTTAAGGTCCCTTCCAACCCAAACCATTCTATGATTTCATGTGGCTGTGATATCAGCTAGACTAAAAGAGAAGATGTCTCACTAAATATGGAAACTCAGATTTGGGACATGAAATATTAGGACAAGCAAGTGTGAAAGTGTCTACTCTTCCACTCAGCTACTATTTCAGGTAAATGTAAAAACTGGCACTTAAGTGAGAGATAAGTTAAACCCTGGCTTTTGTTTCTTGAAGTACTACAGTCTCTCAGAAAGCAGCGGTAGACTTGAGTCCCAGATAGGGGCAGAAACAAGCATACAAGGAGAAGGTGGGGTTAAAGACCCTAAGGAAATTAATTTTGCATGAACATATCCTGCCTGTTGCCTGAAATTAATGGTCTCAAGGATTTTAAAGCCATAGAGGACCATTATGATTAAGTAGTTCGACCTCTGTGTAGTCTGAGTTCCTGCATAACACAGGCCATACTTCATCCGTGATTTCTGCCTCAAGCCCAACTATATGTTGTTAAACTAAGATGTATGTTTTATAAGCATATGTGATCTTGATTTAAGGACTACAATGACACTTAGTAATTTGCCCCAGTAAGTTAGCTCATTATACAGTTAAAAAATAAATGAGTTTCCTTTTAATTCTAGTTTGAACTTTTTTTGATTTCAGCATGCAATTATTAGACCTTATCCTGCCTCTGTCTGCTAGATTAAAGGCCCCTCCAGACTCAGCATAAGTACTTGTGCAAATACAGACTGTGATTTAAGTTACTTTTAAATCTGTTCATTTGAGCAGCCAAACAGAGGATTCCTTTAATGTTGCTGTCAGAATTTAACTGGTTTCTTTGGTTTTGTGAAGATAAGTGATTTTTCTGAGGCATTTTGCAAATATTGTTTTAGGGGACAGGATATTGCCCCATTTATCAAACTTTTTCAAGACAGTCAGATTAGTCCCGTGGCCTTCAATATATGTGTCACAGTCACAGCCAACTGAAAGGGATCTCTGGATTGTCTTATCCCCCTTCTAACACTGATAATGAATAAGAGGGAAATACATTCAGAAATGTGGACCTCGTGTAGAGAGGATTAGATGAGAAGTAGCTCATGTTGTGCAAACCAAAGTTCAATCAGCTTTTGATATTGGATTGATTCCGT
This sequence comes from Larus michahellis, assembly GCF_964199755.1. Classification (NCBI taxonomy): domain Eukaryota; kingdom Metazoa; phylum Chordata; class Aves; order Charadriiformes; family Laridae; genus Larus; species Larus michahellis. Next base: position 6,548,978 of record NC_133896.1, on the reverse strand, counting down.
TGCAGACTGAGGCACTTACACGTGCACTAGTTGCCAGATCCTTCACAATAGTTAATGGAGATCTAACTAACAAAATCAGTTGTCTAAGGTGTGATCCATTTGATGACATGCAAGTATTTCTTGTGGGATTTACTCTCTGATTGCCTATACTCCAATGGCTGTATCAAGAGGGGCTTGATCCATCTGCCCACATGTTGGCATCGAGGTTATTGGAGATGCCACTGGTGCCTCATCTGCTCTTCAGCTACCAGTCCAGATGGGCATAGATCTCTCATAAGTCCTGCATCATAGCCACCGATATGGGTGAATGGCTAAGACACACTTCATCAGCACAGGTTGCAGAAGATACATACGCATGGGCAAAAGGTGGTCATGAGAGCTCAGCTACACAGCTCACAGATACACAACTATATGTTGACACCTAAATTTCAACATCTTAATCTCAAACCTATGGAATGTGAGTTGCCTAACCTTAAACCAGCACTCTAGGGAGCAAACGTAATCCTTTACCCCCTCACCGATTTGCTGAAGTCACTTGGGGTGGAATAGATGTCACCTAAAATCAGGGATAGAACTCAGCTGCCTCAAATAGACATTTAGTATTCATTATGTGTTCTGGGTTATTTTGTCCGGCCTCTAGTTTCTAGTTTACAAGATCATGGGCCTGCTGTAGGCCCTGCATCATATCTGCCACCCCATATACATGTTTTGGATACCAGAGCGTGTCTCAAATGACCCTGGGCACCTATTTTAAGCAACTGACTCCTACCCTATGTGTCTAAAACGTGTGTTGTTGAGGTCTGAGCTAGACAATAGCGGCTCTTTCTGGAGTCACTAGAGAGAAATAGGTACCTTCGGACAATAATTCATTTGACCTAGCAAAAACTGACTGTCGTGGAGAAAATTAATAACACTTAAGGAGTAATCATTTCTTTCTGCAGACTATGCAGGGAACATGTGTAGTTCAGATTTAGAGAAGTAATTTTTAGATGCCTAAGTTAAGGCACATGAACCTTGTCCCAAGTGACCTTCACTTGTGCCCTTTGAGATGAAATGATATGGTTTACTTGACAGAAGACCTAAGCCATTTACAGAAGGTTTTTGTCCTTTTATGAGAGAAGCGGTCATGTTATTAAAACACCAACATAAGAACTGATTACAATCCATATTTGACATGCATTAAAAACTAACTGAAAATTAATTTACAAGACAAAGCATGTTATAATAGGCTGTCAATATATTCAATTTAAAATGTACCACATATGATCAAAGAAAGCCACCCAGGGGATTATACTGTCTGAATTCCTCAATAAAATGGCAACCTTTAGATGTATTAAATATTAAATTTGAAAAAAAAAAAAAAAGTAAGAATGAAAATCTATAGCTAAGAGAAACACAAGCCCAGAGGGAGAATTCAAGATCTGTTTATGTGTAATTGGGTTTTGCTTTGTGAAAATCTTGACAGCTAGAGGAGCTGCCTTACTTGCATGAGACTTAATCACATTCATGGATCTACATGCTGCTAACTGCATACTAAATTCCTGAAGATTTACAGCCTTTGCTCTGATTTTACCTCATTTACACCACACATTGCCCTGTAGAGTTGCTCACCACATATGGGGGACTGAAATTTTAGCATTATCTCAGTATCTTAATGACTAATCCTGAATGATGAAACTGTGCACACCCTGAAGTAATTTAAGCTGTGACAGTCTGTAATTCATACTGCAAATCAATGAAACAACTGACATATTTTATAATTTGGCATAGGCACATGTGTATGCCAGATTAATAAAAATTGGTACAGACAGATAAAATTTTGCATTAACATGTTATTTAGCATACTTTCATAATCAGTAGTTTACAAGTTAAGTTATGACACATTTGTAAAGAGAAGGCTGCAGCTTGAGCAGAAAATTAGCAACACTGTGAAATATTGGTATATTGTGCTCCTTCTGACTTCAGCATCAAAAAAATAAGAAAACATCAATGAGATCTGGATTGGTTAACAGGGAGCTTCCTTCTTTCAGAGTCTCTCCTAGCTACAAATTTGGGCTCTTCCCTTTCAAATTCTGAGCTGTTTTCATCTCTGTTGTCCTTTCTTATTAGCATTTCCTCGCTCTGCCTAAAAGACGTTGCTTTCTCACGTCTTCCCATTCTGATATTTTGTTCCTTAGAATACTCCAAACCTGAATAATTAGGGCATTCTGTGGTGTAGGTGTGAACTCCATCGAGCTGAGGATGTTTAACCACCTTCTCACCTTCAAAATTTCTACCCAGGGCTCAGCTTTAAAATCAGCTATTCCAAATCATTAAGTCAAGAAGACAAACCTGAAAAATAGCAGATGATGGAACATGAGATTTGGGAGACTCATGATGGATATTTACTGGGAGGATTTCAATGTCAAATATTAGCATTGTCTTTGTGAACTTTTGAGAATGTAAACCTGGGGAGAAAAGGAAATGGAGAAGAGAAGAAAACAAGTCCAACTCAGTTTGTACCCAATGTATATTGTTAATGGGGAGAGATCATCGCCTCTTAAAATGCAGAGTTCAGTCCAACTTTGAATGGCCAATTTTGAGGTTTTGGAATGTTATGAGTGAGAATATCTTGAAGATGAAGCACTGTATGCCTATAAGTGCAAATCATGGGCCAGAAATCAGAGTTAATGAGGAAAGCCAGCTGAAACTGGGCAGCCAAAGGATTTTGAAGGATTTGCCTTGGGAGTTTTTGTTCTTGTCTGTTGTTCTTACAAAGAAAAAGTAATGTAAATGGTGGAATAGAAGGCATTCTCACCCAAAACGCTTCATGTCCTAATATTATGCAAAGCTGTACAACACTCACGCTATTGTGGTCCTGTCTGTTTCTAGCCCTGGGACTTCTCTGGGCACATCATCGCAGTGTGCATGATTGACTAAACCAGAAACTACAGCAAGTGACGTTTTCCAACTCTGCACAGCACACATTTCTGAGCATATTTGGGTAATTAAAGTTAGGTATTCAGTAAAGAGATGCCTAATGAATGTGTATATCTTTACTGGTAGAGTCTCCTGGAAATGAGGCAGACTGGATCATTGAGTGTGATTTAGGTTTTTGAAGCCTTAGTCCCAATTTAGGTGGAACGGGGATTTAGGCATTCCATTTCACACTGTCTACTTAGCCAATAAGCTCCTCACAACAAGAGTGATCTTCAGATCTGAAGACATCTGTCAGCATTTAACAAGTAAGAGGAAGCTCTTGGTTAAAACAGAATGGTAAGAATAAATCCAGGATTCCACACTTGATGAGAAGGAGACTTATAAGATGCTGGATGTGTATTCTGCCACACATCATCTGCCCAGCTTTAGCAAAGTCACTTTTCTTTTTTATTCCTCAGCTTCTATGTATAGAATGAAGGAAAAATTTCATTCTTGCAAGCGCTGTGTGTATAATATATGTATTATTCTTTAGAAATACCAACACACTAGAGAGAAGCAGCTAATATAAAACTCTGGATGAAAAGCTTTTATGCTAAACAGAACTTCAGATTAGCCTCTATGCCTAAATTTCCAAGTGTAAAAAATTGAGATAATACTGCTTGCTTAGAATCTACAAGGGATTTTGAGGTCTGTAGAGGATGCCAGCTTATATAAGTATGATATATGCAATGTAAACAGAGCCTACATAAGACTTTATGAAACACTTAGACCTACCCACCATAGGTAGACAGTGTCTCAACTTCCTTTTCTGAATTTCACCCCAAACTGTATGATTTTTTGCCAGTACAGATTAAAATATTGTTTTCCTGAAATCAATTAAACACTAATTAAAAACTGGAAAAGACTTAGATCGGACAATCCTTTAATGCAATCAATTAATAAAATAAATCCAAAAGCTGTCATAATGATGAAGGTTGGCAGCAATCCATTAGCTATTTCTGATTTCATACTATACAGTATATTTGCTTTTTATCTCTGTTTTAAGAAGTGGACGCCGACATTAAAGCCTATTGTGGGCAGGCTGGACAAAGTTTGAAGGACAATTCTGTCAGCTGCTTAGTCCAAGACTAAAAAGTAGAACAGTGTTGATTTCACAGCCATAAGCTAAAAATAAAAAAAACCCCAACACCACAATTTTTATGGAATTCGGGGCTTTGAGCTTTTGAAAATAATAAAATGAAGAAAGAAATCATAGCAACTAGCCTGTTTACCATAAAATAAGAGCATCAGTTTCTACCTGAAATAGTACAGTAGGAGGAAAAAAATCTGTGGTTTTGGGTTTTTTTTGGTCAGTTGTACAGAGAGTGGTGTGATGCAAATATCTAATGATGATATAAATTGTGCACATTTGTTGTTAGGTCTTTAACTCAGTATAGACTTAATGTTGAAGATGTTTATAAGTGGGCTTTTTCTCCAAGTCAATACGTCATAATTTTATTGCAGGTAAAATTTAAACAACGTCCCCAAATATGAACGGTTAAGACAATGAGAAAAAACAAGATAAATACTTATGATGGGTTAAGAATCCTGCAAGAATTGTAGGATAGTGTTAGGGAAGACGGCTCCTATGGTCCCGTCTTCCTGAAAAAGTATTTCTAGAAGAAGATTAATCCTTTCTCAGTATAAGAGTTTAAATGAGTTATTTTGCTGCCCATTGAATACAAAGGGCAGTATCAAGCTTTGTAAGTTTTAAAATATTAACATCTGAAAGCCTAACTCAGCCCATGCTCTGTTGTGTTAAATGTTTTATAAACACATATAGCACCCTGAGCACATTCTTGCTTCACCAGGATGAAGCCAGAGTAACTTGGGAGACATCCAACTTTCAAACTGAAAGGTGTCTTGCAGAGTTGGTCGAGGATCTTCCAATAAAATAAGTTTTCCTGAAAAAACATAGAATTCTTGAAAACACATAGCAGTTTTGTTAGGAAATAAGCTCTCACAAAAGAAGTAAAAGCAAATGTCACTCCAAAACTGTTAATAACTTGGTGGTTAGGGAGCGGATCTGAGGTGTGGAAACAGGTTCAGATTTCTGATCTGAATTATGCATTGGAGGAGTTCGCTTTTAGCACCATGCTGGAATGTCCTATTACTGTCCTGTGAGGTCTGCCTCGTGAGGTCTGCCTCTATCTCTTCAAAAAACTTTACAGTCTTACTTTAATTCTTGCTTGGAACACATAAATCTCTGGAATCTCATAACCTCTTTTCCCCCAGCACAGCTCCTGCTTGTTGTAACCATAACTTATCAGACAGCCAACAAGGAAAAAAAAAAGTATTAAATTATCCTGCATCTAGACAAGAAATATATACAGGGAATGATCCAAAAGCCACTTAAAAGCATGAAACATTTTATGGGATTGGATTGTCCCAATATAAATTTCACATCTATGCATACAGTGCTTATAGGCATACAACATGTAAGCTACACTGATGTTTTCCGAATATTGAGATGTATATCACTCTAATGGGATGATTCAGAATAGAAGTAATCTCTTTTTTATGTTTAAATATTTCTGTACACCTAAAATGCCATACCAACTAGCAGAGATGACATGTTTATGTGCACCTATTTATGAAGAGTAGATACCATTTGTTTATGCCAATGAAAGACAGGGAGAAGTACATATATGAACAGGTATATAAATTCATTAAATTGCTTTTTATGTGCACATCCTAAAACGTAAATTTGCAATTTGCCAATCCATCTTCTTCCAGACTCTCTCCAATATTGCAGCTGCAGTGAGAAATCCAGAAATCATTATCCAGCCTTCAATCAGTAGCTTACACGCCGGGGTAACTTGCTTTATCTTAATAGTAAGATAGCGACTGGCAAGAGCAATAACACTGAGATAAGACTGGATTCATATCGCTTCTTGTCAACATTCTTGGCACACCACTCGTTTTTTATTCTTGAATAGAGACCCAATCAATCCTAACTCACAAAATTACTAGTGGCAATGCCTGGAATGTTGTAGAGCTTTAATGATATATCAGTTTGAGAGACATTCGGCTTTCATAACTTTTTATAGAACAGTTTGCAAAAGGATAAGCTTGTTTAATTCAGACAGAGAAACATATTTCATGAGGTGTTCTCACATCACTGAAGACATGCACGAAAGACAGTTTGTCACTGTCATCTTTGCTTAGTCCACTGCAGGGGTAACACATCTGCCCTGTGTGGAATACTGCCCTGAGAGACGATCCAGGGGGAGAGTGAACTATTTGTTAGTAACATTTAAAGGTGGATCTAAATAGATACGAACATTTGGTTCATAGGCCTCCCAGTGCCCAGACCTTTACAGATATATCAATTTTTGGGGCCTACAAGAAAGTTGGAAAGGGACTTTTTTCAAGGGCATGTAGTGACAGGACAAGGGGTAATGGCTTCAAACTAGAAGATGGTAGATTTAGTTTGGATATCAGAAAGAAATTTTTCACTATGGGGGTGGTGAGACACTGTAACGAGTTGCCCAGGGAAGTTGTAAATGCCCCATCCCTGGAGGTGTTCAAGGTCAGGCTGGAGGGGGCTTTGGGCAACCTGGGGTAGTGGGAGATGTCCCTGCCATGGAGGTGTTCCAACACTCATGGCAGGGGGTTGGAATGAGATGACCACAACCGTTCTGTGATGAAACATCTCCAGATAAAGCAGACTACTCTCCAGCCTCACAATATGTCAGTGCCTTACCCCAAAACCACTGCAAGTCCCCAGCTCTGGTATGTTCCCTGCACCAGGCACTACTGCTGTTGGCTCTGGATGTCCAAGCTTGACACTTACCACCTTATAGATGTCATGCAATACATCCACCCTATAGATACTGGCTGTGATCTTAAGGAAAGTGCATTGTTTTTTGTATTTCGGTTTCTGAGGAGCAGCTAGGTATGTATTCCAGCCAACCTGTTACTGAACACGTAACATTGAACAATGGTGTAACACCACCATTGAAGGTACTGGAGGCTTATTTGGCCAAATGCAAGGAAAAGAATAATTGCACTTGTTAAATAAATGAGTCAAGTGATAGTGAAAATAGGGAATGGACTTCCCTGAAATACAGCATCAAACATATACCTCCTAGTCATCATGCCTGGCTATATTTTTGCTAAGAATACAAGGCGTACGCAGTCCAATTTCCTTCACAAGCTCACACTTGTTTAGGATATTGGAAATACTTGCTAACCACTCTAACTCATAAAGACAAACATCCTTCTCACAAGGATTATAGCATAGGTTTAGGATGATCTTTTGTTTTATGTATTCACCTTATATTTGTTAATTAAACTTTTTAAAAAAAAAAAATTTCTTCATGACTTTTTGGTAGAAGCCAGTATTAGTCTTCCACGATGTGAAAGGAGAGCAAAAGTAATTAGAAAAAAAAAAAATTGATACAAAAGTAATCTTCCTAATTAAACAGTAAGACTGCAGTATATGGTTTCACACCACATTGTAAATATGAAATTAGGGATCCTAGATGAAATGTCAGAAGCTTTTTCTTATGAGTTTATATCAGCAACTTGATTATCATATTGATTCTGCATATCAATGAGATAACATCCCACAGTGTTTATTCTTCACCCAATTGCTTTCTTGAACATAATAAAATTAAATCCAATATGATATTAAATGTAAACATACAGTGATATTATATGTAAATATCCATTTAAAAATCTCTCTGCTTATTGATATTCAAATTCTCTCTGCAAGTGTAACATTGCGAACTACAATAATATATTTTTCAACCTTCATCCAGGGACTGGAACTAAAAAGAGGATAATCTTTTTCTATTCCTTTCCATAATAACATTGCATTATTTATGTAGAAGAAAATGAAAATAGTAAGTCTATTCTGCCTGAACTGTGCTTCTTAGTTGATCCCTCCTGATTGGTCTTGGAAAGCAGAATGGAAAAAAAAGAATGTGATGCACATGCTAAACCAGTGCTGGCCAGACTGAACAGACAATTTTTACCCATCCCTCTACAAATCAAGAGCTATATTTAGATTGTAAACTCCTGACCCGGGCAGTCTCTCTGTTCTGTGTTTGTACTGAGACGAGCACTATGGGCGCCCGTCCTTGTCACTGGCCTCTTGTCTAATACAGTAACACAAATAAGGATGACTTCCTTTCTGTTTTACAGAATTGAAGGCCTTGGTGTTAGATGTTTTTGTGCGATGGCATTGTATATAGTGAGTATGTTCAGCAGTGACTCAGTATATGATCGTGTGCCATTAAGAAACCACCCTTCTTACTGGCGCTACTTGTACACACAGGTGGGAGCCTGAATCCCAATACTTTCTGAACTGGTTCAATTGTTCTGTTGTTTCTTAGTGACGTTATATATCTATGGTCACCACCCTATGCCAGCTCCCTACAAAAACCTGCCTTTCAGTTTCTTCCGTGCTGATTTGGTTCAAATGTTTATCCTGATCCGCTATTGCTGGCACAAAGATAAAAACTTTATGTCTTTAATAAAATATATATAAGGCAATAATAATTATCACAATTACCAAAATGTTAATAGTTGCCAGCTAGCCAATAAGGGGCTAATTTTTCTTTATATGAGTCCAGTTTAAGGTAAACAGGTCTCAGATGATTTTATGGTGGTTGGAGGTTGGAGCTTTCTTATTCAATAAAGAGAACAGAATAAGGAACATTAAAATCTATAACAAGCCTTCACTAAATTCATAATAACCATTTAGCCAAAATACTCAAAAGATCACTGGAATTCTCGTTCCAAATGGAGCAACTTATATCCCACTCGGAATGACTGAATCCTTCTTACTTTAATTGCTCTCCATATTTCTTTGATTTGTGCATGGATAGGGGGAAAGCTGAATCAATCCATCAAAACTTTACAGAGCAAAGCTAAGCAACATAGCTGCTGATTAAATTTTATTTCCATTCAGAATTGAACCCAAAAGAAAGCTAGTGATTTAACAAGAACTAATCACAGAGCTGGAAAAAAAAAAGGTTTCTTTTTTTTTGTGTTGTCTTATGACTTCATGTAATTACACATCTGAAATAAAAATTATGGCTGTGGCCTCATGTTTGGTACTTTGCCTCTTAATACATGATATTACACTTGACTTCTCCTTTTGCAATTGCCATTAGATAAGAACATAATTGCTTTCTTTGTCTAGCTTTGCCTTTGTGCTACAAGCTCTCCATTTTACATAAGACTATTTTCCATGTTGTAGCGGTCGATGTGTTGTTACTTTAATAATCCTCACAGTTTACTATCACTTTCTGCTCCATAGATACTGAATAACCCTTTCTCTCAAAAGCTTTATTTGATTGACTGTCTCAATTAAACCTTGTGAAATTTATATATAATCTGGATTTTTTTGTTAGCTAAAATGCAGAGATTTTTTTAATCTGAGAGCATTTTTTTCTGAGAACATTTTCCCTATTAGAGACACTTTCTTTGTTACAAACAGCTTCTTAAAAATTTGATGTTTTATTTTAAGAGATACCACCCTGTTTGCAAGTTCATGGAAATGATAATGGCTGCTTGCTTCCAGCTAATTGCCCAGTTCATGGGCAAACTATGCTATAGAGAAACATTATTTGATATTGCATGTTGTGTAGCAAGTGTTTGCTATTTGTCAGAAGAATTTGAGAGGCAGAGGTAAATTCATTTTGCCAACATATTATTGATGGACTAGGTGAGGTTTGTTCATCACTAGACCTCCAAGACTTAAAAAAAAACCCCGAAGTTGTTTCCAAATGTTACAGTTTACTTTTTACTTCCTAGTTTTCCATATAATTATGTGCAGGTCAAGATTACCCAGATGAAATTTTTATAGTCTTTGAGGGTGATGAGGACACCTTAAATGAACTAAGAAAGAAATATAACAGTATTGCATTGTAAACAATACCAGCTTAAAATTATAAAAATCTTATCTCCTATGAGCTAAGTTTATGATATCATATACCTATCACAGGGAAACTTATAACAAAGACCTGATCCTAAGTATTTTGGCTATAAAGAAGAAGTAGAAGGGATTTAGCTCATGGAAAGGTCTGTCTGCACATTTTGATTTCAGCAAAGAAAATAACCTCACCTGACCTCTCCACTTCCTCTGAAGAAGTCCTGACTTCTCACAAAATTGTGAGCATTATTGAAGGATTAAAACTTGATAAGGAGTGGGGGGTGGGGGCATGGATTGTTTGTCTGAGGAATATTGTGTACTTAGAGGTTCAGCTCAGGGTACGTGTGAGATGAGGTGTCTTGCTCTAGAAAACAGCCAGAAGTTTTGTCTTCAAATCTCAACTCTTTGAACTTCTGAAAATTTGTGAACTTTTATTTTCTGCATTCCCATCTCAAAAGCGGTAGTAAAAATATTCCTTTTTTCAAACAGATATGAATAGGCTGCAGGAACCGGCAAAACATTGATGCGCTTAATGCTGTAATCAAAATTAAAACTGTTTTCAATTGCAACCTTTTCAGTTTTAGGAATTGATTAAAATATATTGAAGGGTTTGAAAACTGCTAAGCACAATTTAAAAAAAATAAAATTTAGCTTGTGAGATGTAGTAAGACCATTGAGGTCCATAGGAATGTAGAGCTGAAAGAAAAGTGTGAGATGTACCTTATGAAAGACAAAACATCACCCTGTATTTCAACATGGGAATACAGATCAGAGTGATTCTGCATAGCACTGGAACATAATAATATTGATTACTGGTATTTCCCCCTGTCCTAATGCCTCTTTGTCTACCCGTAACTCAAACTGGCCTGAAACCAGATAGCACTGTACGGCTCATGTCCATACAGCTGAACTCTACCACCTTCCCAAAGCATAGTGACGGCGCCTCAGACTATCTCAGCACAGTTGTGTCCAGGAATAGTTTGGAAGAAGTGAGGTTGACAACACAAAACTGTTTCAAAACCATCCTGTATCTGAACTCAGGTGTTCTTGTGCTCTTCTTGCCTTCTTTCAGGGAAGAATCCTCTTCTACTCTGGCTCTGATAGTCCAGGCTTCTCAGCTCTCCATTGCTCAGATCCTGCTGCTCAGGTACTATATTTGCATGGAAAATACAGGACCCGTCTGAGAAGAGATACTTGTGGCACTTCAGAAAACTTGGCACCTCAGAACATTGGAAGTACGACGACCATGGTTTTGTCCTTGCTTGGAGCTGGACTGGGAAGCCTCCCAAGTAGAGAAATGAAGTCAAGAGGCCAGATTTGAAGGCTAATACAGATACTCATTAAGCGTGGCTTAGTTGCACAAAGCACAAGTTGCACTCGCTGACCTGTGGGATATAAAATACCACCAGGCAGCTATTACACTGTGTTTTTCATCAGTGAAAGCCAAGGTACTTTATGAAGGAGGTCAACCATGTTCAATCGATGGGAAAGCTGAGGTTGGGACTTCAGCCATATGGTACTAACTGAAGTGGTCATTTGAATGAAACCCTTTGCTTAGATTTTCAAAAATATATGGAAAATAATTCTCCCTGCAGTTCATTGTCCTCCTTGTTCATTTTTCACCTTTCAAAGCTGTACAAAAGCATCTTGGCTTTTTCAATATGATTAACACAGCTGCAGAATGGATTGGAAGTCAGTGTGTAGCTTGGCCTAAGATTGCTTTTAAAGCATAACATGTATTGTTTTAAGGTGTCAGTAATGTTGTGCATCACACACTAAGCTCTCCCTTATCTTCCTGTGTTTAAATGGATTTGAGACTAAAGATATTTCAACTTCAGCCGCAGAAGTCAGAGTTCACAGTACAATGAAGTAATAACTTGTTGCAAGCTGGAAGAAGCCAAAATTTACAGGGAGACACTGGCAAAGAGATTTTACTAGATCTTAACAGATTCAGTGGCTTTAATAGGTGAGGATAGACCAGACGTGCTTGGCTGGTTTAAGAGCACCTGGATTTGGACTCTGTTGCTGCTCTGAAGTCCAAGCTACACCTCAGTATATAACTAGACCTTATGCACATTCTCACCCCATGCCAAAGCATGACCAAAACAGCTAAGTGTTTTTCATTAAGATATTTAGAAAAAGATAGTAAAATATTCACTATTACACAAATTTCAGAGGGAAAATCCTGCTCAGCTCTACAGAATGAATTTGAATTATCCCATCATTTATGGCTTCCTTGCTGTTCATCGGATATGGCAGGTTTCACATGAAAGCTCTAGAAATAATCATAGAATCATAGAATCATAGAATCATAGGGTTGGAAGGGACCTCTGGAGATCATCTAGTCCAACCCCCCTGCCAGAGCAGGGTCACCTAGAGCAGGTTACACAGGAACATGTCCAGGTGGGTTTTGAATGTCTCCAGAGTTGGAGACTCTACCACCTCTCTGGGCAGCCTGTTCCAGTGCTCTGCCACCCTCAGAGTAAAGAAGTTCCTCCTCATGTTTAGGTGGAACTTCCTATGCTCAAGTTTGTGCCCATTGCCTCTTGTCCTGTCCCCGGGCACCACTGAAAAGAGCCTGGCCCCATCCTCCTGACACCCACCCTTTAAGTATTTATAAGTGTTGATAAGGTCCCCCCTCAGACGTCTTTTTTCCAGACTGAAGAGACCCAAATCCCTCAGCCTTTCCTCATAAGAGAGGTGTTCCAGTCCCCTAATCATCTTTGTAGCCCTCTGCTGCACCCTTTCCAGCAGTTCCCTGTCCCTCTTGAACCGGGGAGCCCAGAACTGGACACAGTACTCCAGGTGCGGCCTCACCAAGGCAGAGTAGAGGGGGAGGATGACCTCCCTTGACCTGCTGGCCACGCTCTTCTTGATGCACCCCAGGATGCCATTGGCCTTCTTGGCCAATGATTCCTATTGTAACATCTTCATTACAAGTAGCGTTGATACTCCACCATAAGATTGGGCAAACACAAATAAAAACTGAGAGAGACCGAAGATAGGTGGCTTTGTTCTACAGACCATATGACAGCACACAAATTAATAATTTTACATACGTGTTCTATAGTACCCACTTCGCTCACCAGTAATAAAGGTTATAGATTTATTTTCATAGTTCTAAAAATTGAGTTCATAAACATCTTGTACACAGGTTCTTGGACATTAAGGGGCACCAATTCCACACCTTTGAGAAACACCAAGAAAAACTGTTGTTGACGTTGGAGTTGATCAAGCAGCCAAATTATGTATTTATTTGAACAGTTACAAATACAATATTTCCTTTCAGTTGTTTTTATTGAAATAACCTTTTGTGACTATTAATAGCTTTCATGTAACATCAGTTTCAGCAGCCTGACCTGACTCTAGACACAAAGCTAAATGTAAACTAATGAGCACTTAACTCTCCATTACATAAATGGACATTTATCAGATGACAAATTAAAACCAGTAAGACACCAAGACAAATGTGCTGTCAACAGCATTAAGATGGGTCATTTTCACTGCTCCCCCCAACTGCACATTAATAAGCATTCTCTATTGCAGTACAGTCAGTGCTTTGATATTGATTTTTACAGGAGTCCGACACAAGTCAAAGTTCCTCCACACAGCACGGTGTTAAGTCCCACAAGCAATATGGTAAATGTGAACGTGTCTTTGAAGCAATGATGACTGACAAATCTATAAAAGAGATTTCAAGACAACATACATAACATGCTCATGTTTTTTACGTGTTAACTTCAGTTTCAGAAATAGGTCACTGGATATTTCAGCATTTTGAGTACACTAAATAATCAGGCAAATGCAAAAGTGAGTCTTTGTGCTCTGTTTAAAAAGAGAAAGCAAGATAGTTTAATTTAGTTGGATTTACAGCTAATTGATTTAATGCATGCCTGGTATGTTAGTTTAACTGGGAACTCAGAAAGTTTTCATTTTATTTGACAATGCCTTTCATTTCTTCAAGAAGCAAATTTCTAACAGGAGATGATCATTTTAGTCATGCTTCAGAACGACGTTTTTACAGAATGAGGATGCAACTCCTACTGATGTTAACCCTTGCCTGAATCCTAGGAATAACATCTCAGCCTTAATGAGCAAATGCCACATGTGATAAGAAGCCTCTGAGGATCAGCATCAAAATATAAGCGACCAGGTTATAATTGAGCAATGAGATCTAGCAGAGTGAAAGACATTCATGGAGTGGATTGTGGATGCGGTTAATGATTCTTAGTGTTCAGTGCCTGTGTTCATCGTGCCATGAAGAGGCAGAGTACACTGGCTGTCAGAAGCACAGGATGGAGAACGGAGATACGTGGGCTTTCTGGTACTGACTCACTAAGTGAACATGTGAAATGATTTAACCTATTATTAACAATGAACCTGTGTGAACAGCCATTGAAGTTTTGTAAGTTAGTGTCACAATTTAATAGAGGAAATTACATGTAAATCTACATACCTGGACTAGGAAAAGAGAGGAGAGGAAGGAACGCTGAAACCAACCTACTTCATACTGAGGGACAGGGGCAATTTTGCTGTGTGGATGAAACCCAGGCATGCTCGGTGGATGAGCCCTGAAAACACACAAGGACTGACATATCCATAACCACGTACATCTGGCAGCGTGAATTCCCTGGTAAGGTGGACAGGCTGAACTGTGTTTTTCCTTAGGACTAGAGAATCCTAACCATGAAGGAAACAGCATTAATTCTAACTTCTGCAAGAGGAAAAAAACACATATATATATTTTTTTTAATCTTAAAGCTTAGAAAAATGTTAAATTGGAGAGTCAGAAACATGAACTGGGATTCATCTGACGAAAGGTGAATGTATGTCCGAGCTCAGGCTTCAGAGCTATGAGAACCTAGGCTCCATGAGAGTCAGTGGAGATTAGGGGGAAGTCTTAGCTAATGAAATGTAGCTGTCTAAAATAGGATGAGATTCTTGGATGTATTGACTATCTCTCTACAAAGGGATTTTAGAGTTACTTCGTGAAATGCTGAAACCAATATTTCACATGTGTCTCTGTACATCCAGAAACCCATGTGTGGTCAGATGAATTCCACCCTGTGCAGTACGCACACAGAAAAAAAAAAAAAAAAGAAGTTTTGCATTTCTTTTGCCCTGTAGATAACACTGGAAACATTTTCAAGAGCAGCTTGTACTTTTCAGTTAGTATTTACCGTACTCAAACTGAGACACTTCAATGGGGCCAAATAATCAATGGGTGGAGAGCCATTGATAAAAACAAAGAACCCCAAATCAGCAGTCAATTTGGATAATGTCTGCAGATATAGACAAAAATTTTCCATAATTCTTCAAGTGCCTTCTAAGTTTGCACATAAACCCAGTTAAGAGCATAAATACATCATCAAATGAGTTGCTGGAATTTGAAACTACTACCACTTTTGTGCAGCTATGTACTGTATGAATATTTCCCTGGTAATTTCAGTTTTACATACCCCCAAAAACATTTTTGCTATTTAAAATTTCATAGGCAGAGATTGGTTTAGTCTTAAAAATAACTGAACAAGTGTTCATAGAAAATAATTCCATCACTTGCTATGCGTTTTAAGGACTCAAGGTGTGTGTTTGACATGTGGGGATAGTGAGAAGGTTTAACCTTTTCTCTCTCAATCCCCCCATGGCAGTGAATGCAGGAAATATTTCCTGCTATCACTTCAATTCCTGTCAAACTTTAGCCTCTCCCTGGAATTAATTAGGAAAGGGTGTATAATTTGCCCTAGCTTGATAGCATGTTTTCAGAGGAGATGGTCAGACATCTGTTGTTGATGGGACAATGTGACACAGGCAGGTATCTGGACTTCTGTAGTCCAGTGGAAGCAAAGTGCACTGGTTTCAGAATCAGGAATTTGAATTTGACTTTGTGACTTTCTTTACATTTTAATGTTAGCTAGTTCTTTCATGTGGGAAGTTTTTAAAGGAACATTAGACTGAAATCAGGTTGTTCTACATTTTCATATTTTTAGAAACATAGGAAGCTGCTGATTGATCCCTTCTGTGTTTGGTCCGGAAAAAATGTGAGGATGCTGACAGGATGAAATGTAACACTTTAAAGTGAGCATTTTTTCTTTTGCTTTATTTTGTAAAAGTACACAGTCTACCTAAATGTTCTTTGATTTGGAAAAAGAGTCAAGTTCTTTTAGCAAAACCTCAAGGCAGGGAAGTTCTCCTTGTCTCCGTTTTGCATGAGAGAGCAATAATTTTTTCTATGCTTTAACTCTTTTGGCCCCTTCCTTTAAAGCAAGCTGTTTGCCCCATAGCTATTGCATCTCACTAGACCAGCTGCAATGTGCTGATGACTCTTCTTGTAAAGAATTTGTAATATACAGATTTGTTAACCAAACCAAAGGCAGTGCTAGTGGCCTTTCTAGGGGTGAAACTCACCCCTGGGATACATTAAAAACCCTTCCAAAGAGCAAACATTTACCTTCAGAACAGGCTGGACAGTACTAGGGATCAGGTGTTTTTAAAGCTTCCCCTGAGGGAAATTTTTTGGGTGCTGTGACTTTGTAGAGCACTTCCATTTCAGTGAACATATTGTGTCTACATTTGGGCCCAGGAGACACATAGAAATGCCTCTGGGAAAGGCTCTGATCTCATGAAGGGATGACTCATAGAGGACTTCTGCATCCATGCAGAGAGGGTCAAAGGCAGCGAGGCTTTTCATGGCTCTGCACATTCCCAGGAATGCTTGACGTGTACCGAGCATTCACTCTTTGCCTGTGGGAAGGCCTGGGAAAACAAATTCTTTTACCTTTTTACCAGGATAAACAAACCTACTACCTTGAACTTATCAGAGACTGAAGGAAATCCGGCAGCTTGTTGTCACAATTATGGCAGAGCACTAGTGAGGGCAAGGACGTTGGTAGTTCCCCAGGTCCAAGGTCCTTGCACTGGGCCCTGTACAAGCTGGCAACGTGTGGGATGTCTGCTCAAGGCTGTGCACAAGAAGCTCCAAAACTGTATAGCTTGCTCCTGTGTACCTGCTATGAGTGGCTTTTCCCTGAAATGTTTACAAACGTGCACAAGCCGTTCTTTAATGGACACTTCAATTCCTCAGTTAACCAGACAGCCTTTAAATTGAGTAGGTGACTTGCTGTCTTCTCAGTTTTTAGGTTTTTCTGCTCCTGTCTTCCTTCAGCCCCTTTTGGCCCTCAGTGAGATCAGTCTGCTTTTTGCTACTCTGTCAAAGTCAAAAGGATCAACCAGTACTGAAGCCCCCTTTTTCTTGTAACATTGCCATCACTGAAGAAATGCGGTGTTACTTATTTGGTCTCACAGGCATGTCTTCAGGGGTTATTTTTCAAAGATGGTGGTGGCAATGACTTGTCTTATCTCCACTGTGAGTTCCCTCAGCACGGGATAATTGACCATTCTCACCTGGCCATAACTGAGCAGGATTTGACATTATGGACCAGCTACTGCCCTCCTTTGGCTAGCTGTCTCCCCAAGCAGTAATATCAATTATCCTGTTTTAGCAGTCTCTGTAGCAGAGAGCTAAAACTCTCTGCTAACCTGGAGTTACCTCTCATCAGCTGAAAGACTGATTTTGGTGATCTGAAGACCGTCTGCATTCAGGTGATGATGATTCCACAAACCAGTCGAACAGGCAACGTGTCTTAATGAACCAGTAGGGTATTATCAGGAATCATTATGAATTCTAATTAACCACAAACTGTTAATTATCTCTGACCTCTCTGAGGCATAGACACAGATATCTCTTTTCAAGACCAGTCTCCTAATAATTCTGCTTTCTGATGGAGCACCACTGGTTTGTGGGGTTGTCGAAATGTGTCCACATTGGGTGTGAACAGCGTATCAAAACCAGAAGGATAACTTGTCATACCCACACCTTTTTGTGTCCCTGAGTCTTCCCCAATTACTTGGATGTTTGTGTCTGTTCTCCAAGAAAAGCTTCCTAAAGAAAATGTGTTTGAAGGCAAGGCAGCAGAAGGGAACACAAGCCTCCATGGTTTGGGCTTAAACTGAAGAATTTGCTGGATACAGAAAATGTTATTCTGAACTGGCCACCAAAGTGACCTCATCCACTATCTTGTCTTACCAAGACTGGCACTTGACAGCTCCCCTGGCAGCACAGGAGCAACCTCAGAGTGGAATGGCAAATGGGAGGTAATCTTCTTTTTCCCGTGTTCATTAGGTTGCAAACAGATCTCCGTTAGTGAAGCCTGAAGCTTAAGAACTCCTCACCTCTCCCAAATATTGCTAGCATTTATTATTGTTATTATTACCCTAGTTATTCTAGTTAGTTTAATTCCGTAGCTAAACATCTCAAGTCAATTTTGGAGGCAGTGCGGATGGAAATGTGAAGGGTTTATTTATTTTTAATAAGGATAAGCTCAGGCACCGGAAACTAACCGCGTTTTCCCAGTTTTTGTATCAGTCCCCAAGCATCCTCCTACCATCATCTTACAAACTCAGACTGACACGGAGCTGATAAATTGACAGAAAGTATCAAATGTCAGCTAGGGCTCTGATTCCCTCTGGAGGCTCTTGGGAACAAAGTATGAACAGATTGTTCATGCCAGAATACCTCATTATTTTAAGCAAATTGACTTTCTTATTGACTACATTGAAAGGTTGTACACTAGTTATAATTACCAGTTCTACTTAATTTTCCTTTATAAAAAGGTCTGTACTCTCTACTTGACAGTATTATTTTGATTAACCTACTTTTTGCCCCAAGAGGCCATTTAATATTTAAAAAAGAATGGCTTGATCGTATAGATGTATAGTACACGCACACGATTATTGTGTTCTAATCACCTACATCTAATCTGAATGGTGAAGTGCATTACACTACCTTTTGCAATGAACTATGAGATTTTGCAGAGACAGTGAGGTTAACAGCAATATACCCATTAAAAATAAAAAAGTCCTGCAACTACATGAGCACAAAGAGCATTTTGCGCACTCCACCGTAAAATACAACAGTGTGATGTGAAGCAAGAAGATTAAAGGATTTGTTTCACAGCCCTTGATTTTAGTTTGTGACTATTTTATGATCACTATATCTGATATCTGACTGATGTTTTATTTTTCGTGATAATGTGATATATTAATTTTTGCATTCTCACCTGTATTGCTCTCAAATCCGACTTTCACCCACCTCTAGTTTCAAGATGACAGAGTAAAATGAACTGACTACAGTTTGGCTTGGTCAGATGTGGTCAAGGTAATTGCTGGAAACAGCTTCTTGGCTTTCTGAGAGACGAGAGAGGGACTGAAAAGAGCCTGCTGATGCACAAACATCTACCTGGAATGAGGGCCAGTGAAACGTCCCTTGTAATCCCATTGGAATGATCCTGGTTGGCTACCCCACACTGCCCTAAGGGAAGCACTTGGTCTCCATAGTAGTTCATTGAAACACAGGGGGAAAAAATGATGACTGGTTCAATAAAAATAATGTTGTCAAGGGTCTAAAGCCAAACATTATACACTCCTGCCTTCTTAAAAGAAAAATATTTTTTTTTCTTCTAGATTTTTCTTTCCTTATAATCTCACAAAGCAGTGGGGCTCCCTGCTGGCCCTAGAGTCCAGTTCTGATGCTATTTCAAATTGATCTTTCAAGCCAAGAAATTCAGAAACAAACTTTGATGTCTTCCACATATCAATTTTCTCTTGACACATTAACAAATCTCTGTGAAATGCTGTTATACTATGACACATGACTTCATAAAAGTGGCCTCTTCTTATTCAGATATTGTCCCTTACTATGTTTATCGTGTTGACAGGAAAAAGGACTCGATATGATTAGAGGAATAAAGTCAAAAATGAAGACCAAATTAGAATGTATGGTCATCATTAGAAAGGTAAAACTCTGCTTGCAGAACCTTTATTACTGGTAATGAGGCAAGAGGCAAGAAGAACCCCGCTTGGTTTTCAGATCACAGGCTGTGTTTGCAAGTGGGAGAAGAGAAAATAAGCATCTTTTCACTCATGAAGCGAGAAAATTGGATCTGGAATCCATTGGGAGAAGACATATAGGAACCTACAATGTCATTTTTACTGTCACTTTTCAGACTACAAGCACTTTTTGGGAGCTCCAGTCAGAGCTTGAAGGAATGATCTAATAAAACACATACACTCTGAGGGGCTGTTGTGCTAGGGAATGAGTGACCGCAATTAAAATGACCCTAAGATGCCTCAAAATAAGATTTCTGAGATTTATAGTGAGAACACTTAAAATCGCTAGGCTGCTTTGCCTGCTGCAGAATGATTAGCTCCCTCCAGAGAAATGAAACAAGACCCAAGTATGCCCCGTTTAGTAAAGGATTAACTGAAGATGCAGGGCTGTCATTGAGATGCCGGAGATCTGTAGCAGTTGCAGTGGAGCACATTTAAGAAACGCACTATTTTTCTGGAACTGTTTTGCCACAGAATTCTAAAAGAAAAATTTAGGGAAATAATTGCTTTCCAGTCAATTTTTACGAAAATTACACAAAATGCGAAGTATTGTACTTTTACACAAAATATGCATTTGGTTTAACTTATGCGGCCAGCTGATAGAAAACCTGTGGAACTAGAATCATCGAATCATCTAGGTTGGACGGGACCTTTAAGATCATCGAGTGCAACTGTTAACATAACACTGCCAAGTCTGCCACTAAACCATGCTCCTAACCATCACATCTACATGTCTTTTAAATCCCTCCAGGGATGGTGACTCAGCTGCTTCCCTGGGCAGCCTGTTCCAAAGCTTGATAACCCTTTCAATGATGAAATTTTCCCTAATATCCAGTCTAAACCTCCCCTGGCGCACCTTGAGGCTGTTTCCTCTTGTCCTATTGCCTGTTACTTGGAAGAAGAGACTGACCCCTCCTTTCAGCTAGTTGTAGAGAGTGATAAGGTCTCCCTTCGGTCTCCTTTTCTCCAGCCTAAACAACCCCAGTTCCCCCAGACGCTCCTCATAAGACTTATTCTCTAGACCCTTCAGCTTCGTTGCTCTTCTAGGAACTTAGCTCAGTTGCCCAGGTTTGTGGGTCCATAGAGAGTGTATTTAATTCACGTTGCCATGATCAGACTCCTCAGAATAAGCATTACTGTATGTAGGTATATTTTTTAACTTGTTGAGTTCCTTTTACAACCTTTTTCCAAGTTCGATACCCTGTTCAACACAGTCAAAAGAATCTGGAGAGCAATTCAGCTCACCTGAAAGTAGGCAAAGGTTAAGTTGCTTAAAACATAGGCTTCTAGTGCCACCTGATGCACCTTTGAGGATCTGAGGTGCACCAGGAGACTGGCTCATTTAACACAAAATATTTAATCCCCAGAGCTTTCTGGGGGAGTGTCCGGAGGACAGGTTGGATCCATCCAAATAGCTCCATCCCAAATAGCACTGGATGCCTATTTGTGGGCACTTAAATTGAATTCCACACCTCCGATGACTATAGTGGAACCTTAGGCACCTAACTTATGTGTAGATATTTGCAGAACTCTACGTTTATGTGTCTTGATCTGAGCTGAATCCTACTTGCCTTCTCAGGGTTGTGAGGGATCTGAGCTCTGGAATCCCAAATTAAATGAGATGCTTTCCAGCATCTTTTGAACAGTTTTTCAGAGGCAGGGTTCAGGCACATCTGTTTGGCTATGCCAGCTCTGGTAGGAGCCTGGCCTTTACCTGGTGGGAGTTGTAACCCCAGGAACAGGAACCAATATGCAGTACATTGAGAGGTTTATGATGAGAATGTCCTAAATCCTACCTGTTACTCTAAGTTTGAGTATTATAGTGTATCTATGAAATGACACTTTACTAATGCTGAAATGTATTCTGCAATGGCAATGTTATATACTATGAAATATATAAATACATAAAGTAAGGATATAAAAGAAAGTGTTCCTTATTGAATGTACAAGAATTTATTGTGATCTAGGGTACTATACTACTTATTTCTTGTCTGCATCTCTATGTACATCTATATATGAATATACAGATGTATGACTGTATGTATTTAAAAACACAGGGATAGGTGCATGTGTAGTAGCTATAACTATGTGTAAGAATTGTTATGAGTTGTGAAAAGCCGATGTAAAAAAAGCATCTCTTCAAAAGCATAATGGAGCAGCAATAAATCAGCTTAGTGCAATTCATTATGCTCGCACTTTGGTCCTTCAGCAAGACAGCACTGCTCTTTGCACTTAAAATGTTAATGAGGGATTGATGCTTTTACTACAGCTGTGGTCCAAAAATGTGTGTGCAGAGAAGTAGTGACATAACTCGGTAGCTCTAGGTGGGTCTGTGCATTCAAGCTCTAAAAGGTCCATCTGTGCTTTCCTACCCTTGCACCTATGTTATATCCTCACCCATTATTTTCAGAGAGATGGAGCCAACATGTTAGAAAACAGGGAGGAAGAAAAATCAAGTTTGTGAAAAAACGGATGAAGAGTTTAATTAACCTTCTTCCATGTGGAACCTCTTTCATGAAAACTATAGCTCTATATAAATGGACTTTACATGAAGAAAGATGGGATCCTCTTGTGTGTTTGTGTCAGATATTGATGGTAGAAGTGGGCATGCTGCTAACCTTTGGAATCTCAAATCCTCGCTGTGCTCTGCAAGCCATGTATATCGCCGCAAGTGCACAGATACCCATGCTGGCATGTCAAGGCAGCTCAGCCTTGGTATGAAGACATGGCCTCAATGGGAGAAAATTAAGATCATTTCCATCTTTGAGTGTTGAGAATTGCAGCAGGAATAACAGCAGAGCACATACGATGGTTACGGGGATGTTGTACTGCCTATGGGGATGTGGACTATTTCACTTACTTTCTTAAATGGCCACCAGATAGTAACAACTTCTGACTGATTCATAGCTGCTGAGGTCCAAGTATCAATTTACTGAGTAGCCTCATGCATTCATAAATATGGTGTCTTATAAGTGACTAAAAAATGCTTTAAATATATATATATATATATTTTTTTTTTTCCTTCTCTGTCTTTAGTGTCTTTTCAGAGACAGAAAAACTGTGGGTATTCTGGGGTTTGGAAATGTAGCAATTCCCTTTGCATTCAAAGCATTTCACAGTCCACACAAAGCCTAATAAACCATAATGGCATTTTATTATGGGTACTTTACCCATTGTACCATAAATGTCTTGAGAACTGCCTTTGTACGTGTACTTTTGTCAAGTGCACCATCGTGACCTTGCTTTCTAGTTCCAGCTAAGGAGCTGGATCTCGATAGTTGAATAAACTATAGTTCGCCAAAAAGAAAGTATATGGTGAAAAAATTATCTCTTCAGGAACTGTGTAACTGGGAGATCTGTGGACTGGTCAGAGGTAACTAGGGTCAGAAACAGTGTGTTTCTGGCAGAAAAACAAGTTAGAGAGCATTAGCTACACTTCCAGACTATTACAAACTTTTTCTAATGTAGGTTTTATGGTCTCCTTCCTTCCAGCTCGGTGATTTGACATCTGATTTTCACTTTGAAAGCAAAAATTCCTCGATTCAAATTGTACATGAACTGCTTCCATCACAGCTGTCTTGAAGGCATTTAAACACCACACAGAAAAGTGCACTTTAAGAGCCCAGATGTTCCCCCTGAGTATTTGCAGGAGATGGTTATGATCCTCATGGTCTCCAGAACACAGTGTAAAACTCCACCAAAATCACACAGTACCTGGCCAGTCCTGTTCCTGTCCTGTACACTAAATTTCTGCAATTAAGAGCTAATCGTCTTCTTCACCACAGCCATTCCCAATCTCTGCTTCAATTCTTGAGCCTGAGAAATGTCTGACCTTAAACAAATCCAAATAAGCTAAATGTTTCTTAGAAGTTATTTCACTCCTCCTCCTTCTTTCTGTTGTTTTATGCAATCCATCTACTGGCTCAATCACAGATAAACTAGCACAAATCAATGAAAAAGATTTCAATCTTAATTGCCTCTAATTCACAATGGAATAATTAATTGAACATACTGTATCCTGCGTAGCTTCTGTCCTTTGTTCTGCAGTTTTACTGTGCCATGTTTAATTGATTCTGGTAGTAGCTTATAATGGACTGCAAGAGCTCTCTTCATAAAATAATAAAATAAAAAAAAAATTGTAAAAAGGACTTACTGAATTGCATGTGAAAAAAGGCACGTTCCCAGCAGCTGGATGGACTGTTACTTGTAAATTTTACCTTGGCTCGTAAAGCAAACAGCTCTTACAATATTCTGCTATACCGCCCCCTCCTCCACGAAGCCAGCAGATAAGATTTATTGCAGAGATGTAAGAAAGAGATAAGGATACATTCAAAATGACTCTGAACTATACTGTGATCCTAATAGCAATGGTATAAAAAGAGACAATTGTCTGAAAGATGTCCCAGCACCATCAAAGGTATGTAACTTTGCTGCTTTATCATCCACCCGCTCCTGTTGCAGAAAAACCCGGGGAATTATTTGTTCCTCTGAACACTGCATCGGTGGAAGGAGAAATGATGAACTTTTTTTTAGGGTACCGTGATTCTCAAAATAAAATTCTTCCACTGCTTTTTTACAGATTTTAGACAGCTCACTAAACTCTGCCTGTAATTGAGTAAAGTTAGTTGTCATTCAGCACTGCTTTGTCTTTTGGTGTTTGGCCTGTACCTTACCCTTTTAAGCTGCAGTTTCACAAGAGCTTAAAGATTTTCTTCTTTTTTTTTTCCCCAGTTTTCCCCAGATTCTGTGCTCCAAGTTCCTTATTCCTTCCCATGCGTCAGTCACATCTCTCTCCACACAACTGTGGAACTCTTGTGTGGGTGGTTTTTTTTTTGTTTTGGGGGTTTTTTAAAATACGGCTCATTTCAGAAACCTGAGTCATGGTGCAGCTCCGTGAAAGCAGCACTGGTAGAACAGAGGTATTGAATTATTCTGGTGAGACATGGGCTGGAGGTGCCTGGGGCATGATGGGGTAAGAAAGTCTTATACAGGTTTTTCAGCTGGAGAAAATGTACCATGGAATGACACAAATGAACCAGGCAGGGGAAAAAAAAAAAAAGATGATGAGCTATTAGGGCTGTTGAAAGGGAAATTCAATTGACTGTCATCTTTATACACATCTGTGAGAGTCAGGCTTGAAGTTACGGTGAAGAGGTCTGAGAGAGCAGAGAGTGCGCTGCTAAAGTGTAGGGTTTTTTGGCTGCTTTTTAGCATAGCCTTGTTCCCATGTGTTAAATTACAGCCCTGTCCTACTTTCCCATTGAACGGCACCGCTGAGGTGCATTTCCATGTACTTGTTCTTTTGCATCGTGTGACATCCACTTTGTACAGAGATGCAAATAAATACAAAAAGTGCAGGGAAACAGTGAACCAGAATCTTTGTGGTTTGTTTTAAGCTAAGACCCTCTCCTTTCGTGCTCTGCTCTCTTTTTCTGCATGCCTTCTACCTTGTCATATTCAGATCATGCCTCATTTAGCTGAATTACTCAGGTCACCTTAGATTAATTGTGCAATTTGGCACTGATGCCGCTGATATATCCCTATCTGAGTGCTGTGTCAAAGAAGTCATAATATAAGCAGGATTTAAGAAGATATCTGCTAGCAAACAAGAACACAGACTAGGAAATCTGGTATTTGCCATCACCTTGGTTTTTATGATTAATTAGTGGATGTACTGGAGTAATAATCCTGTGCATGTGCAATTTTGCTCTACATTTTCCAAGCCCCATCCCTTCAATTCAACCTCCCATCCTCATTAATATTCAGCGTGTGGAGCTGAAAATGTTCCCTTCCTACGGCAGCTTTGTCTTGTAAATCTATTTTCTTAATTAAGAATTTTGCAAACAGGATGGCAGGGGGACCATAAGATGCATCCCGGTTAAGAAATAGACTGTCCTGAAAAGCTGGCTTTCATTTTCAGTTAAAATCAATGAATATGGGAATAGATTCAATTGAAGAGATCCCAAATATTTGCATAGAAACCTATGCTGTCATACAAAGACTTTGAATGAGAGAAATTGATGTTGTTTAAAACATTATCTTCTTTTGTAGGCAATGCAAGTTAATCTGTTCCCAGAAACCCTAATCCAGGAACACATTTAAGCATATACTTGCTTTAATCAGCAACAGCAGTGAATAGGATTCTTGAAATGCTCAAATTTCAGCATATGCTTAAGTTTCATGCTCAGTTAGATTCCTACTGTATTATGTCAATGTTAAAAAGTGTCAAGCTTAGAAAATCACAATCACATTAAAGCTAGATTCTTTGCTTGCCTTTTTATTATATATTCAATATGTAACATTAATATTTATAAGCATATGGAAAGCATATTTACAAGCACTTTCCTGTAAATAAGTTGCTTGGAATCATTACAGCATTTCTCGGGTTTATTTTTCTTCATCACTTTATGGTTTCTTTTTCTGCATTCATGATTTTTTCCTGAACTATTCCACTTTGGGTTTACCATTCCTTTAACACACTGAAAAGAAGCAGCATCCTTCTTTCTTTTCTCAGTTTGAGTTGTTATCTCTGTTTGTTTCTATTGACTTATTTCACTTTGTTGGTGGTTTGTTTTTTGTTGGTTTGTTTTTGTTTGGTTTTTTTTTTTTTTTTTTAAAGTTGTCAGTGATTTTCTACACCTTTGGCTTTCATTCAGGCTTTCTTTTACTTTCTCTTTTTCCTGTCTTTCCCATTTTGTTTCTAGCTCCATTGCTTTGCCTAATTTCTGCTATGCATCAACAGTGACAAAAAACGGACAAACAATGTCTATGGTATTCTCTTTGCCTAAGACCACCAGAAGAAACTCCCATCCCTCAGTATTTCTGACACGCTGTGCTTAGAAAGTGGAATGTGAAGAGCAATGTACCCGAAAGATGCTTTTCAATGTCAGACCTGTAAACATCTGCATACCTAGAGGGGTAAAGATTTTAATTCCAAAGCAGAGTCTTTATTTACCCAAAAAGAAGCACCTATACCTAACAGTATATATATTTCCTGGGGAATGCTTTGGAAACAGTAGAAACCCACATCCATCAATTTTACTCTTTGCTGCCTCGCATTGAAACTGTGAGTGTTAAAAATCTCATCCCAGCAATGATCTGAAAAGAGCCTAAAAAAAAATAAAAATCAACATGGTGAAGTTTATTGTCTCGTTGAAAGGTCTAACACCTGAAGGCTGTTTTATTATGCTCTGAGAGAACAGGAACCTTTGTAAGGTGGCTTAATAGATGTTTTCAATGCTTATTCAGTTGTCCTCTTAAAACCAAGAAGAGGAAAAGGTTTTTTACTATCATTTACGCTAGTAGCGATTGGAAATTTTTGGACAAAGTTAACAAAAAGAAATTAGATGTCTCAGTCCAGACGCAGCCCTCTGTGAGCCACCTCTGGTGCTGATTTAGCTGTGAGGCAGAATAGCACTTAAAGCCAGACACCGTGGAGTTACGAGGTCCTCACTTCTGGGGTCATCTTCCTGGGTGATTTGCCCTAAAACCAGGGAGTTTATGAAATCCCTGCTGCCGTCCTCTAAACCTAATCTCCTCGTAGAAATGCATGTAGCCAGACTGCCAATTTCAATGCCTCTTGAGAGCTCCTACTTTGCAGAAAATTTTGGCATAAAATATTTTCAGACCAATTCAGGCTTTTCCGAAAAGAATAAGGATATTTCCACAAATTGGAAGCATTGCCTTTTGTCTAAATTATCCTTAACACCACCCATTTGGAATTATATATATATAAAAAATACTAGTAGCAGAGTGTTCTCATGCTGTTCTTAACTATGAGAGTATAACTATGTATATTCCCAGGACAAAAAAAAAAAAAAAGCAAACTTCTTACATTCCAGTCCTGACTCTCCCCTTAATGTCTCACATTGCGTAGATTAAATTGTGTCACCTCTCTGTCCCTTAGATTAGCCTTCTGAAAAAGTATGGAATACCGTGTTTTGAATTATTTTTCATTAGTACTTAGTGACGAAAGTATTATTTTAATGCTTAAAATTTGCTATTTCATTTTTTTTTTTTCCTTGCAAGGAAGGGAGAAGAAAATGGGGGAGGGATTTTTCTTTAATTGACAAGTACAGCAAGTCTTTCAGTGGAATCCCAATCTGAAATGCTGGTTCTCTAAAGGGACCACTAGCCCTTGTAAGTGCTGCAGCAAGCCTAATTAAAGCAAATATTGAATCAGACAGGATTTACATGGATGTACAGTATATTGCTTTTTGATTATCCAACATGAAGTTCTACTAACCTTCTTTTCACTGACCTGTAAGAAAAACTGCATTCCCTTTGGGTTTACCATAGCAAAATCTCATAATTCCTCATTTATACACACAAATACCCACCTCTTCCCTTAGAAAGCCTTGTAATTTATATAGAAAAAGGTGCCTTTCAAAGTTTGGATTGAAATATGCAAGAAATAAACAAAAAATTACTCTTGAAAAATATCTTGGGTTCTAGTTACGATGATGCCTATGCCCAGGTCAGCTGTAAATGGTTTGACCATGAATTCAGTGTCAATTATGTCTCAAGTTGAAAGTATGTCTGTCTTGTGATAATACCTGAGACTTAGTTTGCCTGGCAGCTGTGGATAATCAAAGCCTTGTTTTGGGTAGAATCAGAGAAACTATCCATATTTTGTCACTGATGCTTCAGTGCAAATAAGCAAGTAGGACATGGAGGCAATACTATCTTTTCATGTTAAAGGGTATGCTTTAGAGCTGACACATCGTTTAACATCCATTCAGGAATGCAGTATTCTTTGCTTAACATGGAACATTCATTTCTGTCTGAATTTATCTGAATTCTTTCTCCAGCCAAAGAGTAACTTGTATCCCATTGTACTGGGCAATTTCAGAGTGCCGATGTCTCTCCCAAATCGACTCTCTCCTTTAGAGTCTTATGCACCAGCAAACAAAATAATCAGTGTCAGAGGTACAAGGCAACCGTTTTATCTAAAGCCACCCACTCCTCTTTTGTTTTCCTCAGAACATTGTGTGCTTTTTATTTTACATCCTCCTCTTCAGATCTGCAGATGTGAAACTTTAAATGCAGGGTATTAAAAAAAAAAAATACGAAAATTACAGAGCTTTGCAGTCAAGCACTATGTGTCTACAATTCTACAAGAGTAGAGATAATTTTACATGTTACTTACAGACATCCATGTGATAAAAAGAAAAATAATAACCTTTTCCACAAAAAAAAAAGCAGATTGCTATCTGCATTTAATACCAAATACTAGAAAATGAAAAGTGCATTCATTTCTGTGAAATAGATAAGCCTTTAAAATGAAGTTCTAAAGGGGCATTTCTATGAATAAAGAAAACTGTAAACTGAATATCAGAAAAATGTTTCCTACCTGTTAGATCTGGCATAGGCAGACACAAGCAATGATACAACATGAACTCTAAACTTATGAGAAACGGATACTGTATTGCCCAACCAGCCAGAGGAACAAGCCATAAGAAAACCCTCTAAAACCTAAGAAGAGTCCCCTTCGTGACTATTTCTACAGTTATCTGATAAATCCCCTGGTACATTGCACCCTACAATCACACCTTGCTCTTTTTGTGTTTAATAATTGCAGTTAAAATTGTGGCTGCAAAACTCACTTTTCCTTCAATGGGCCAGAAATTCTCCCTCTGTTACAAAAATATTCCTGGTGTAGGATATAGCTGGCCTTATATCTAGCATGCTCAGAAATAAAAATGAGTAGCTTTTTTCTCTGTAAATGTCAGGTTTATTATAAATGTAGTATATTGTTATTAATTGCTTTCCAATAGCACTTAGAAGTCCCAGCAGAGACTCAAACACAATGGAAGAGATATTCTTTGTCCCAGAGATCTAACAGGACGGAGATAAAAAGGGAAACAAAGAAAGAGATTTGTCTAAGACTGCAATTGGTGAATGAGCTTGGATGAGACCCTAGGTGTCCTGATCCCCGTGGACATCCTGCAATCCACAACTTTTTTGCACGTGACTTGTAGAAGTGTTTTGTGCCACCAAACTGTGAAGCACAGACACTGGGGCAAGGTCTAGAGATCTGGAGAATAAGTTTACACAGAGTTCAGGAAAGACGTACTCCTAAAGGGTACACACATTCAAAGGCAGATGAAACAGAAGTACATTTATTTAGATCCCCACATACATTTAGATTGACATAATCAGTAGTGACACAATACACAACGCCTCAGCAGGAGTACTTAACATCATGTGCATATATGCATAGAGTGAAGAACTATTGGTTGTGTAGCTTTTCCATGGAAAAGGAGCTGAGCTTTACAGTGTCTCGGAAAGGGCCAGGGCTATACTGGGAAATATAGGGAAGAGCATAACCTGCAAGACATGGAAGGATTCAGTTGCCTAAGTGTAGCCAGGTAGTGAATTTTAGACACCTTGGCATACCTGAGACATCTGCACGGGACAGATAGATGACATAGAGGAGCTGCATGAGACTCATCCCTTTCTGAAGAGGAAGATGGAGACCAGATGGGATAAGCTTATGCCATCTGTATGGATGTTAGCTGGCTACATGGGAGCAGCACACAACTGAAAGCAATTATCTCTGTAATCTCTGTTTCAGAATTCGTATCACCTTATTCTGGCATCTACCACACGAGCTGTTTACACACCTACTGTACACAAATAAGCCTTCCCCAATACAGATGTTGGAGTTTAGGATGCAATTCATCTGGCCCAAAGCAAGCATTCACTTTGTAATGAAACCATTTGTTCTCTGAACGCTGCTGATTTTAATGGGTTGACAAGCTCCCTGGTGAGTATAAAAGAAGACTATGGTTAGACACCTACATCATAGAAACTGGAATGAAGTTCTACTGAAGATGAAATCCCACCCAGTGTCTACGTTTTGCTCACAGGGCTTGGGTCAAGCTAGAGAACCTTCAGCAGAATAAGGAAAAATGGTCTATGAGAAATGAGTGAAAGAAATTAATAACCTGATTTGGGAATGGTAGCAGTCTTCAGACATAGAAATGACTGCTACAGTGTGAAGGGGAGCAATCTATACCTCAGGCCAGTGCCGGAAAGGATTGGAAATAATCGATTTCAATCAAAGCAAAGACATTAGGAGAAAAAAAAAAAAAAAAGCCCTCTTTTGAACAGTGTGGATAGGGAAACATCGAGCAGACTGTCTGGGAAGTTGTGATGACTCCATCACTGGAAATCTATGAGAAGACCTTAAACAAGCATCTGTCAGGAGTAACACATCTGCTGTTGATGCCTCTTAGGGCAGGGGGATAGATGAGATGGCCTCTGAGATCCCTCCCAACCATATGAGTCTGTGACACAGAAATGAATAATTCACTTTTTATCTTTGCAGAGATGTGGAAATAAATAATAACCGAAACTCTAATCCTAGCAAAACTCAGAAGACTAGGAAAAACACATATAAATCATTGGTAATCCTGTAAGATAATTTGTACTGCATTGCAAAAGTGCTCAGCACTTAGACAGTTAGGCAGCTTTTCATAAAACCTCAACTACAATTCAAATGTCAAGCGAAAACAGACTTGCCAAGCCTACCAACCAACAGTTTATAGAGATTTTCTAGGCAAATTGCCATATGAATTTTGAAAAATAGAGCAAGTAAAGTGGAGGAATAGTCCCTTCTAACCCCTAACTTGTCAGATCTTTGACTGTACATGATCCATCATTGTGACAAAGACAACATTTGATTAATTTACAGTCAGTTTTATTGCTGAATCTACCTACTGCATAGTCTGTGCTACAATTTATCATAGCCAGGTGCCAATAAATAGGCAAGAACTGGATATTTGAA
The DNA here is from genome assembly GCF_964199755.1 of Larus michahellis. NCBI lineage: Eukaryota > Metazoa > Chordata > Aves > Charadriiformes > Laridae > Larus > Larus michahellis. The sequence goes on along the minus strand of NC_133896.1, from coordinate 6,517,398 downwards.
GTATCCTTCCCCCAGAATAGTCCATGTTAGTTACTAGCATCAGTATTATTTACTCTGGGAGCACGCACTTGAACAAAACAGAGGTGGCGTACAACAGATAAAAATCAGATTAAAAACATTTGTTTTAAAAAGGTTAAACCGTGTATGAATAATTAATTCAAAATGCTCGATGCAATTAGCAATACAGGAATTATTTGGTAATAACTAAACCATTACTGCGCACTTTCTGAATTAACATAACAACTTCTACTGTCAGTCTATGAAAATGGTATAAGAACTCAACAACTGTTTCTCAAATAACTGCTTTTGCACAAGCGGCTTTGGTGCTTCTGAAACCATTTTGGCTGGATTAACAGCACCAGGTGCCCTAGGTATGAATATTACTTTTAATTAGTTTTAGTATTTCTTTCATTGATTGGTATCAGCGTCAACCTCTGTCCTGAACTGCAATACTTGTGTCTAAAGTTTGTCACCAAAATAATGCATCTCTTTTGTTGTCTTATCCCCATTTATCTCAGGTTCAGAAATGGTCTTAGTAGGAAATGCTCATCATTTAAGAGCTTGTTTCTCTGGTGGCCTTCACCCTTGGGTTTATGTATTCATCGTGGTACCCCATTAGAGGTTCTGTTTGTTCTCTTCTTCCACCTTCATTCAGTGTGGGTGTGGGTTAAGGTCTTAATGTAATCGTTTGGCTCGTTTCCTTTGCTCCCATCTATGCTTCCCAGGGTGTACAGAAGACCAGGGAGGTGAATGAAGGGTAAGGACAGAGTACTGGCCTGAAACCTTGGAGAGAAATTTCTCAAGAAACAACAAAAAGCCGAACTAAGGTCCAAGGCAAATTTTCTCTTAAACACGTTCAAATAAAGCTTCTAATTCCAGAAACACAGAACTTTGCCGATTCCTGAAATTTCACTGGATCATGAATACAAAAATTTCCAAATATTGTTTTTCCATCTCTCCTTCTTTTGTACTCTACCTGAAGCTTCACCAAACTGGAGTGAAGCTGTTTTTCTCAACTCCACCGAAATCCTGTTATTTGGGTGCATATGAAGGGGCCTCAGGGAGAGTTGGCAAGTTCCTAAATCTCAAATCTGTGGAAATACGCCAATGCCTAACTCCTGACCTTGTGTTTCAAAGGAGCCTTTTGTGGTATCATACATGGGTTGGAGGTGCTGGATCAGTGTCACAGAACAGATTTAAAGCTCTCTACTTCGTAGTGGAGGGGTCGAGACACTAACACTGACATATCAAAGGAAGAAATCTGAGGTAAAGCTGCACATGGGAGAAAAGGGAAGGCAGGAGGGGAATGATCTAACACGCAGCATAAAAGTGAGTGAGACGTGGCAGGGCAAAGCCCAGACAGCCGAACACTGGACTTTTGGCTGGACTCTAGCATTGGCCAGAGAAGATACATACAGTACTGTGTTACTGTCTAACTGTGTTCAAGCTGCCCAGATGGCAACGACCAGTATCTTAACAACTGCTCTGATTTTCACGCCTAGTGTAGCATAGAAGATTAAGCATTGGCATGACATGTGGAAAAAAGCCCCTTCCAAATCAGGCAGAATGGGAATCGAAACCTGACTTTTCCTCTTCCCAACCCTTTATCCAAGATGTGATGTCAGCAAAACAGGGATCAGTTGCTATCTGTCTACTAAGGTGCCATAAACCAAAAGTGTCCACGTAGACACTTCTGAGCAGCTGTGAACTGTATTTTGCTTTTCCATTGTCTGTAAACTGAAAGCTTTTGGTCTTTGTTGCTTGCTTTCTCTTTCCTCCTCCTAAGTATTGCAAATCTGTAAAACTCACTTAAGGACAATGTAGCAGGTACACCTCTGCAAAGATTTAGGATCAATTAGACTGTGAATTTTGCCAAACATTGTCCAAAAAGTTCTAACCAAATTTATTTAGGAGCTTCTTTGGTATCATCCATTTCTCACTGGCAAGCAAGCCTGAAGAACACTTTCCAAATATATGTGTTTTGCTGTTTGGATGCTCAGCTGAAACCATGGACTTAATTTTCAAAAGTAATGAGTACCTACACAGGCCTGCTGATTCCAGATGGCTGAAGACCTTTGATGGTCTTTGAAAGTGCAGGATGTAATAACCCACTGAACATCCCAAAAGGAGGCAGTCAACATCGATGAACATCACTGAAAATGTCTTTGTTTTTCTCTTCATTTCTAAAATTCATACCAATGACACTTACCCCTCTTGGGGGGACGTGGATTCATGAGCCTAAATTTGCAAAAGTAGAGAACTGCAGACAGCTATGCTAAAAGAGGACCAAGGAGGACACAGCAGAGTTCTGCCTTGGAAACATGCAGTGTTATTGTGCATTGTATCTTGCTGTCAGCGTTACATTTCAGAACTGAGCATGACACCCCAAGCATGCCTGCTAAACCAAATGTGAATAAAAATTCATATTACAGCAGTTCTGTTACCAGGAAACCTCTATTAACGATGTCCAATTTTGCTCCAATATACATATCCCATGCTTAAGTGTATGGCAGTCTGTATTATTTCTGTGTGTGTTTGTATGCCTGCTAAGATTTATAGTGTATAACCATTCAATTGACACTGCATTTGAAAAGAAAGCTCTGCAAATACAATGAATGTACATAAAAATCTCTCCCCTAAGAAAGCAGAGGAAACTTTTTTTTACAATATATTGTATGCAAAGCAGATGCTGATGCTGCTTTGAATGTTTCATGGGGTTTTTGATATCATCTAATTTGCATGAACTATTTACAGCATCAGTAAAAAATGTTCTTCATTTTACAAATGGTAAAATATCAGAGAACTAAGTCATATGTTTGAGATAGCAAGGAATTCTGTAAGTCCCCTTCATACTTTCAGGGAAATGCAATGAAAAAAAATTAAGAAAAAAAATCAGCTCCACAGTGTCCTTGTAATCACCTTTTCAGATCATCTTAGCTTTTTGGCCTGTGATGTACTTAAATTTAATTTATAACGTGGGAAGGAGACTTGTGGAAAGAGCGTTAGCCTCATTTCCTCCTTATGGCCACTCCTGTCTGGGCTCTTGAGTATTTTGCTGTTTTGAGGGAATTTTGCCATGTACTAAACATCCTGCTAAGTTTTGTGGGAGTAAAAGGACATGCACACACCCTTGTAAGATTAGCATCTTTACGTTGGTTGCATCTGGATCAGAGATAGATTTCAGGGGTACATCATAAATAGAATTGTGCCTGCGTGTGTATCTCTCCCCAAATACTTCATTATACCTCTCCCCTCAATATATCTCAGCTGGAATGCCTTTCTGCATTCTGTGTTAAAAGGACATTTTTTTTTTTCAGGTGATATATTCCTCATTAGTAGATGCAAAAAAAATTATAAATGTAGATTGTGGAGAACTGTCAGATGTAGCCTGTAGTTAAAATATTAGCTATTAACTAATTTAAGAATCCAGGAAAAAAAAATAAAAAAATTCAGCCCTTCCTGCTAAGTGTTCAGTATAAGAAACATGAAAAAATGTCTCAATACAAGTGACATATGAGAGATGTTAAACGCCTGTCTACTGAGATGCTGATCAGAAGTACTTAGTGAAATAATTTGATTCTCCAGGTGTATGTCCAGGTACCTGCCGCTTCCTTTAAACCGTCTATTGTATTACATCTAAGGTATCTCTGTTTCCATGCTTTTGTCACATGGGATAGGTATGAAAGCCCATTATGTATACTTTGCTTTTTAAGAAGCTACATGTTTACCTATTATAAAATGAATACGATAATCTGTAGGTCAAGACTCGCAGCATGATTTCAATGGCTAGCTTCCAGGTTTGCACTCAGAGCACAAACCTTCAGACCTAAGTGATAATGAATTATTTTCTAATAAGCATCACCCTGTTCTAAATATTAAAGTACATTACGTGCAGTGACAAAGCCCCTGAACTGCAATGCTTCATCATGCAAGAGCAGCTCACTCTTTGCTTACCACTTCCACTCGTACTGATAGTTTTCCAACTGTTCAAACAGAAACTCTGTTTTGGTAACAGCTTGTTGAGAGAACTCCATGTTTTCCCAGTATGTACTTGAAGAAGATTAATGAGTCTTACTAACACGCCAAGTCAATCTGTTCCCTTCTGTCAATCAGCTCCCGTAGAACAAGTATGTCTGTCTCACTGGCTATATTTTCATGCAGATACACTGCAAAAGTTTAATTAAAACACTAACCACAACTGATCATGAAATACATTCCAGAACACAATTTAAGAAATAATTGGATAGGTATTAGGTAAGCCTTTTTATGAAGAACTTTTCCTTCAAAGGGTCAGGGAGGACAAAGGGAAGGATAAACAAAATGAATAATTTGACAGTATAATTCTTATGACTGAATTTTGATTTCCATTGTCTGTTGGTTCAGCCTATTTTTAAAATTATATCTACTTGCAATATCCTCCTTGCCTATTGCCCATGAATAAATAATTTACATTTAAAAGGCAGTATAGTATCACTGTTACCTTGCTGAGTATGGGGGGGAGGAGAAGAAATTTTGAAAATAGGGAAAGCAGATCACAATTTTTGCAAGACTGACTTTTCATGTCAGCAAGCAATAAGGTATCAGTCTATTCTATTCTATTCTATTCTATTCTATTCTATTCTATTCTATTCTATTCTATTCTATTCATTTTTAAAGTAAGAAATTAAAATATTTCAAGTAAATATTCAAGTATTTCTCATCCCCGTGAATTCTGTGGAGTTCCAGTGTGTGCAATACACTGTCACCACCAGTGCAAGTGGAAAATTGTGGGGTAATATAGTGCTACCTACCCTACATGGCTTACAACCTGAAGGACTGTAGGCTTCAGGTCTCAAACAGTTAAATTTGCCACATTACAGGTTAACTATGAGTGAACCAGAGTACTGATGAATTAGCCATCACAGTCAGAGCTGACACTGTGGAGGGAGCAGTCCTTTGAGAAGGCAGTAATAGGAGCCAGGGGAATACCCAAGGGGAAGTCAGTCATATTAGGGGAAAAAATGAAGGATTGGAGCAGAAGAAAGAGAATGAAGATGAAAGTTCATCTGTGAAAGACTGAGTACCACTTACAGAGGACAAGAACCTGAAAGCCTGAAAACCATATCTACTTTCATTACTCAAGTTTTGCAGTGATTAAGTGTTTTCCTCAAAATATAAAATTAGAAAATACACGCAGGAAGTAATAATAAATAAAGATAAATACGTATATGTCTTGAGTAGATTGTTAACAACTGTAATTCCTCTTGTCCACTGAAGTAAGACAGCTTCTAATCTGTTTTCTAGTTAGCAAGGAGGTCCAAAAGGAAAATTCAACAGGACACAGAAAAAGAGAGTTAAAACACTGCAGACAAATCCAATAGCTGAAACATATTTATTTTTTCATAAACAGTAAATGTTGGTCAATTGGCCTAATATGAAAACATTAAGAACAAGAGATGATTATGCTTCCAGAGGTATTACATCACTGAGGGAAAAGTAACAGCAGTCACAGAGCCTGTTTCAGAGACCATACATGTGGTGCCTACTCATTACAGTCATTGAAAGAGGAGCCAGACTACTCCAGCTTTTCTAGTGATTGTAGCCCAAAATATTGAAAAAGTTTCACTGGAAAAAAGTTCTGCAGGGTCATGGGGCTTTGTTCCCTACCCCATGGGGTGCTGGCAGCAGCTCTGGCACCAGCCAGCACTTAAAAAGACAGATCCCTTAAGAGTTGCCTTTCTGGCTCTTTTTTTGTCCTACATTCATAGGCCAAGAACTTCTGGTACAGCCCATCTTGTTCGCAGACGACTTTAGGTCGATCCTCACAATCCTTCTGGACCCAGACTCTCACTTCAGTCTTCTAGTTGTCTTGCAGTTTCTCTGCCATACTATTTGCTCTTGCTCCACTTGAACAGGTAGAATCTGTTTGGAAATTGCATGATGGAAGCATCCTGGGTCAATGTCTCTCCTTTATATATGTCTGTGAGAAAAAGAAAAAACCCAGCTATGTCATTGCTTTCCATGATCAGGAAGACAGAAGATAATAAACCACATCAATATCCAGACATGTACTACTGAGACCTCTACCCAGAGATCAAATTTTGTAACTTTGCATCTGGAGCCCAAGTCTCATTGTGTTACCTTGGAGATCATACAAAGAACAGATCAGAAAACTACAAGTAAATATCTGAGAGTCTAGTAGAAATGTAATCTATAGGTTATGCTATTGGGGAAGAAGCAGAGAATGGTGGAGTGAAATGGGATGAGCTCCTACTAGACCTTGTTCACCATCAGGCTTGGGAATGTCAGCAGAAGAGGGAATTCGATGGGCTAGGTAAGGAACCTGAGTGGAGTCTAGACAGAGGGGTGAGAATATGGCGTGAGAAAGATCTGCTGCTGCTATGTACCACTGGGTAATGATCTAATTCTGCAGTTAATTGGCTTCATAGTCTTTTGGAATCTAAGTTTCTAACTCTTAGGATCTTTGGTGGTCAGAACCAGGAGTCCCAGCTCAGACATACATTTGGTGTTGGGAGAGGGAGAGACAGGCGGACACTGCAGGCTGGGGTCATCTGCTTAGGTCAGAGATGACAGGACTTTTTTCCAGGTGCAAATATTGAAGTGTGTGAGGCTGACAAAGTTGGGCAATAACATTTCTGGTCATGACACAACTGCTTGCTTGGAGAACTTCCATCTGGTTGTGTTTTCATGCCTCTGCTGTCTAATTAAAGGGAGCTTCTCATTTTATGCAGTTAGAGGTCCAGAGCAAGTTGGGGAGGGCATCAGTTTCTGAAGTGATGGTGTGAAGTTTTAAGACAAAAAGGAACCCTGACATGCAGTTGTTGTAGTTGTCATGCCCAGACTGCCACATACATCATCTGGTCCCATGGTATGATCCATGTGCCCCCCATTCACATACCCCCTCTCCATGTACCCTCCACCAGAAATGTACTCACCAGAGGCCAGCTCTTGGATTGTGGAGGGGTCTGGCTGTGCCTGGAGAGATCTGAGAAGATCATGTCTTGGACGGTGCCACCAGGTCTGAGTTTGAAAGTGAGCTGAGCCTGAGGTATGGCGAGGACCCCTTGTTGAGGTGACCCTGGGACTTCTGTTGGACTCTCAGCTCAGTACTGCTGACAACAGTCTGTGAACACCTGAGCATTCTCTGGTGACCTAACACCCATGTGTCTTGTGAAAATCATCTTAAAAAGGAAAAGTGCATCTCACAGCCCTAATTGGCTCAGTCCTTTCTCCGAGGGAATATCTTTCTTTACCTTTTGTTTCTGAACTGAGCATTGCTCTGTTGACACAAGCTTCAGCCTCAGCCTGGCTTCTCAAAGTAGTGTTTCATTCTTCAGAGAGTTTTTCCATAGGTTTTAGACAGAAACCATGGTTCCATGTAAGGGTGAGAGTCAGTCCTTCCCCATGAGCTGCTGTAGCAATAACAGTGGGTGGAGAGTTCCTTCACAATTACGGTTCTTTTGCAGAGGTCTGCTAAAAGTAGATATTTCTTGGGGTGAGGCGACTGACAGTGCGAGACAATTCATGACAATGCCGTTACACCTACAGGACATGTAAAGACAGAACTTGAGCATAAAGGGTCCACCATCAAGAACTTTTCCTCACAACTTGCCCTCCTAGGCCACTGTGGGTTCCAGCTGGAAAGCAAGCAAGTGGGGAGTCTGGACTCTAGTGCAGATTTAAACCTAAATGTCTATGATGGCATGTACATGATTTACGTTACTGGAGAGCTTGGTGGCGTGCGTCCATGTGGAACAGGAAAGGGTTGTCTCCTCAGATATTCCATGTGTCAGGGATGCAGAGCAGGAGGCGGCCATGGGAAACCTTAGAAGAAGCCGCAGAGTCCACAGCAGCATGCTGAATCCAGCAAGGGAGCAGATTCTCTCCTCTGAGGTTCCCAGGACTAGGTGGACTAGAAGAACTCTCCTCTACAAGGTTATATTTTGCTTTGTTTCCTTTAATATGAGAAGCCAAAAATGTTCCTGTTGAGTACAGAATGACATTTCAAGATTTTATTAAGTAGGTCTAAATATGGATTTCTTCACTGAAATTTCAAGTAGGATGTCCTGAGAGAAGCCTTAGGAAGGGTTGGTTTTGTTTCTTTTAAAATATCTTTCATGCTTTAAACTGGGGCTTTCGCTGGCACACACAGGAAATGAAAGGTTCTTATTCATAGGAATGCCTGAGACAAAGAGCATTAGAAATACTATATACACTAATAAAGAGTTGATAATTTAATTGTAGTATTGAATAACTGCAGAAGCCCAGTACATGCCTACATAAACTGCCTGTTTGTGTCCTGCCGTGTGGTTAGGATATGTCTAGATATCTGGTAGGCAAGCGTAATGTATGAACTGTTCTTTAAATTGCTGATTATATCCTTAGGCAGGTTTCAGTGAATTAATAGGACTTGTTGGTTGGTAAAAAATACTCACGAATCCTAGTTTGCACAGTACTGTCTAACATAAATATTTGCCTTAAAGGTAGTAAGTTTTAAATGAGTGAGTTAGTACACATAAAATATAAAGTATAACACGAACAAAATTAGCAAATCTAATTTAGCATTGAAACACTTCTCAGAAAATTAACCCTCATCTGTGCTCACACTATTTAACAAGGTGAGCCCAGATATTTCTCATCTGTACAACAGGTCATAACAGAAGAAATATCATCTCATCCCCAAAACTGGTACTCATTCTTCTTGAAAGACGCTTTCTTTATAATCAAGTGAGATCAATACCTTGATTTATCAGAATGACACATTTAAACAAGGCACAAAACTCTGCCATAGAAGTTAATGAAGACTGAGTGCCCAGGGGATTTTTAAGAATTCAGGTTTCTTTAGGGAGGTGAGAAAGGATGTGATTAGTTCTAGCTTTTCCTTCTCTGTCTTGTAATGGATCAAGTATATGAAAGTGACCCAGAGCTACCTGTTCTACTTTAAAAAAAAAAAGGCAGAAAAACCCCAGATATATTCTCTCTTAGCCTTACTGCGTGATAAACAAGACAAAAGAATTCAGCTGTGGCAGGTGCAAACTTAATGCTGCTTTTCTGTGAAATTTAAAGACAAGACTTCAGGAAAGGCCATTCAATATATATCTGCTGAACCTAATCAGAGTGATCTTGATGCTGAAACTAGCTTTGCATGTCTGCAATGTAACAAATCTGATACCTGCTTATAACACTCCAGAGTTTCCAGCACTTGGACTCTAAAAGACGTAATCAAAATGTTTCATGAAGTGTAACTTGCACAACTCTACTTCCTTAATAATTAAAGATACCTCTCAGACTCAGTGCATATGCTCCAGCCGGAATGATGCCACTCAGAAATAAATTGCATGTCTGCTTAAGATTCTTCCCCAGCAGTATTAGAATCTGTCCAGTAAAATGATACGAACTAAATTTGCCATAGTGCTAATTTACATTGCCATTAATGAGAACACAAGTTTTAAATCACAGACATAGAAGTACTATTGTGCATCCAGCTTATTTCAGCTCCACTCAGGGTGATAAGGCATTCTCTAGACAATTGTAATTATGAGTAATTTGTAAAAGTAATAAGAACTGCTTTTTATTACAGGCAATAAAAATCAATTCTTCATTCAATTATCTTTCTTGGCTATGATATGATAGCTGCCCTCAGTGAGTGCAACAGGAAAAAACTGAACTAAGTTCTAAGGATGAGAACTATTAAAGAAAAATACAACAGTATTTTAAAAAAAGATACAAAAATTTCATCTCTATTTCAACTTCATGTCATAAAGACATTGTAATAAATACCTGGTAATATTGCTACCATCCTTCTTTTTCTTTAAGACTCAAACTTCACATATATTCACATAAATTTAAGCATAAGACCAATTTCATTGATTCAGTGGGAAAATTCTTCTGGTTAATGTGAGGCACAAATGTAAATCTTTGTAGAATCAGGGTGATGGTGAAGAATAGCATTTTTCATGTGATTAGCTTCCATGCAATATAACTTGTTGAACTCAAAGTTAAACCTTAGCTCCAATTTTAACATCAATTAGAGCTTAAAATCAGAGATACCTTCTATTTAATAATACATGCTTTTTATGCTTCAAGGAAAGGTGCTTGTTTTGAATAGAGGCAGCATTGGAGAGAGATTTTGGACAAACAAGAAAGTATCTGGGGCCGAGTCCCTGTTTTTAATTTGCATTTTTCTTTTTAAATTCAAACTTTTTTACTGAATTCGAGGGGTCTGGAAACAAAATCAAGCAAGTGAATCTGGCTAACTAACCCATTTAATAAAAATGTTTTGCATATTTTGAATTTTGTCATACATTTTTGGTTCCAGGGCAACTGGAACTGAGGATCAAGGGTGTCAAACTTCATTTTGGAAGTGGGACCTGATTTTTTTTTTTTTTTGTTATCTTAGCCTTCTAGCCAACCTGAGGGAAGGACAGGTAAAGAGATGCAGGGGCATAAAGATATTCAAGAACACAAGTCTGATTGGGTGACTTGCTATGGTAGTACTCATTTCCTGGTCTGCCAGAGATGTGAGATTTTAATGGAAGTGATAAATTGAGCCTCCACCGCAGAGGGGATTTGATGGGACACTTTCACCCACTACCTTTGATCTGCCTTCTTAGTAAGGAGAAAACATGGCACATTTGATTGAATTTTGATTTAGAACAATAAAATTGAACCTCACTGAATCTGCACAAAGTGAACCACCCTATAAAGACTGTTTAATGGGCAAAATATTCAAGGGTTAGATGAATCTAAAAGGTTATTGAGGACCCCATTTTTTACAACCTCTGTAGCATAACGCATCCCTACTAAGATAGCAATGGATGCAACGGATGTCAGTTGAAGTCAGGAGGCATTTGTGGAGCATTTTATTAAAAAAAATCCATAAAAAATATATGCTCTGGATCATCTTCTTCAGCCTTTCTCAAATCTTCATCTGCTTACTTGTCTTATACCTCCTTTTCCTTTTGAATTGTATGTATTTTAGAAATTCACCTCCTTCTCTTGAGTTCTGTATGTCAATTACTTAGAAGGGATAAAAAGACCAGTAAGAATTTTTCTGATTAATATTTATTATAAAGGTTTTCAGATCCCTCTCTGAAAAGAGCTATGTTAATTGGCCCTTGTACCTATAGCAACAGAAACAGAGCTACATGTTTCATAGGCAGAAGTCACAAATTTCTTATTTGTCAAAGTTAGTTGATGGGAGAGGCAAGAGGATAAATCTTTTCATATTCAGCTGGTACCTTGCGGAAAGTGATCCACCTGAAAAATCCATTTTTTGCACCATTCTAGTTCTACATGAACCAATACCATTGAATAAGGCTTGCCAGTTAATAACACACTTGAATGAGCTGACAGCATATCAATATGTTGGCAGCTTTGAGACATCCTCTTTTAGAAAAGTCATATAGCATTTATGTTCCTTAAAACAATTAGACAAATCCATAATATACTGTCTCATATACACTTGTAGATGGTATATCTTAGGAATTCATTTCAGTGATAGCTATTTTACTTTTTCAAGAGATTCCCATATCTTCCCATTCTACAATGCTTATGTTATTTTAGTCGAGAGTGATATATAATTAACTTTTAAAAGTTTGTCTTGGTTTTCTGCAAGGTTAACACAAATATGTTTAAATCAGTTATGTTTAGGAAGTGTTCTACTGTCTTGGGAAAGCAGATACCTGGTTTACCATAACTAATTTTATACCAGGCAATTAAACCCAATCTACTTTTTACACCCTACTTCTTTCCAAGGAGGAAAGTGGGTCTTGTCCAAAAAGCTACATCTCATCTGTGTGAAGAACAGCACCATATTTTCCCCCTCGTTCACCCTTTACTCCTTTCAGTCAAAAGACTCTGCTGATGTGTGGTGGCCCAGGGGTGCACAGTAAGGTGACACTATGCACCCAGAGGGCTGGCCCTGCTGCTGTGGTCAGACCTTGCTCTGCTCAGCATTATCTGTCTGAAGAGGCTCCATTTCCATGAATCCTCCAGCAGCTTTTAGTGTTGCACTCCCTTGGCTTTCCTGAGCGTGTAGGAATTCAGTCTAGCTCTCAAATGGATTCAAATGGATTGCTCTTTGGCAAAGCTCCATGGAAGTAGTTTAAAGAACAGCATCTTTATAGCAATTATCTCTCTCCTCCCTCCTGACAGAAAAAGGGAATGAAACTACTGGGCCTTCATAAACAGCCATGAAGAAACAGTAGAGGCAGAGGTCACTAACCACTAGACTCAAAAAACCTTGAAAACAAAACTTCTGTTTGGCTTAAACAGCTTAGCTTTCTAGGGTAAAAAGCTGCCCCTTTGCATGGGATTGATTCAAACAAATGTAGATATCTACAACACAGGCATGTAATGTGAACAAGGAGGCTAGACTCTCAGTTTAGTCAAAAGAGGAAATAAGTGTTTCATGGAAACAAATAATATAATCCTGCAGTAGATACCCCAAAAAAATCATACCCTAAAAATGCCTGATTTTCTCTGTTGACTGTAGAGGAGAACGTTGTGTGACTCACTGGAATGGATACCTCTACATTGTAGTTCTATGAATTTGAGTGAGAGGAACCTTACTGTGGGTGTCTGCGTTTCCTAGTAAGTTCAGACACTTGGGGATTTAAATCCAATCTTCGCTGGGTTTTATGATGTTCTGTCATTCATTACCTAAAAGATAAATGCAAAAGGGAAAGCCCATCTGCTTTTAACATTCCCTGCTTTAGCAGAGGTTTTAATTCCTGCCTTTTCTTTATAGCTGTATGTGGTACGTCTTGAAATACTTACACCTTATGTCCTCCTTGACAGAAATCAGAAAACTTTCTGGCTGTCTAGGATTCTGCTTTATCTGTGATAACCGATGTATTTGTTCCAACTGCAAAAATAATGTGAGGGCTGGCTTCAAATATTTCACAAGAACTTCCTCTAAATCTTTCAGAAGTCTTCTACGTTGTCGTCTCTGCCATGACTTCTATACCCTTCATTTTTCTATGCACAATCTTTCCTTTCTTCCTCACTACTTCCTGACTATTGCATTTTGCAAATCTATTTCTAATTGTAAGATTTTTCACATTTTTCTCCAGATCACAACTGATACTGCCAATTGGTTGACCTTATTCTGTCTTGCTTGACATCCAGGGTACATTTTAGAAAACTTCTTTCCAAATTAAATCACCACGTATATTAGAAGTTTTTCATCTTTCTTCTTGACTCTCCGTCATTCTGCGTGCCCTGCACATTCGTAAGTTACAATTTCAACCAAGCTTTTTCTTGGGAACAGCTTCTCAAAGCACTGCCTTTAGAGGAACATCTAATTCACATGTAAAGAAAAAGGTAACTCTGCACTGAACTGGAGCACAAATTTACTACCCACATCAGAAGCCCAACTTGGTTCCCTTTAATCCTTCACAAAATTCTGATTTTAATCAGGTGAGGTTGGAATAAAACACCCGCAAAATGTCAACATGAAATATTGTCTTTTAGAAAAAAAATCAGGGTCAAACACTATAGTGAACAAACTATTTTTCAGAGTATGATGTGCCCAGCTCTGGTGTCAACAAGAGGTCATGTTCTCCTGCCTTCAGCAGCGAGTCTGAAGAGGACTGACATAACCTAACCCCAAAAGCTTTCTAATGCAAATTTACTGTCATAAAAGTGGGTGCTCATTATACTGGCAAGATCCAGTTTTAATATTGGCAGGTGTAATGCAATCTCCCCTTGCATGATGGTTCCTCGGTCCCGAGTTACACCATCCTTGTTATTCCACTCCTGAAACTCTCTTAAGTAGAGAACTTAGCATTTGCATAAATTCCCTGAGGATCTAGGAAGAAAATGTTCCAAGGCCCTCCGGGGCTAAGTGTGTATGGTGAAGTATATGAATAAATCTGTCAGTTTTGAATCATTAGGAACGGATGGCTTTAGGGTTGATTTTAAATGGGTGCCAGCATATCTCAGGGTTTTGCTAGAGACAGAGGATGGGCAGGATAAGCTTATATTATTCTTCTTGTTTGGATAGGGTTAATGGGAGTGTTAGCAGCGATTGTGTGGGAGTTAATTGTATTAACAAGAAAAGATAGAGAGCCAAGCAGCGTCTGCTGAGTGTCATAGCCATTTTTTCCTATTTTATTGCAAGCAGCCTGGGTGGCATAAATCAGTACTGTCTCTGCTTGAATTTATAAAATGACTTGCAACTGTCTCATAGTATTTATTTTTTCCCTATGAATTAAAGACAAATCATGTAGATGGATAGGAGGCAGTGCTTTAAAGCACTGAGTTTAGGCATATATTATCTCAAACGTATACGTGCTGGTCTTGTTAATGGGAATATGGACTATTGGTACAAGACACAGGAACGTAAATCACTTACCTTGTTTTAGAAGTCTGAACTTTCAGATTAAATTACATAGACTATGGCCAAAATACCTTTCAGTCCCTAAGGTAAGGAATTATACTGTCAGTATTAGCTTCGAATGTGAGGTGCCTTGCTGTCCCTAAGATTCTGTGTGTGATCTTCTGCACATTTAGGTGAACAGCCTCAAAAAAGTCCAAAAGGTCTGCTATTGAAACACATAAGGTTTGATTGGTTGATGTGCTAAGCACTTCAGTCTACACATTATTTGACCTGGAGTTAGAGTGAAAACCATTTCTGAAAGTCAAAGTTGCTTGACTGCTGTTGGGTTCACAAAACAGAGGTAGCAAAAGGCCCTCGTATGCGCTAACTTAGCTGCCCAAAATTGCTTAAACCAGCAGAGGTAAACACTAAAATACAATTTCAGCTTGAGCTGAAAAGCAAGAGTCGTAACTAAGGGCAAGGACAAATTCTTTCTCTTCTGTGGATTACATTGGCACTGAGGAAGACCAGTGAGACATACTTGCTGTACCTTGCCTTCAAAGTCTGCGTCTTAGATTCAGTATATTGGAGCAATGATACCGAAATGCTATCATTCATGAGGCTTGCCAGCTTGTCATCTCCAGGATGCCCCAGAAGGACTGGTATGCCTCTGTGCTGTGTAAGTAGGTGAGGAAGTCCCCAGTGTGTCTAGTAATCCAGAGGATGTACTGTGAAGCTGCATTCTCTAATGGTGGGCTCATTTGGATACGATGTCAAAGAGATATATTTAAAAACCCCCCAAACCCTGAGCTTTAGGAACAAGAGAGAGAACATGGATTGTCTGCAAAACACTGTGTGCATTAGTCCTTTGCATAAGCAAATGAAAACAGAGGTCTTGTCCAAGCATAAGTGAGCAGATCCTTTCTCATGTAGTAAGATGGCCAGCTCTTCTAGTAGACCAGAGGGAATATTCCCTGCCAGTTTACATGCAGCAGGTACCGATTTACCTACCAACAGTCAGACTCGTGGACGCAACCCACCTTGGCTTCTAAGACAAGCTCCATACCGCTGCACATGATTAGCTGTACAGTGACGTGTACATTAAAACTGCTCCAAGGCGCTAATCTAGAACAGGTTTTTTTGACTTTTGACATTTGTTCAGCAAGAAACGGTGCAATTCCTTGCTAACCACACAGCTTTGCTAGAATCAGATATTTCCCTTTCCTATTATTGCCACAATGAAGACTATTTTCTTTAAAGAAACCTGAAGAGGCAGTAATCTAGTTTTGAACTATTGCCATCAACTCTCTCGACAGCAGAGTGTGATATTTTTGTTGCTTTGAATACATGAAAAGTGAGCAAAAGATGTAGGTGCAGAAAATGCAAGAACAATGTGGGGGTGACTGCAGTAACATTAAGTACATTGGGTTTATCCAGTCTAGACTTCTCCTGAGGAACACAAATAGACACACTTGTAAGAAGAAATTTTGAAATTATTTTTCAGGGATATTCTGTAATCCGTTTATCAGACATCTCATTTTCAATAGAGGTAATTTAATATAAACTAATAATTTAATATAAACAAAGAACCTGAAGGTTTCTATGAGTATTTGGTTTTGCTATACCGTTAAATGGAGATTTCTCTTTTGACTGCTAGACTGTTAATTGTGTTCTGACATTTTGGTCTCATCTGTTTTTTTCAAATAGTTTGCTGCAGCTGTGAATTTTCTGGCAAAGCAGGGTTCTGTGGAAAAATGCCAATTCTTCTTAAATATGGTGCTCTGGGAAAATATCTCCTTTTTTTTTTTTTTTTTTTTTTTCCTTGAAATTATACTAACACAGGTTTCTATCAGAAATGAGCTTGGCCTCCTGCCAGGTTATCTGATAGAAGCCCAGATCTTCTGTGGCTCTGGGAAGCCTCAGTGCATCAACTGCCTTCAAAGAAAAGGCGTTGAAGCTTTCGGCATCCTCAGCTTCAGCACAGTACAGGCACGTGGGATTCTTCAGGAACAGGGAATCTAGAGCAACTCAAGGTTTTAAAAGGTTCTGCACTTCCTTGGAAATGCCAGAAGTCTGGCAACTGAGAAGTGGCCCCCAAACAGCCTAAGAACTGAGTGGTATAGGGGATATGAAGAAGGAAGGTAGTCAAGAATGAAAGACGTTCAGAGAAGTTATCTGACCTGGACAAGAGAGAACTCACAAACTTGTCACATTTTGAGCTGGAAAGCCCTGAAGTTTCCCTATTCTTTTATTTATTACCACATCAAATGGTAGCTTTCAGCTTTTTTTGAGTCCTAGAAATACCAAGGTGAGTTTCAAGCTCCACAGCTCTGGGGCATCTCAGTCTCACAAAATCCCTCAGATTCTCCGTACTGTTGTGCACAGGAGGCCTGGACACCCTTATTTCTGTTCCACTGTTTGATTTTAGGCATGTATGTAGAGATTCAGTCTTTAGTTTTTAAAGATATTTCTCCTTAAAAAAAACACATACAAAAAAAAAAAAAAAGGGAAAAGGAAAAATAAGCCAGACACTGGTGATTGATTAACTTCCTTTCTGACATGCTATTTTCCTAATGTTTTATTGGAATAGCATAACATTTGCATGAACATGAAACCCAAGAACATGGGCTTTTAATAAACAAACTGCTAACTTCAGTGTCATAGCAGAATTTGGGTGATTAATGAAAGGTGTTTACACAGCCAGTTATTCTGTTTCATTTCAGCAACTGTGCAAAACTACTTACAGAGAGTATGACATGTTGCTCCCTTTATAGAGCAGTCTCCATATGTTCATTAAGGTGGAAAAAACCAAGGAAGCTAAATGCAGGTGTCAGCTGAAACCTGCAGAGGATCGCTGCTTCATTGGATTGTGGGTTCTTCTTTGATTTGCAATTAACATATTTCTGGACTTCAGACATATTTCTTCTACTGTCCCTGGGGTATCAGCATTTCGTTCATGTGGTTTGAATTCTTTCTTCCTTTTTTTTTTTTTTCTTTTTTTGCTTTTGAAGGGTTACATTTTTACTGACACAAAGAAAGATGTCTGAGGGCAGCAAAGTATTCTGCTGCATTCGACTGCCAAGGGATGGCATATTAGGATATTTGCTTCTCTCCCTATTTTTTTTAAAGCACACAGTTATTGTTATGCTGAGGACCTTGAAATCTCTTGGGAAGACCATCTTAAATGAGGAATCAAAACATTTCAGGCTTCTCATCACAACTGTGAATTGAAAAATAAGCACTTACACACCACATTCACTCACCTAACTGAGGGACCCTCTTCGGCCTGTATTTATTTAATGACAAAATGCAGCATGTTTTTTCTATTTGTACCATAAGTGACAAGTTGCATTGCATGGAGCTGAACTAATGTAACCATCCAAAAAGAATACAGTACGGCAAATTTTGAGAAAATCCTCTGAACGCATCTCGTCCCTCTTCCCTCCTGTCTTCTGTTGCCTCCTTCTTCTCTCTTGATAACCTCTACCTGCATCACTACAAACAGATGAGCAATGTCACTGTAGTGGGGGCCCTGCCTTGACTTGCAAGGTTAGAAATCAGAGAAAACCAGTTTAAAACCTTCTTCTGTAGTGGACTCCAGTTTCTCATCTTCATGAGAGTGAGTGGTGAGACTAGCTGATGTATGGACAGGATTGACACGGGTCATTATTTCTGTCCTCAAGCTGGCCAGAAATCTGGATGAGAGAGGCTGTTTGCACATTGGCAAGCCTTGTGGTGGTATCTGAAAGGAGGTAGTTGTCATGCTTAGCATTTCCATGTTGAGAAACTAGCGCTCCTACTTGGAGGGGGGAACGTTAGTCATCTAAAATCCTGGGGAGAGAGGGGAAGAGTTTCCAAGATTAACAGGACTCAACCAAACAACCATGGAAACAGAGATATGGATGTGTCCTGGGTAAGTGAAGACATTTTTTTCAGGATTCACTGTTATCTCACAGACTTCCTTCATCCTATACTGTTTATGCTTGTGGAAATGTCAGTACACCCTGGTAGATTCATGCATCACCCATTTCTTGGACATGATAATATCAGTAAGGCTCATCTCTGTGTACTTCACATGGCTTCCTTCTGAAGCTCCCTTCTCACATTTTTAATATCAGCTTCATCTATAAACATGGGACTGTATTACATGCTCTCTTGTACATGTATATGACCTTTTATTCTTTTGCCCCTTTGCTGACTTGATTGGGGTATGACCAAGGAAAGGAGTCAGAGGAATTGTCCTACCGTTTTCACTCTCAAGTCACGTCCTTACCCAGTATAGTTCTAGAAGCTTCATACAAACATTGAAGAAACTGAAACTTGATGGAGAATGTTACCCCTTCTTGATACACTGTAGTCTTTTCCTAACCCCTTGTAATTGGAAGTTGATTTAAGAGATGAAGTTTCTGGAGTGCAAAATTTACCTTGACCTTTACCTGTTATTTCCAAGGACGTAAGCAGGTGAATACACTTAAGCAGAGCAAAACTTAAAAACTTTTTGTTTAAATACAGAAAGCTGTTCTGTTTCAGAATACTTGCAAGTTGAATAAGGGATAGATTTGGTAGCTCTGCTGAGATAGAGATGTTAGAATTCAGTATTCCTATATGGTGCCTGATTTGTGCTTATACAGGGTAACAGTTTGCAGAAGGTTCATACTGTAAAAAACATGCTCTGGCTGCCATGACGTGGGCATATTAGTGTGGGAATACTCAGTATTGCAGCTGCTTTTTGCAATCATAGTTTTGCATCTGATATAGAATACCCTCCTCAAGAAAATGATTAGGCAGTAGTTCAGGTAAGGGATCTGCATGTTAAACAGCTGAGGGTGCATTGGGCTACTGTATCTGTGGAGAGCTGCTTGCTGGTAAAATCAGCTCATGCACTAAACTTGGGAATTTTTCTTTCTCCAAAAGACAGTCCAGCCTGTGAAACAAAAGATATCCGAGTCTGGCTATTTTCCTCTTCTCAACCACAAACTTTGGAATTTATGATTTCACATATGAGAATCATATGGTCAAGAATGAACTTACTCCATTTTACTCTTTAGCATCTTCCAAACCGGGCACTTTGAGGATGGCCTGATGGAAATCTATATACTCTTTATTGTGTCTTTAAAGAGTTGCTGTCCCTCTGCTTGTTGTTTATGCTTCTTGTCACCTAACATCCCAGTTGAAAACATTTTACTAATCCTGTGCTTAAATCTCTCCATGTTCCTGTTTTCTGGCTTGGTAAGAAAAGTGGGAGTGCAAATGGAGATTAAAAAGAAAATCTGCAAATTTGTTTTCAGAATATCTTTTCTATTGGGCAACACTTGTTGGTCAATGACAGCTGCTGTTATAACAGCTCAAAAAATACAGACCATCTCTTTGCGTAACAACGTCTTAAACAGAGCTCAGAAATGCAATTTACAGGGAACAGCATAAGCCTGTGTGCGCTCAGCTGTCTGTACTACACTTTCATATACAGTTTTCCTCTTTAAAAGCAGTATTTAAACATTCGCTGGCCGCAGTAATTTATGGAGCAAACTCTGAAAAATTCTAAATCAGGATTAGTGTCTATTAACTCTATTAAGTTCTATTTGGCAGACGACCAAAGTGTCAACTGAGCTCACAGTCCTCTTTATCCAGTAACTAATGCTGGAGAAGGCACATGTACAATATCAAGTGGAAAAAGGTGTCCGGGGTAATACTGCAACTACCAGGCCAAATTCTCTGCTGGCATAACTCATAGTATTTCCAAGCCAGATCTTTCAGAATAGCCCGTCTGTCTCGAATTAATTTTTTGTATTCACTTTTTAATAAGCAACTTTCCAAGCAATGAGGGTTTTTTAGCTGCATGACTCCTATTAAAGTCAATAGGAGTCATGTGGCTAAAACCCTATGTGATGCTTGAATTTATTGGAAATTGGCATCTGGTGCTGAGAGCACTTCTATTGTTTGGTCTTCCTGCCCAATCATTGCTTTCTGCCTGGTCATGTAGCCTCTTATGCTCCTACTTGCTGGAATCTCCATGCCTAACCTTTCTATTCCTTCCCCAATATCCTTTCACACTAAAAATAAAAGAGCCTCCTCTGCAGAATCATTATTGCCTCGTACTCTTTTGTTTGGATTTTCTGTATGTGGCCACTTTGTTCAGCCTCAGCTGTTGCTGAACTTTGCTGTTGGCTGCAGTGAATCATTGCATTGTTCATGCAATCAGTTACGTTTGCACAATACTTTAGGATCCGGTTA
This sequence comes from Larus michahellis, assembly GCF_964199755.1. NCBI lineage: Eukaryota > Metazoa > Chordata > Aves > Charadriiformes > Laridae > Larus > Larus michahellis. The sequence continues at coordinate 6,496,844 of NC_133896.1, read as the reverse complement.
GACGAAAGGTGTTGTGCAAACAAAAGCTTGGCTCCTTACCATCTTATTCTGAAATGCTAGGGGTTAAAACACTGTCAAGTGGGCCTGATGTCATTGCTTTACTAAAAACGAACTTCTAGCAGGTGTTATCAATTATTACTTGGTAATTTCTTGCTACCCAAAAATCATGTTATTCCACTGAAATCAAGCGCATGAGAGATGCGCATGTTAGCTCCAGACATGTTCTAACCAGCGTGAATATGGGCTGCAAAATCCAACCCTAGGAGCGTTGCTGTAGGATTTACCTGTCAATAACTGAAAGCAGCGTATATTTTGTTAAAAGCACTAAACACCTTTTTGTTTGGTTCCCTTCACGTTGTATGTTGATGTGCATTTGGACAACTTGCTAATTTGTATATGTATCTGAAGGGTGGCCTCTTTAAAACAACAACAAAAAAATTCTAATCATTTTTTACTGTAAAGGTTAGGGAACCGGCCCACATTACATCTGGGATGTGATTGAAAATCGTGTTTCCTCCAGGGACTACTGGAGTAGTTTTCAACCAAATGGAAAAAGAGACATCTTCACAGATGAAGATTTATTCTTCTCCCAAAGGTGGCTGTGAATATCTGAGTTTGAAAAAAAGGGTTTTATTAAATGGCAATGTACTAGAGTTTACACATCGTTTTAAGAACACTGTATAGGAAAGTTATTAATGATTGAGTCTGAGTATTGTACAGCTCTGTAATAAAGGATAGAGACTGTCCAGTATCCTGAAGAGAAAACACAATTCAGATTCCTTCAGGCACTATATGTTTTTAAAAAATAATCTCAGAATTGAAAATCAAATCTATCAGGCAACACTAGTCAAGCAACTTGGGACTGTGCCGGCCAGCCTATTTTAAAGTACAGCTAACGTAGACTGAAGATTATCTTCAAGAAAGATCTTGAAGAGCAACAGAGCACTGAATGAATATAAAACTCTTTCCAGGACGGTTGTTGAAGACCTCATATATGTTGAAAATCATGATATTTTAACATGGATATACTATGCAAGAAAACAGTGTTTCCATGCAAGAAAATTCCGCATGCATTCAGTCTGCCAGAAACGTATTTTACCAGAAAGATTTTATTTTTTTTTTAACTTTTCAATAAGCGCTTATTTAAAGATTCCAGAGCTTCAGAAGCTTTGTTTGTCTATGAGAGATGCAGCAGTTGTGGTGCAAACGTCAGTCCTTGAACATCACTCCTTGCCCTCGTTCTTTGGGGCTCTGCTTATAGATAAATGGAGTCTTTTTTTTCTTATGCCTCTTTTCTCCCCCAGTCTTGCTCCCCTTACAAAGAGAATAATGCAAGTTAGTGGCAACTGCCGTGACGGTTTTTCAGGGTTTACCCTGAAAAAAATGGATTAATGTTCTTAGTACATTTTACTTGTAGGACTACTCCTGCCAGAGCTAAATTGCAAGTGTGTTTCCATTTGACAGGGTTCAGAATGACCTTTGCTCATTTTCCACAGGATTTTCTGTGGAACATTTACCATAGCCATGTTTATCAAAGTAGTTTTTTCAGATTTTCCACTTTTTCAGAAGTCCAGCATTTGGCCTGAGAAGTACTTTGTTATTAAACAAAAGATGCCAGGGTGTGTCAAAGATAAAATGAGTAAGATGAGCACACAAAACAAAAGTGCTAATAGTAATATTAGCATTTTGGAAAGGGCAAGTGCATTGTAGCTTTGTTTTTGAAGAAAAAAAAAGGACACTTTTCATTAAAAAATAGTCTATCTGGAGTAAATCTGACCCAAGCTAAATTCGAACTGCCCTGGAGAAAGCAAAAAACTGTGTCACACTATGGAACATCCAAACTCAGCAATCCCCAGCTAAAAGATGTAGCACAGAGAGTTAGTTTCAAACTAAAGAAGACCAGCACTTTAATCTTTTTGCTTGATTTTCCTTTCAAACACAGTCATCCATTTAGCTCCCTGCTGTCCTCATGAAGAATTTCCTTACGATGAAATCAGGGTTCGGTGATTTATTATGCAACGAGCAGAGCAGGTTCAAGCTGATAAAGGCTTCCTGGGTGAGTGAAGGATGCTTAATGCCAGGAAAGATACTCTTTTAATGTGAGGTTCTTGACCATTTATTACATAAAAATGTTAATCTGATAGTGTTTTTAATCGGCTTGTTATCGGTGGTGGCTGCTCGGTGTTAAAGACAAGATAAAAGGGAGAGCTGAAGAAGCAGATTTGGGGAGCACTCGCTCAGTTAACATGCCGGATGCAACACACCTGCTTCCCATTTATCTGCTCTTGCAGAGCGAGGAGGAGAGAGGGCTTACGGCCGCGATAACGCAGCCGCGCCGTGGCCTGATTGGGCTTCGGTGTGCAGGCGCCGAAAGGACACTGCGCGCAAGATAAGCCGCGATAAAAGACCGGGACAGTCATTTCCCAGGAAAGTCTGCAGAGCGGAGGATTTGCTTTACATGCCATTTCGAGGGGTTCTCCGAGTATAAAATATTTAATCCCTTCTCGCCAATTCCACATCCCCCTCCCACGCCACAAACTGCTGTGTGAGAGCCGCAGAATTAACCAAGCCCAACATCCCGCAGGTTTGAACGCGCGTTGTGCCCTGGGCCTGGCCCTGGGCTGGTCCTCCTCATGAAATATTCTCAGGCAAGACACATTGTGGCTAGTCCTGTCTCTTGTGCATCCATAGCCAATTGCTGGTGTTAAAATACAGAGTTTGGCAAACTGGGCTGAAGTCTGTTCATGGGCTCAGGACTTATTAGTTATGGTGGCCTGGAGGACAAGCACCATTATCACATAAGCCTTGTTTTCTAACAGGACCAAGATAAAGGTTATCTCTGTCTACAAGACAAAAATGCAGTCTTTTTCTTGAGGGATTGGGCTCAGTAGTAAAGTTTTTTAGATTTTTTTTTTTTTTTTTTGAGTTGACACAAACATTTGCCATCAGTGGAATAGCTGGATAGGAAACCCATTTCAGAAAATGTGGGGGATTAAAATCATTTACCTTAGGATAAAACCATGACCAGTCCAAGCTTTGCATGCCTAGGGAGACATGAACTCATTTCCTGCGCTGAAACTCCCATATTTCCCACAACCTAGAAGAGTACCGTGGCAACCAGCCACATTTTTATTTTGAGGTGACTGTTTTTTACCAAAATGAGATATTTGCAGTAAAATTTCCCTTGAAATCAATGAAAAAAACCCAACTTCTTTAGCAGTGCAGTGTTTCCTAATGCAAACTCACACTGTTAAGAAATTTCCAGCAATCTTGCGGGCTGAAGGTAGGTTGTCGCAGCAGCTGGTGTGAGTAGGTACAGCCTGTGCAGGCACATGTACACTGGCTTTATTGTAAGTTACAGAGAAACCATGGACACACAGAGTCGAACATCTGAAGCCCTACATTTCCCCAAAGAGCACAAGCAATACTAGCAGAAGAGCTGCAAGGTTCCCCAAAGTGACTCGGCAATACCTCGGTGCAAAGACTGTTTAAATGAGGATTTTCTCTTGAATTCAGATCTGGGAGCACCTTGCCCAGGCCATCACACGGAGCAGCCTTCATAGATCCTGGGTTTAGGTTGAGAACTTCAATCTTTTCACCACAGCAACTGAGGAACCGTGTTTCTAGGCAGAACTCTAAGCAGAGTTCAAGTTGGCCTGAAGACCTAAAGCCCTGTCACATTCATTTTATATTGGGAAACAAAGCAAAAATCTACCATGGTACAAACCTCTGGTCAAAGGCAGAGGAGTGACGTGAATGATGATTGCAAAGCAAACTGAAAAATATTAAATAATAAACTCCTGTAGACAACCTCAACTCAGCCTACATTAATTCTCCAGGCAATCATCTGAGTAAACAGGTCCCTGTACCAGGCACTAAATGAGTTAATATTACTGGGGCAGCAGCAGAAGGGCTTTGTATGGCAGAAGCTTGGGTCCCTCTGAGTTAATGGGGACTGTTAGCAGATGGATCCCAAATGATCTCTAGTGGCAGAACACTGGAAGGGGCTAAGAAGAAGAAAAACAGTCACAGGAACAAAACTCATGGCATTATACATCAAGTCCAACATCCAAAAGCAAATTGGAAGTCAGTGCAAGCTGCAGAGAATAGGTGTAATGTGCGTTCTTCGCTAGTTCTGCTAAGTAAGCGATCAATATATTTACTCCCTGGATAGAATACAATTTTGCTGTTGTGACAGTGCTACTTCTACTACTCTGTGAAGAAAAATGACTCCATGGAGTCCGTGATCCCTATCTGGTCAGAGCCTCTACTCTTCGAAAGATATTTTTAAAGATAACTGAAAATCATAAAAAACAGACTTACTGAACATTTGCACTACACCAAAGCCAAGAAATTCAGACGGAGAATAAAATTCAATGGCTAGTGATTAGCCCAATCTATTTTACTGAGATACTGCCAAGTTATCTGGATGGTTTCAGCAGCATGCAGCACTTCTGCAGTCCTTACATGTAAGAGACAGAGATCAGGATGAATTAAAGCTTTTGCTGAATTTCCTTTCATATGGATTGTTAAACAAAACTGTTATCTTGTCAGGGTTTTGGTTTTTTTTTTAATATATTTTTATTTTTGATGTTCATGCTTATTCAGGTATCTGGTTTTATTTCAATGTTACAAATGCAAATTCACCTACGCATGGTGTTCAGGCTAATCAGCAGACAACAGTCACAAATTACAGCTCTCATATCTCGCTATCTATGGAGAAGGGAGAGAAGAAAGCAAGGTGGGATCCACGAGGAACGGACAATGACTTCCAGCTAGAAGTGAAAAGAAGTTATGATGATGAGGCATCTTTATTGCAAACCTACAGCTTGGCTAGGGATTTTCTGCATCTCATATAGGACATCACAGGAAGCTGAGAGGAACAGAAGCAGACAGTCTCTTTTCTGGGAAGCTCTTTAAGGACTTGGTAAAATCATGGCAAAACTGGCCTAAAGGAATATTCTATTTTTTTTGACCATTGCAGTTTATTACTGGGAGATTAATGAGAAGAGTTTGAAGCAGAAGATTAATGTGGTCTATTCTTATAACCTGCTCTCCTCCTCATAAATCTCCCATTATTACACATGCACTAAGCAGCATGTTGCTTCACCTTCTCTGAGGCTCAAGTCCACCAACAGCTCTCTCTCATTTGATTCTCTGTACTTCTCAAAGGCCAATATTGTACTAAAATAATCTCTATTCCCCTCCAAACCGCCATCCTCTTCACCTCCATCATCCCCCCCCCCCCCAAGCCAAGAAGTAAAAAAAAAAAATCAGACTCATGGAAGTATCTTCTTTGGATCAACTTTTGATCTGAGTGTATAGCTATTTAAATACAGTTGTTGAAATCAACAGAAACGGTGCAAAATTCACAAGATAAGATTTTGATTTTTGCTTCTCCATCACAGGTAAGTTTTGTACTTAGTTGTCTCCTTTTTGTCTTGAGAGAGCTAGACAGCCTTTTCTTTCATTCTTGATCTCTTGGTCTAAAGAGGTCAATGAGCTAACATCACAGATGGCCACCACTACCTCAGCTGCCAAAGGGAATACAAACAGAAGAGGCAGAGCCAACAGCCCACATGGACTCATATATGCTAAGGCTCAACTTCAGGAAGAAATGCATAATATGGACCAAATACACAGTCGAGTGGACACCGAGCTATCTAAACACCTCGTAGTTATGGACAGCTTGCTTTCCCACAGCATGTCTGAGAGAAGAAGAAATCTTAGCTGTGTTCTGGTGTTATACAAAGATGAAGAACCAGCTAGATTGATTTATTTAGGGTCACTCAGGATGTCTCTAGTTGAATCAGAAACAGAGCTTCAGTACCTGGAGCCCTGCTCCAGTTAACAGTTGCGTCTGCCTGGGTAACGGACTACACTTTCACTCTGCAGAATAAAAATAATCAACTCTCCTGAATACACCCTGTTAGAAAAGTTGTCCCCTATAGCAAGATTGTAAGAGATTCACAAGCTTCCTACGTGCACAGAGGCCAGAACAACCCTGCCAAATGCTGTCCTAAATTATGCTTGTGTGAAATTTTTTGGGTCTAAGACAATACTACCAGAAAAGGAGAAAGGAGAAGAGTTGTTCTTGAAATTTTTTTTCTTATTATGCAAACACAGAGTCCAAAGATTTTCCAGGGAATTGTTGTGTTAAATAGCCACAGTTGTAAATTGTGAATTCATAAATGAATACAAATGTGTAGCTGTCATAACTGGCAGATGACACTTCCTGAAGGATAAGCTTGTACTCTTCCCCAGCGAAGGCGGCATGCAAGAGTTGCATCTCCTGAGACTTCTAATGTACAAATTCTTTGGCAATTCTTCCTAAGGCGGAACTGTTTTTAATTTAGAAGACGTCAACCTACTTGTACTAGTGGGAGAAATTAATAAGCCAAGGATGCAGGTCGGCTGTACTGTAATACTGAGTAGATATGTCTCCATTAATTGCAGGATTGTCTGTGCTCACTTAAAAGCTGTTCTGTCTCAGAGCTTGATCCTATTGCCTTCACTCAGATAAAATTCCCTCGAGCTTCCAACACCTTTTCTGCTGCTGACCCCTCAGGGGTGCATTTTTTTCATGTCTACATGCACCACACGCTGAACCACATATTTCTTCTATCTGTATAGCACGGATATGAATATAGTTATTCATATGTCCTCTAATACTAAGCTCCATTGCGTTTATCAATCCTGGACATTTAGAAAGTGCTGTTTTATAGATGGGGAATTAAAGCAAAGAAAATCTAAAAGCCATATTCAAATGGCCTGGATTCTAAACAGGGCTTTGGATTTAATATTTTTTTCCTGGCTGCTTTATGCAGCCCCCTACATGGTGCCTTACTAAAGCATCAGTTCTTCTTCGGAAGCAGCCAAATGTCTCCCCTGACCACACATGGGTGCTTCACGCTGCCTGAATATAGCCCCGAGAGTCTTGACAAAGGGGATACAGTGAGCCTGTGACAAAAAAAGATGCTTAAATACACGTATCATCTCTCAGCCTGGTATTTTGCTGCCAACTTTCTGACCCTTCTTGACTGCACCTCACCTGAAGACCCCAAGCAGGAGATAGGGGACTTTTGCTGGGGTTATCCAGGTCTGTCCCCCTGCACCAGTGCGGAGGAAAACCCTGGTCTGAAGGATAGATGCAGTGTTTAGCTAGCAGATATTCTAGCAGACTTACAACGCAATAACCAAAGTCCTTCAGTTTTCCCCATCCACCTCTCTTCATGATTATTCCACCCCAGTAAGCAATCTATTACGTTCTGGACCGACTTATTCCCCACATTTAGTAACTCTATTCACACCATTAAGTGAATGATGCTCTCTAAATACCAGACACATATTATGTACAATTAGACTTCCTAAATCTAACATTAGGGTAATAAAAACTTGCCAGAATTAGTGCTGTGGTCTCCATACATAACCTATGTAAATGTTTCTAAATGAAAGCAATTTTATTTTATTTTTTTTTTTTAAAAAGATGCTTTCATTCTTTGGTGAAATTCTGTACAGTTCAGCACACTCCTAGGCAATAGGCATGGGTATTTTTTGCAGTGGTTGCTTTTTTTTTTTTCTGAATAGGGAGGATGTCTTCCCCTGTGTACAAAACAACGGATATTAAATTTTGGATGGTGCCTGTATTTAGGACTAGAATTCAGGAGGTGCGCTCACATCAGAAATCCACCAAGAGGTGAGTAGTTTCTACTAGCTTAAGTACCCTTAAGAATACTTTAAGCAAGGGGAAAACCTTCTATATTAAGTTACAATCAACTATTTTAGTGTTAAACACGTATGTGTTTTAACTGAGGTTTAAATGAGATTTCTAGTCAGATTTTGATCTTAGCTAAATAGCTATCTTGCTATTAAGATTAAACTACAGTCAGTGGAACTTCTCCAGATTTACGCGGATATCAATAAAATAAATTTCTTTTTGTTCGTTTGGTGGGTTTCCTATTGTTGGTAAAAGATTGCACAAATCCTGGCAGTTTTTTTTGGGGAACAATGTTATAGCATAAGCTTCTGCATATTATTAGTAAAAGACCTTTATAGAACATCCTTACTTATGCTCTAAACTCCGTGAAGTAGGGGCAATCAGTGTTTTGTGACAGTGAAACATATTATCCTCATTAAAAAAAGGACCAGCCTATCAGGTCTGCAACTATCATGAGCAATAGAGGGAATTTCACATTCCTAGACAGGAGCTTACTGTTGACTTACGATTGTATCCTTTTATAAGCCAAATCTATGGTGTGGTCTAGCATTTGGTACAAGACTAGACCAAGACTCAGATGTTTCACTGAATCATTTATGACCTGGGGCAGACACACCGGCTCTCCCTGCCTTTCCCACTTCTCACTCTTCGTATGTCTCTCTTTTCTCCGTGGGAAACTTTTTGGTAGAGACTCCTTTCCTCGTGTACAACCCAGAGCACAGAAAAGCCTCAGTTTTAAGCAGAGACTCCAAAACGGTAATATCAACAATAAACAACATCTACTGCACGGTACAAATGGCTGCAAAATGGTATACGGAAAAACAATGTGGAAACAAATTAATTTGAGATATTTAAGGTTCAGAAAATTTGATGATTCAGTCTAATTGGATGCATTAAACAAACTATATTCAAGGGATATGCTCCTGGCACACTGTAAAAGCCCTTTTTTTTTCCTTTTTAAAATGAGAAATCTGGTTAATTAAATTTACTTACTAAACAGCTTGTATTGCAACAGTAGAAAATGACAGATGTCTTTCATAAAATTAGTCATATTGTGGTAATTTTCCCCTCTCCCCCAAACATTGTGTGATTATGGACATATTTTCTCCTGTTAAAAAGCTATCTGTCATAATTGCTAACGAATTCAATGCAAAAATGTTCTGAAATAAAAGGTGTTCCGCATGAAACGTAGAGAAGTTTTTTCTGTGACACATTTTCTCATTGCAACTTTATTCTGCGGGCTGTTAGGTGCTTGCAGAATACTGCATAATTTTAAAGGCTTATACTTATAAAGGCCAATCATGTATTAATTCATTTGGTATTCATTGAGAGACCTTTAATCATGATGGATTAATTTATTGTAAATGCGGATATAATATGTTATTTCATAATATCACCACTGTAATTTAGCAATTAAACAGTCTGTTATTATTTCAATCACTGCCCAGATCTGTATCATGATACAATGTTTTGCTCCATGGTGAATTATTTTACATTACATATAGGACAATGGATTTTTTTTTGAAGAGTAAACCTTTGGGGAAGCAGAAATATATAAGATAATACTTTGCTCTGATATTCTCCTTTGTCTCTGAGATGATTCATCCTAAATAGACCCAGCTAGTCAGAGGCTTGAAGTGATTACAGGTCTGATCCAAAGCTTGCTGGAGTCCATGCTGCACTCAGCATCTTAGTCCCTGGCGCGAGTGAGAGGGGTGTAAACACTTAGCAGGAAAAGGATGCGAGAAGGACAAAAATCAGGCAGGTACACCAATTAAGTGCAATCTGGGGTACCACGGAGAAATGGCCAGGTACAAGAAAATCTAACCTGTTATTTGTTGAAAGCTGAGTGAGACTCCATTAGTGCTAACCTGTACTCCTGCTCCCCAGACAGACAAATACAAAGTTTTCCAAAGGGCCTGGGATGAGGCCATCATACCCCCATTCTTGAGCTCCATTCTGGCACAATACTTACGTCTTCTGACACTTTCAACTGAGAAGAGGAATTGAAGTGCATTTATGCTGATCCAATTTTACCAGTGTCAGATGTCTAAATGTTATGGTGACCCCCATGGAATGACCCCAGAGAGAATCTGGCTCAGAAGTGTAATTTCCATATTACAGATATGCAAACTGAGATACTTGGAAAAGAGATATCTTGCTTTGGTACCTACAGTAAGTGTGGAAAGATAAGAGGTAGAATCCCTGGAAAATGATATTCAACTTTTTCTCTTTGTTCTAGCCTCTTGGCCTCATTTCTTTCTCTAGCACGTGCTGTTGTCGTGTTTGAATACCACTGCACTACTTGTCACAAATTCTAAAGGTTTTTTTCTCAAGAGGGGAAAAGGTAGTAGAAGTTGCCAAGTCTGTATCTCTGACCGGACACTCGAGAACAAATTGATCTGTTACTTTGAGATCATTTTTTAAACTCCCTCTATTGACATTTAAGTAACTGATTCTTCTCCATCATTGTTAGCTGTCTTTTTTCCTGCCTGTCAAGAGCTTGCTAAATTAAGATTCACAACCCAGGGTAGTTTTCATATGAACCCAAAAGGAGTCAATATGTTTACTTAGATAAATGGTTATTTTACAAGGTAGTGTAAAATGCATAATTTTCTGTGGTATATAAAGCCACGAAGAACAATCCATCATGAGTGACTCATTTAATCACTGATGTATCAGTGGATGCCTTCTTCAAAGAGCAATCTGGAATAAGTGATTCATATCAGGAGATCTGGAAAAATGCTGCACAGAGAGCAAGTGAAGAGAGCAGAATCAAAATGATGATAATTTATACTCGATCATATGATAGAGATCACAAAATCCTGTTAAATCCTCCAGTGTATCACCCTCCCTGTCATGGATTCACCCCCTCAAGAGCATTTTCTGCTGCTTTTCCTTCTCACATTTGGACTGGATAATAGAGCTATCTGCAACAGGAGACGAAGAGCATTTTTACGGGCTAACAAATCCACTAGAACCAATGGTTTTAATCTCTCCTTGGCTACAGAATCAAAGCCAAGTTCTCTGCAGGTGTAAATGGGATCTGCTCCACCGCCTTAGGTGGAGTTTCACTCATTTACACCATTAAAGAATTTGGCACCAAGGATGTTGAGATCAAAAGGTTCCAGTTGGCAAAGGGATGTACAGAAGAGAATCTGTCTGGGGAAACATTCTGGGAAGACTTATCTATCCTGTGGAAAGGGGACTTATTTTTCCTCAGAGGAGTCTGTATTGATAAATCCAAATTATATTAAATTTTGGGACATCTCTTCTGACCCTGCTAATTCTAAACTGGCCAGCTACATAGGAAGCCTGCCAAAACCCTTACAAATGGAAAGCACAGTGCTGCCGTCCTCCATGTGCATTTGCACATCATCATATTATATGCATATTGGGTATTTTTATTTTCCATTGACACAACACTTACTGGTGGTCCGTATTGTTCATTTAATAAAACCAGGATTGAAACATGTCCTGCCATAGCTGCTTGCACAACACGCATGAAAAGAAGTAGCATTATTAGTAGATGTGTCTGCATGATGCCACCTGCTGCATTGCCAGAAATAATTTTCACCTAAAGTGGAGTTCCTGTGTATGCAATGAAGCCTTTGCCATTATTATTTCAGAGACAACTAAGAAAGATCTGTTTATTTGTTAATAATCATTTTGGGAATTATGGGAAGCAGTGAAATATCAAGACTCAATTAGAAAAATTATCTAAACTGACATTTCAAGTGAATAGAATAACACAACTCCCACTCCCTCACCCCCTCCCGCTCTGTTAAATGTATGCAGCTGACTTTTCCAAAGGGAGATCAGTATATTTATGCTTTTATATCTTTGGATGCCTGTTCATAATCCAATTTGCTCCTGGACAAGGGCGTATATCAACATGCCTGGTGTACCTGCAGTACCTGGTGTGTTTGGTTGGATGGATACAGACATGCTTGGTCTCCAGCAGCCCTCATCAGGTCTCATTAGCTCAGTATCAACAGCCAGCCTGCTCTCCTCTAATGAAGGCAGAATGTTTCCTTGCCTCTGCCCACACCCCTTCAGGTAACAGGAGGGTTCTGCACCAAGGTTGCACCAAGTTAGATCAAATGTCTATCCGACCCACTGTCCCGTCTCCATTAGTGGACAATAGTGGATGCCTAGAGCAGGCTGTAATAATAAAGCAAGCTTGTAATGCTTTCCCATCTTCCAAAACTTTATGGTTCAGGGATGTCCTGTAGATATATCCATGCAGAATTTTTATTACACAGGTTAGGGAAATACTTTTGCATTTGGAAATATCCTACTTAATCTGTACAGTCCCCTGCTAGCAATTATCCCCATCTCCTCTTTTCAGGTCCCCTATAACCAAGTTGACAAGGTATGAAACTGCACCCGTCTGAAGTTCAAATCAGAGTGGTAAGTACTCTGGAGAGGAGAGTCCCTTTGTTCTGTGTTTCTATTAGTTATGTCTAAACCAATGAAAAAAAATAATCAAGCTTAAGCGCTATTGCCCAATCACTCATAGACGTTTAATTGATAGTGGGCTCCCCCGCAGAGCTGTGGGTTGTACCAACTAACGCTCTACTTCAAAATGTTCAGGCTTGGGTTGGGGACAGCAGGTACCAATAGCAAGGCTGGAAGCTGGATGCTGCCAGGGTATGCAGACAGATATAAGCTGTGCCATACCAACAAGCTTTGGGGCTATAGGGTGGTCCTTGACTGTTTTATTCCATCTTACTGACATAATCGAGGAGACGTGCCCACAAGTAAGGTACGGACAATGCAGTAACATGAACCACTATCACCAGCCCTACCAAAACCAGTTTTATTACATTCTGTTTCACTTGTCAGTCCTGAGCACAAGTTTTCCATCTCAGGAAAACTAACTTTAAGGCAATGAATGATGCTGCATAAAGAAATTTGGAGGCATGGAGGATGTTTTGAATTAAGAAGTTCCCCAAACTAGTTTTGCAACATGTGAAAATTAGTTCCTTTTAAAGTGTTTCTTGTCCGGCTTCAATGTAATTTAATTTTTCCTAATGTATTTTGTGAAACTTATGCAGATATCTAAATTTATGTAAGGGGCTAGTAGGGCTCATGGATTACCATTTTTGTTCTAGTAAAATCTTTGAAGACTAACTTATACAAATTTGTGAATCACACCTCATGAGAAAGACTTGCCTGAGGTTTTTAATAGTTTCAGATATGAAGTTGATTGGAAATAACAGAAAAAAGAACTGCTTCTGTATGTTCACTCTTATATTCAACCAAAGATAAGTAGCTACAGCACAAAGGTGTATTTTTTTACTGCTGAAAGAAAAGAACAGAAGCAAAATTACACTATGACAATGATTTTTTGTTTTATGGTGGTCAGGTTGTCTTCACATACAGAAGGGGTTTATTATCTTTGCTCTAAATCATACTGGGTTTTTTTAGGTAAACACATCAACTGATGATATTTCCATGTTTTTCCAAAAGGTGATCCTTGTGCGGTAGATTATGAAACGTCCTGAAAAGCAAGAAAATTGTATCTGAAGAAAAGGAGTACATGGACAGAGTATTGCCTTACAGAAAATCACTTTATTGGCTTATTTGAAATCGGAATTTACAATTCTGCTGCAAAGAAGCAGCATTTGTATCTTTGTATGTCAGCACTTAGAACTGGGAGAATTTTTAATGTGGAGGTACAGCATAGAACAATATAGAGGTCTAATGCTCATATTCGTTACATATCATCTACTACCCGTCTGCACAAAACTTTGAACTACTGCATACATATAAGCAAGTTTGAAACCTCTAAAACAAGACAAAATGCTTTGCTGCAAGAATACAGTTAACCTATACTGCAGCCTTAGGGAATATGGTTATTTCTAGTGTAGGAATCCCTAGCTAAAATTATTTCATCTGTTTTATGCAAAAAGTTGTACTTGTTGGATCAGTAACTTCAATCATCCTTAAAGATTAGTCAGGCTCTGGAGACTATCCTTTGCCATTCTGGGGCAGGTGCTCAGCAGACTTCAATGGGTCACTCTGATTTATATCAGCAGAAGGTCTGGCAGGCTTTGGTTATGCAAGTGGAACTTAAATCATTCTCAAGAAAACAAAACTGAAACGAGCACTAACACAAAAAAATACATTTTAATGTACTTCTGGGTATAAATACACTTGTGTGCCCAAAACAAGATGGTCAGTGGGTTTAGTAAAGCGTGTCTGTTTTTTTGGGTTTATTCATAATTCATTTATTAATAAAGATTTCAGCTGTGGTGGAGTCTTTATCCTACCATAACAGGAACTCCTGGCTTCATAACTTCACCGGAGCAACCCAAATGATGAACACGAGCTGAAGAATGGAAGCCAAATCCTTCTAGGCGCTGTATATTTGTGCTTGCCAGAAAAACCATGGCCAGTCGAAGGAGCAGGAGATGGAAAGTAGCCACCTCTGTTTTGGCGCTTCTCAAAGTCCACTGAGGCCACTCTGCAAGCCTGTCATACTTGGAGCTATGTAAGTACTTTCTGAAGCTTGATACAGGAATTGGGGGGCAGCAGAGACTGCTTATTTATGAGTTACTTAGCAGTCCCTGATGCAGCAGTTGCCATAATGCACAGCCTCAACGCAGCTTATTCATACTCCTGGCAAGAATGATCCTCATGGGGAGCTGTGCTTTCGGATGTTGCTGGCCAGAATACGAGCATACTTTACTGCTTCTCTTGCGGAGTGTGAGTATATTCACTCTGGGGGCAGTTTTAGCATTTGGCCCTATGCCTGGACATCATTACTATTGGGCACTTACACTGAACGCAATCACGCTGACCAAAGTCTGTGCTGAAAAGATTACATTCTCCCAAACCAATATTTTCAATTTGGCCCTCATGCTTCTGACAGCAGGAAACTTTTGGAAACACTTTAGGGCAGTTACCTGAAAAACCTGGTGAATAGTGCAGGTTTCGTGAAAGCAAGACAATACAGAAATACTGTACCACCTAGTTAAACGGGATGAGCTGAAGTGAAGCAGTTAAACAGTATGTGCTCCACATGGCACAAAAGCTCAACCTGCCTTTGAGCAGCTCTTCTAAAAAATCACCTGGTTAAAGAGTTTGGGGCAAACCAACAGAATTTACTTTAACTACAGAAATATTTTCCTGCTTTTACTGCAAAGAGGCTTGCCTTTTAAAAATTCTGCTTAGAAATGGGACTGACGAGCAGGCAGCAGCCCAACATGTGAGTGTACCCTAAATGTAAAAGGGAAGGGAGCTTCGAATTTCAAGCTGCAAGTGTTCCTATCCATATCACAATCGCGGTAAAGTGTTTTGCTGTATCTGGGCATAAAGAAGCATAAAGCAGCTAAAAAACGTGGGTGCAAATCTAAATATCACCACATTTATGGCATCTCAAGGTGTTGCATTTCCAGAAACTGTACTTGTTAGTGTGCTTGGCAGAAGGCATCGACTAAAAAAATATGATGGTACTCCAGCAACAAAATATTTATTTACTTGCTGAACTTCAAGCATTTCTGTGGTTGCAGTGGCTTCTGTGTGACTATTCCCGTACCATAATCTTAAGCACATAATTAAGGGCTTTACTGGATCAGTGCCTGAACAACCAGCGCTGATTTCTATTGAATGCACATTATGTTAGGGACCAATTGTAAGCTCATTAAAATGAACAGAAAGGATCCAGCAGACGCTGGATCAAGCCTTGTCTCAGGACTTTCATCAGAGAAACAACATCGTCTCTTGTTTACTCTTTCACAGGTCACCGAGTTTCCAGACTTTAAGTCGTTGATTACATCGTATTATCAATGAAGTTAGAGATTTGCCATCCACTTAAATGGCTACAGGTTACTGCCTGAGGAAACAAAAACCAGAATCATGCACGATTTGTGATTCTGGGTATTGGGTACTTAAAAAGCAAACAAGAAAGCAGGCACGCTCATGAATTCATGGACACAGAAGAGCCCCTGTTTTAGAGGGCCATGCAATGTGTTTGGTAACATACATTGCATTTCTTTGGAACAGCAGTGGGTACGAGTTTTACCCTCCCTCCCCTTCCCTCAACGCCCAGACTAATAAATCTCCCATTTGCCTCACCTGTAGTTACAATAAAGCTGTTCTCAACAGTGTTAACATCTGCCATGGTCATTCTTCTGGGGTGAGAAAGGCAGAACATTTTCATTGCTCGTTCATTTGTGAACACTAGTTAAGTAAAGCTGTCACTTGTGTCCAATTATGGGTGAGGATTTTATAGCACAGTCTCCTTCCTAAACCTAAACTGACATGGCCAAGCCCCATTTTATAGGCATTCTTAAATTCTTCCCAGCCATGTTTAAAATCCTCATGCTCAGAGATGGCAGGTGCCATGTGTTTTCACAGCTACATTAACAAATGCAATTTTGTGGCAACTTGACCATGCCAGTGAAGCAGTAAATTTCTGTAATCTCCATGGTTAAGAATTTCACACAGGACTTTGCTGGGAATATGTAAAGCCCATTAGTACAGGAGCACGATGAAGATAAAATTAAAATACCTTTACAGTAAAAGCCAAAAAAAAGAGTAAAGTCTGGGGATTTCATTGCTGCTAGAGCAATGAAACGTGTCAAAGGAAAACGCTGAAATAGGAAAAAAAGCTTCACTGGGTTCACCCAGCCTACTCTTCTTTTCAAATGACTGCCACCAATTTAGGTGAGAAGTGATAATTTGGCTCACACAAATGCTAACATGGGCTTATCCTAAAGCATAACTGGGATGCAAAACTTCATAAAACTCTTTTCCAAACCCCTACTCTCTGTTACAGTACACTTACGCTCAGATAATTGTCCTCACAAATCTTTTTGCTGGCTTAGGGAGATGATAGCCAAAACTTTCCAAGCTCCTAGCGTGCGCAAGTTGCACTGGTGTATCTGCACACCAGTCGTTAGCTGTTTCCCTCATGAGATCTGCGTTTACCAGCGTGATTTTTGTTGTTGGAACTGAGACGCCTTGGCGTTAACTCAGGGCTGCCAAAACCCCCCAGGTTTCAACATCTCAGCCACCGTGAGGGTTGGGTGCATGTTGCACCACGTGTAGAACCAGAGGGTCTGTGCAGGGGGAAGGATCATTGCCTTAACATCCTTTGAAAAGGGATCTATACTGAAAAATGGGACTAATACCACTTTCCCTCCTCCCCAGCTCTTCACCGAACTCCGCAGGACTCCACAGGGGCTCTCAGGGGTAGCACTGCCAGGAGACAGTCTCGGGCACGGAGGCAGAGACAGGGCTGGGTCTCTGGTCTCCAGCAGATCCTGAGATGGCTGTTAGATTTTGCAACAGGGTATCTCAATTAGCAGCAGCAAGCCGATGAGAAACAGCAGTGAGATCCTGCACAAATTCAGTTGTTATTGCTTTTCGGACCTGTAAGTCATTTCAGTAGATGTTTCCCAGATTTCCTATAAAATCATGTGAGCTATAGATTTTTCTCTTTCTTTAAAAAAGAAAGATGCGATTCCAGCATAATCACCTCACTCCAGGGACTGGATCTTCTGGAAAGTAAAGAAAACAACCTGCTTAGAGTGCAATACTAGCCAGGGAAAGGATTGCATTATGGATTGCTCACAGACTTCTCCAGCAGAAACCACTCCCGCAGGTTTTGCCACGGGGTTTGGGCAAAACCCCTAAAGAACACAGATCAAACAAGAAAACATCTTTGAATGCTTATGGTTTGTTGTGAGACAGAAGTGTTTTGAAAGTTACACTTAGCAGCTCCCTCAATCTCTTAAGACTTCACGCAAGCGGGCGAGGTTGGGGAGATCAGCTCACAGGCTTCTGCACTCTGTGTGGCTGCACTGAAGCCAAAAAAGGCTATTCACCGAGTGGCCCTTTGAAGTCAGTGGAGTTTTGTCATTGATTTTGAGAGGCCCAGGATTTCATTCGCAGTGTGTAAGGTTAAGCATGTGTGTAAGTCCTTGCAGGATCAAGGCTTAAATGCGTAAACCTGTTCAGCAAGAGTACCCAGCCTTTAATGTCCTGTGAATGTGGTCTCTCTCGCTGTGTGACACTGGGTTGGCTGCTGTTGCCCCTCACTCAAGCGCGGAAGCTTCGTTTAGTATGGATATGTCCTTCATAATTGTCAGTGACTTAGGATACAGCAAAAGGAAGACGTTAGTGGAGCTGCTTATTAATGGAGCGCCTATGGAAAACATTGACTGCATCAGATTGATTAGGAGCCACTATTAATCTGTACTCCTGTGTCTTGTTATCCAAAACACAGGCAACAGGCCTTCTGGATTGCTCACTGTGTCAGTGCTTATACGTTGACCACCGAAAATAGCAAACGTATAAGAGATCAAATCTTCAGAGATCTTTTATTATGTGAGCAGGTCTATTTCATATTAGTGCATTTTCTGCATGTTTCAAAATCCAGCCACTGTCCTTGTCTGAACAAAGACTTTCTGCAAATCACTGCAGAACTCAGGTTCAGAATAGAGCTACCTCAACCATGCCTGACGATCAATGATTTTATATTTAAGTGAATGACAGAATTCCGGTTCTCTCAGCAAATCTACACTTAGCCTCTAGGATGCTGAAGGTTACCCGAGTGAAGAGAGAAATTAATCCTAAAGGAGACCATGTTTGTCTGATGTACAGCGTGTCCGTATTGCTAAATGTCTTAGCTATCTAGTGTGGTGTTATGTCCCCAACAGCCCTACTGTATATTTATATGTATATTAATATATATTTATGTGGTGACATGTTTTCTTTTGAAATTAATCAAATTTTCCTTGAAGATAAACCTGCCTGTCATGCTGGTTATAGTCATCCTTAGGTACCGCTTCCTCTAGGCTTTATGAGCAAGGGTTTTCCAACCCTGGATCCCCCTCCTCCTTTCAACCCTCTGTTCAAGTGGGCTGTGAGCCCACCAGCATCACCCACAACCTTTCATGCCAGGTACTAGGACATAAAAGCAAATGCCTGTGGCCAAGCACAGGGCCAAGAGGACACAACTAGCCCCTCCCCAGATGGCCAGGTGAGATGTGGAGGTGAGGTACACCATAACACTTGGAAGCCAGGGACCTCACTGCAGCAGACAGATACTTTTAGCACTGTGAATGCAGCCTTAGCTCTACAAATTTAGAAGCCAAATTGTCTCTCTGGAAGCTTTCAAATGCATGTAGCTTCCTCTGGGTAAGGGAACTTACACCAGGAGCATCAGCTCATTAAAATGCTGGTGCCTAAATTAGGTAGACTTCATCATACTCATGGAGTTTCCTGACTTTTAGATTTTTTAAAGCATTGCAGTGCAACTTTTAAATGCCACTGGCCTGCAAAGTAGAACAAATAAACCAATCACAGCATCTCCTTTCACTAGATCAGTTCAGCCTAATAAAAGGAACCATGAGGAACAAGATTAATTGTACACTAAACCCACAGCCTGGAATGCGTTTGTGACTTCATCCCCCCAGCAGCCCTTTAGGACTAATGAAATATGGGAGTGACATTACCCGGTCTGTGGAATCCAGTCCTCATTTCACTATGATTAGCCTCCTTGTTTTAAGCCCACTGCGAGGTATATGAGGCTCGGTAAGTCAATAGTACTATGACTGTTTTTCAAGGTATGCAATTTACAGAGTTTTAAGCCCTCCGTCTTCATGCAGTAGTTACAAGAGAAGCCAAGCAGATGAGGAAAAGATGTCTAAATTAAGCAATGCAACAGTACGGTTAATTAAGAAAATTTGAGGAGGAGAGGCAGTTAAATGATCTGAGTCTTGAATGTGATGTCCTTCAGTGGGATTCAAAGAAAACAGACGTTTAAAATAGGTCAGATAAATCACTCCCTGAAAGCGCTTGCTTGTTTCCTCTGACTGTAATGGGACCCCAAGGTGGTCAGCTCAGATGTAGGTGTCCACAGCATAAGTATCCAAATTTCAATGAGATTAATCCTACTTCTGGTGTTCAAATGTCATGAACAGAGAGCAGACACTTATATGGGGGATATAGAGGCAGCTGGAGATTCCAGTTTGGGAAAGCAAATGAAAAAAATAGATGTGCGTAACTTTTGGCTCCCCCTTCTTTGCCTTCCTCAAGGAACATGACAGTAAGCATCTTCAACAACAGGAGTAGGAAAGATGCATCTCCAAGAGCTCTCGGAGCACATCAGCCTTAGGTTTTCAGCCTCACAGGACACGGAAGATGCAAAGAAACCAAGGAAGACTTTGTGTGATAATTATAGGCTAGAGCTGAGCTCTCCGGGGCTCTACTTCTCTTTTCACTTTGTTTCACTCCTGCTAATATTTTACTATTTACCTTAATAGAATAAAATATTTATTTATAGTCTTAATTCATATCTAGTGACGTGGTAAGTGCTGTGTGCTCTATTGCCTTGGGAGTGATGAAAGTAATTAGGAGGTATTAGATTGTTTTTAGGGCTTCCCATCCCCTACACAGGGTTAGAAGTCACAAGGAGTCTACACAACACTGGCGATGAAGGACATGTTGCCAGGCTTGTGGAAGGAGTGTGGCCCAATGCCTTATCAATCAGCTAGTGGGGGAGGACCAGAGACTTGGGACCACTCTGAGCCACGTTGAGCGGTCTTGCTTCATTTGGTGATGTAGATCTTCAAGAGTGGTTCTTGCTGAAAGACGACCATAGCTAATTTGTTAAATCGAATGGAAACACAGCAAGGCCCTTATAATGCTGTGAATCATTTGCAGTTAGAAAAGAAGTGTAAAGGTCTTTTATTACTAGAATGAAAAAAAAATAATCCTCAGAGGTTAAAATCTAAGCATTTTGTCATGACTTTATGATACTTCAATTCAGGTGACCAGAAACGTAATGCTAATAAATAGTCCCATTCAGGGAAAGACGTGCTATAGCATGTTCTTAAGTACTTCTGCAGAGTCCTGAGAAAAGTCTGAGAATCTGGCGTCTCTCAGGAGAAAGAAACTGATGAAATCCCATCATTATTGCTCACAGCAAGTCTGAGATTTACCCCAATTCTACCTGCTGCGTGCAACTCAGACTTGCAGTGACTTTATATGGAGAGTTGGAGATGTGGAAGAAACACAGCATTATGTCAGCTTTTTCCTGTAAAGAAAATTCATAGCTAAGTTATCAAAGTTTCTAATTATAAGATTTCTTTAATATTTTATTAATAGGAGGGGAGGGAAGATGCCAAAACTTACGGCATTTCACAAGTAAGATTATGGGTTGATTTCTGATTGGATGACAGGGCCCTAATAATAAAACTCATAATTTTATACTACATTCTTCTAGTGATGATAGAAGTTCTTTGTGCATAATAGCACCATTTCTATTCAGGAATCTTGTTAACAGTTGTAAACTCAGATTATCATTTTTATTAGCCTAGTGTTTTCTTATTTCTGTGTTACTGACAGGAAATTACAGCAAGTTTTCTGGCTTGCTTTTTTCTGTTACAATGAAAGAAATTCCTTTCAACTAGAAATTTCCAAGCACTGGGTAGGAGAAGGTGTTGCTAGAAGCCAACAGCAATTGAAAATGCACAGATTAATTAAAAATATATATATTTAAAGACTAGATTCAAAGAGAAAATAGACTGGTAGATGGGGTTAAGGTAGTGTGTTTTTTTTAAAGGTACTTTGTGACTTCAGGAACAAATTCTCGTCACCAAACTCAGCATCAAAACTTGGCTCTACTATGTTTTCATGTTGCCTCACCACAGTAACTTTGTCATCACATCTATGACTGAACACCCCTGGCCGCATTCAGGATCTACTCCATACAGCTTGCCCATTGCTGAGATGCCCACCATGGGCAGTGGGAATCAACCACCATGGACTTCTCATGGTTTTGGGTGATTAGGAAACTCAAATGATTGAGTATTGGTAGTTGTTTCACCCCATTAGGCCACTTGAGCATTGTAAAAGCACTGTTTGTAGGAGAATGTGAGGCTATAGCTGCATAATTTACTGTCAACAGCCTACAGTTTATTCATATTACATCAGATACGCTTCTAACTGTCAGTTGATACTGAGTGAATAAAAACTTATTTCCATAACAAGAACACTGAATGCAATCCTTTTCTCCTCTGGTTATAAATGGATGGGAGTTTAGGATTACAAGGGACAAAGCCTAATTTTCTGGGCCTCGCAGACCTTGGTGGTGGAGGGGGGAGGCAAGTTGTCAGGGCAAAAGCGAGATGTGGGAGCTACAGCGACCTCATTTCACCAGACACCAGCATTTTCTGCACGGGCAAAGCAAACCTTCAGAAAAGTATCGCAGTGCTTGAAATTGTGGCTGAAACAGAGCGATGAACTTCTGCAAGAGCAGCGCCCCGAAACCTGTGCCCTAACGAAGTTGCTGCGAAAGAATGTGATTTTCCATATGGCATTGGCGCATCCTCTCCTTCTCTCCAGGAGCACGAAAGGGAGTCTGTGTCTAATCCCTGACTGCTTCTCAACTCCCTTCTCCTTGCACAACTTCTGTCCCATGATCACATTAGGCATTTCGCAAAACAGACCTTCGAGTCTAGAAAATCTGACATATCAATCTGCAGATGATTAATTTATTTTTTATTTTTTTAACATTAAGGAAAAGAGATGTCAAGGAGTTGGAGGACAGAGTCACACTGGCTTTCTAACTCCATTAAATTTCGCTGAAAAATACCACCCTAAGTTCAGAAAGTTTTCCTCAGCATGGCCACAAACCTGCAAACAACTAACTGCAAAAGTAGCATTTATTCTAAATACTTCAGTACAAGCCTACATGATCCAGTCTTAAGTGTAGCAACAACTAGCTGCAGTTAGGAAAAGAGAGAGTTCAGCAACCATAAGATCCAGTCCTGTTAGTAGGCAGCAATTTCCTCTTAAATACAGGACAAGCTCAGCCTTCCTGTTGATTTCAGTAGGTGTTGTAGCATTTAGTATTACAGAATTACAGAATTATAGTATTGCAGAATTACATCCAGAGAGCCTGAGAAAAAACCACCACCTTATAAGTTTTATAAAGGTAAACACAAAGCAAAAACAAAACACATCTCATTTTCTAAAAAAAAAAAAGGTAATAATGTATTAGTGTCAGAAAAAAGACTAGAAAGCAGACCTTGGAAATCAGGGGACTTGCAAGGCAGGAGCTGTAAGGTGTATAATACAGATCTGGCAGGCTTGTATTCATGGGAAACTATCCACAGCATCAAACTCATTCTCTACAAAAGCAACGTTTGGTATTTCATCTCAAAGTTTGTCGGCTTCTTGCAATTAGCTACTACAATGGTATGACAAGATATGAAGTGGAACACCCCTTCCCCCCTTCTCCAGAAGAACAATGCAAGGGACAGCAAGAACTTTACCCAGCACTGGACAACAATAAATCCTGCGTACACTGACCCCGCTCGATGCAAGCTGAAAAATATTTATTTATTTTTTTAAAAAGTTTCAGTGTTGCACTTCCCTACCTAATAAACAGCTGAACAGGCAGAATGATGCCCAAGACCATCTCCTCCACCCCCATCTCCACCCCCGGCGTGTCAGTGCTTCAGGAAACGTTTGGGGGGGGAAAAAAAATAATCACACATACAAACCCCCCAAGTCAAGTATCTTTTCTGATAGGAGCGTGGAACAGTACCCAAAAAACAATCAAGTCCTCATTGTCATAGTGCGACAATCACAGCACCGCTTCTGTTGAGCAAATAGTCAATTCACAGAGAGAAAAGCATCATGAGGACAGACACGAAAGCTGTTATTATCCATTTTAAGTAATAGGAGAAGGTCACATATCAAGCAGTTACACCTTTTCATTACATCCTAACCCTCCACAGCAGGGGAACCACACTTATGACTGCGTTAGATATACAAAAGCTTTCAGCTCCAAAAAAGGAAAAGAAAAGATGGGGAAGGGAAAAAAATAAATTAAATTCGTCTTACCAGCACGTTGCAGCACCAACTTGCTTGAAGGAATGTTGCCTTTACAGGTTTCTCTTTTAATTATCCTGGAAGCAGAAGGGGGAAAAAAAAAAAAGAAGACGACGAAGCAGGGTTGTTAAATTAGCGTGTGCTAGAATCTTTTCAGTTTGTCGCAGAGTAGAAAAATACCAAAAAAAAAAAAAAAGGCACGCAAAGAAAGAAGAGAAAAAAAAAAAAGAAAAAGAAAGCTCAGTAATTTAAATTTGCTGTCAGTTCAGGCAGCATCGCTCTGTCCCGCCCCTCTTCCCACTGGGTTCTACTACCTGCAGGGCTGCAACTGACAGCTACTGTGCAAACAAAAAAAAAGGCAAAAAGCATGCTGGGACCATGCTGTCTGCTGTCTGAGTCTCTCTCCACTTCTGATGACTGAAAATCATTAGTGGAAAGGTTCTGTTGTTGTTTGCTGGGATTTTTAAGTTGGGTTCTT
Organism: Larus michahellis; assembly: GCF_964199755.1. NCBI lineage: Eukaryota > Metazoa > Chordata > Aves > Charadriiformes > Laridae > Larus > Larus michahellis. The sequence goes on along the minus strand of NC_133896.1, from coordinate 6,472,791 downwards.
TGCATGAAATTTAATTTATTTTTAATTGATACGAGGCAGCACGTGACGGAAGCCGGTGGTTGTGTTTCTCAGCTCTGCTCAGACTGGAAACTAACCTGAACAGATTAATTTTAACAGCATGGTCGATGTAGAATATACACAGCCATTCACCATGTTGCACTTTGCAGGCATGCACTCAGCCCTTCCGGTAATACTGTGTACAAAAATGTTTGTTTGCATGGAAAGCCAGGAAAGCATTTCAACAGTAGGCAGTTAAAACTCTGGCACTCAAAAAAAAGTTGCCAGCATTGTTTTTGCTCCGCTTTTAAGTTTTCCTTCTAAACTTTTTCAAATTATTTCTGAGAACAAAAAGTAACAGAAGTCAGAGGCATAACGCACAACTGGCATAACGCTCACGTAAAAGGGTCGAACCAACAATCGCAGTACATAAAAAGCTGTGTTTTTAACCAGATGTTTAATACCATTTTTGAAGGTCTGTGCTAGCAACTATTAGCAGACTGCATACATCATATGGGTGTGAAATATTTGATGAAAGCTAACAAGAAAAACAAGTACAAAAGCTATAAACACCTTTTTATAGCTATTTTAATTGTTGCTAACAGGCTTTTAGCAAAAGGGCTAAAATCATCCTTCCAAAACAAAGACAGGCATAATCTATAACTTCTAACTATAAATGTATTCACCAAAATCTGGTTCCCACCTAATTATAAAATAAAATTAAAAGAGTGAAATGATGCTTTTCCTTAATACTTTAGTAGTAATTGCTTGGATCATGCCACAGTAAATATGCAACATTTGTATTCAGTTATTGCTCTACTTCTGTGTGTAACCATAAAATAAAAAGCTGAAATGTTTAAACTTAATTAAATTAATCTCTGTTTTACTCGAAGTTTGCCATTTAGGCAGGGAGAGACACATGCACGCTGAACATGCCTGCCATAGACAATTGGCTCCTAAATAGATTTTTAAAAACTCTGCAGAAACTAATTGCTACTGTGCCTGCATCCCTTCTGCAGCCTTCACTCATTGAAGTAGCTCTGACAGGATGACCTCTACCACCAGGAGTTGCACAACAGCCTCGAGGTGTAGGATCTGCCCTACAGCCCTCGTAAGGCTCCTGTTCCTGAACAGCCAGCCATGATAAATTGGTACAACATTCAACTTTAAAGTTGCTTTTCTTCTCTTTTAAAGCCTCCAGACCCTTTTAAGAGATGACCACCTGAAGTCATTGCTACAGGTGGAAGAAATCTCTCCCCATTCCAGGGGTAAGGTTTAAATTGTCATGGCCGAGAACCATCTCTTTGCAAAGTTCACCAAGATGTCTCAGTAGACTCATGCTGCCCATAAGAATTTTCCCTATCTCCTGTGGGTTCGGTCTCAGTATAGAGGGAGAAGACAGAATAGAGACTTGTCTTCAAAATGGAAATACAAATACATAAAGGCAGCAAACATAATTCGGACGAGGTGCAAAGGCAGATTCCCCAAGCAGTCACAGCAAAAACGCAGCATATTTTCTCTAGAATTTGCTTCCATTTACACTTGTGTAGCTTTAAAGTGCTATTTTTATGCTAGTAAAATGTTTTAGTACATGTTTTTATCCAAGTTCAATGTCTCCTGGCTCCCTGTCTTTTGTTTTAGCCGCAAGATTTTCCTTGGTTTTGCTCCTTGTTAAGAAGAAAAAATGCTAAAAGGAAAAAAAAAAGTATTCTTGATAACTTGACAGCATTTAATCCTTATTTTGGTATCTTCATGCACACATACACACATGTATTCAATTTCAAAATTCCGTTAAATCCAACTAACTTATTATCCTTCTACATCTCCTTGCAAAAGTCAAGGGTGGTCTGTTTTTAATGCACTTGGCATTTTAAGCAAGGCACTCAGACCTTCAAAAGACAAATAATTGAACTTTGCCTTTAATGGAATACAGTAGTACACTAAATAGCAAAAAACTAAAAAAGCTAGATTTAGCAAGGAGATACAGTCAAGAAGGCAATTTGACTAATTGGTTGCAAAAATGCACAAGACCTCATAAAATCAAACATTTATAGAATCACCTTACTTGTGCTATTAACTTGAAATAAAAATAGTGGTAAAGCAAGCTGTTAATATCAGCCTTTTCTCCTGTAACATAGGACACCAGGAAACAGAAGAACAAACATAGAGGTGTTTAGAAGAGCAGAGTCCGATTGATTTGACTGGAAGCTTCATTCATTTTAGGGTTTTAGTGATGCTGTATGTCGCTATTAACCATTCAGTGTCTCTGTTAAAATCTAATTTTGATTAAGGGTCATAGGCTTTGGGCAGTAGAAGTCGGGCACTATGGGAAAGATGACACTTTCTTTGTGATTCTGTACTCAGGTTTTAATGAATCAGTTAAATTAAAGAGGCAGTAATTAATGGAGGTTTCCTACTATATAATGCAACAGAAAGTATCTAATTAACCTTTGTATCCTTTACAAAACCCCATCGAGTGATGCATTTTCTGGTCTTGTTTTAGTCAGGAATATTTTTGCCTTTCACTTCAGCAGAGTTCATATTGATTGTTTTGGGTTTGTTTTTCTTTTTTTTTTTTCAAAAGCTTTCATGTCATTGACCATCAAGGATTAAGTCCTAAAAACACTGAAACCATTTTGAAAATTTCCATTCCTTTGAAAAAAAAACAACCCACAACACACCAAACCTCGAAAATCCCTTTTTGCACTGTGTCTAAATTCTGTATTGGGAATTTAGGGTTAATACAGGCTATTCTGTAATGGGAAGAGGGTTGAAGAAGGGATTTTAGCCTAGTATGAGACTAGTCCCAGTATTAAAATCAAGACTTGTAAACTTGGCAAATACCAAATGAGACCAGAAAGATCCCATTCCTCCTCTTGTAAAGTCTTTCTTTGTAGCCAGATCTATCTAAAAGGCCTTACTGCAAATAAACAAACCCCTGTGCCTTCCTGCCCCTTAGAAGTAAAGGGGCTCACGCAGCTGTATTGAGACCCTTCACCTATGTAAAGGGAATTTAGAGGAGGTGTGAATTCTACAGCCGAGACATATAAATGTAATTTTGTGTAAAGAACCAACTCTGTTGTTATAGGGAGACTTGTGAATTAACATGGGCCATAAAGCCAGCTATGACTTTCCACTTTCAGTAGTCACATATTTTAAGATTTAAAATATATATTAGTTATGCCAAAGTAATGCCCAGACTCCACTGACTTCACGTACCGTATTTCTTTGTGTACAAGGTAAGACTTCTGTTAGGCTAATTGCTTCCTTCTGCAGCTTTAAATTGAGGGTGGCTTTCTCATACATTTAATTGCTTTCCCCTGCAGCTCACAAGGAAAAAGTAGTTGAAGGCGGCTTCTAAACAAAGATATACAGTAATTAAAAGCTCGTTTAAAGAGAGCTTTTTTGTACAGCACCTGCTGTTAATGGAGCACTTTGTGTACAGTTCTGTGTAGTCTTTGAATCCAGTGCATTATTTCTGAAGTAGTGTGTTGTTGGAGGATTTCTACATCTGATGTGGTGACCTATATATGTTAATTACCCTATGCTGAAAAAAAAACCCGACCAGGAGACCTCTCCTTCCCCCAGCAAAATCCAGCCCATAAAAATCGTTAGGAAAAGTAAGGTCACAAACTTCTGATTGCCTTGTTGGTAACAATCACTTAATTTTTTTTTTATTTTTTTTTTCCAGCTGAAAAATATTGGCTTGTTACAGTTTCCATTAAAAGATCATCATCTTATGATGTGTAGTTTTGCTAACAAAAATTTCTTATTGAGGAAGAAAAAATTCTGTAGCTTATGTGATTTAATAAATGAAGTTACACAACTTAGTCCTTCCCTGTTGCCTTGCCTGTGGTTGAATCCATTTTTCACACCTGTGTTCTGTCCCCTCGGTACATCCTGCTCTCTTGCAGTCAAAGGGGTCTAACTTAAAAAAACCCAAATCTCTACGGAATTTGGTGCTTTGATAAATTAATTCATCCTTGTGTATTAGCCTTCCAAATGTTCATGTCTTAAGAATAGTTTGTGGGGTGAAAGTAAAGCCCTAAGACAAGAGAGGCAGATGCTGTGTATCAGTTCCCACTCTTTTCACAGGAAAAATAATGTGGAAGATAAGGGTGCTAACCCTGTTCATAATGTATTTCGGGGTTTGCTTTGGTGTTTGGTTGGATTCGATGGGATGTTAGTTGATCACTTGATGGAAACTTCCAGATGCTAAAACTGGAAATAGTTAAGCAGAGAAAGAAAATTACTCAGCAATTTTGTAATGTTGCAGTAGCAGCCTTGGCTCTGAAGTGAAAGGGGGTGTTTTCCATGCTGGTGTAGACAGGGGAAGGAGAGAAGGTAACCAGAATCTCCTTACCAACATCAAGTTCAGGTGTTCATAATAGATTCCTATGAAATTTTCTTCTTAACAGCCTCAGAGCAGAAAGGGACTTACTAATTAGCTCAGGAAGTATTTGGATATTTCTCATTGCTGTAGATTGAAAGGGTAAAAAAAACAAAAAAGGTGTCTACTACAGCCATTCTGAGGAGGTCAACACCAAAACTTTATAGGAGCTACTTAATCTTGTGTTTAGGAAATGCCACAATAAATCAGACAGCAATAGGCCTTATATATATTAATGAAGGTCATCACAAATGCATCTTTTTTTTTTTTTTTTTTCTGATACATATCTCCACATATCTCCAGCATGTGCTCCACAGAAGAAAAGCTTCCAGGCACACACAAGTGTATGTTCATAATACACACTGATGAATATTTCATTCTTGCACTAGCACTGACTTGTTTTTATCTACTGAGACTCCATAAAATGTCTCCCGGTGCTCGGAGTTTGATGCCAGTCTATCTATAGCTCCTGCCATTGAAGGAACTCATCATTTTGGAGATTGCATGTTGCCTAAATAAACTTTTCTCCAAGGTTCAAGTGGCCGGTTAACAAAGCAGTTGCAACCGCTTTAACCACACCTTTACCAGCCTGTAATTTCTGAGTCTCTAACCCTTTAGGATTATGAAGCTTATCCCCTGGCAAGCATCACTCCATCCGCTCAGACTCTAAATTAATGCCCAAGAATGTGATCACTTTGATGGGACCAGCTGTTTCTTCTGCTGCCAAAGCACTCCAAACACTTTGGCAGCTACCCTAAGTGTGCTCAGTAAATCCTGACGTGTACCACAGGAGTGTGCTCTGTGGGCTCCTCGGCAAAAAGGCATCCGTGTATGCAGCACTGACCCTGACATTTGACTTTTGCATTCACACCTTGTTGTGTAGATCTGGGAGGGATTCAACATGAATTCAGAAAGTGCAGGTTGGCAGCTCCTGAACCACCACCTTTTTTGCCTTCGAGCTTAAAACTTAACAGGTGAGAAGTACGCAAATATACGGACAAAGACATGATTTGGTATTTATTGAGCCTGCCTGTAAAATCTTCTTTATCTTTTTCAGTCTTTACAAGAGGATCAAGGAAAATCAGACCAGTCAAAAATGTATCATTAGCAGGGCTATGAGCAGTTCTTGTCAAAATTTCATGATGTTTCCTTTTATATAAACCTGTTTTCAGTTGCTTATGGCTTTTTATCACACTACATTTTGGGATTAAATTTTCTCTTCTAGGGGTCTGCCTTTGATTGTTGGAAAACTTCAGCCAAATCAACCCAGCCTTTGCTGAGAGCCAGGATGTGGGAAAAGCATCTTAAGATGGCAGTAGTCTTTTCTTTCAGGAGGTCTGCAACTATTGTGTTTCTGCCAGGATGTGAAATTTGTCCATAAAGGTGACATTTATGGCAGGGACAGCAAAAAAAAAAAAAAAATATCTATAAAGAAAATTATACAAATGAGGGAACTTCTGGAGAAGCTGGTAAAAAACACAGGATGCATAAGCTATAGCCTGTGTGGTTTACGGGATGGTGCAGCATGATTGGGGTGGCAGGATGACACCATCCTAATTTTAGGGTAGAAATTTCATGGAGGAAAGCTTAGGCATATAGATTTGTGCAGTACCCCTTGTTCTCAAGGTTGCAACCCACTTCACCCACCCATATATGAACATGATCAGAAGGCTGGAGCACCTCTTCTATGAAGAGAGTCTGGAGAAGGCTCTGAGGAGACCATATAGTGTCCTTCCAGTATCTGAAGGGGGCCTACAAGAAAGCTGAAGAGAGACTTTTTACAAAGGCATGTAGTGATAGGACAAAGGGTAATGGCTTCAAAGTGAAAGAGGAGAGATTTAGATTAGATATCAGCAAGAAATTCTTTACTCTGAGGGTGGTGAGGCACTGGCACAGGTTGCCCAGAGAAGCTGTGGCTGCCCCATCCCTGGAGGTGTTCAAGGCCAGGCTGGATGGGGCTTTGAGCAACCTGGTCTAGTAGGAGGTGTCCCTGCCCATGGCAGGGTGGTTGGAACTACATGAACTTTAAGCTCCCTTCCAACCTAATCCATTCTATGATTCGATGAGTCTACGATTCACTTACCAGTGTAGTTATGGCCACCACAGTAAGTGCTGAGCACTTGGACTGTTGGTAGCAATGTTCTGAAACTAAAGACAAGAGAAGTAGACTGGAGGCAATATGTTAGGAGAGCAAATCTGGACATGCATTCAGGAGAACAGAGAAAGAAAGGAGACTGGAAATGCTTGGAAAAAGAGAACTAAAACTGAGATGCTGCTGGAAAGAACAGGCTGGTTAAGTAGGACTTCTTGCTTGGAATTAAGGTGGGAGCAAGAAGTGAGAGGGATTGGTTCAGACGGGGAAACTGGAGATACGCTGTTGGAAAGAGAAACCATGTAATGAAGAACATATGATTAGGCAGCATTGTACAACACAGACTTCAGAGGAGGGAATGAATTTCGCTAGTGATCTTAACTGCAGTCTTTCCTAACTTTTTGAAGTGCTTGGCTTCTATAAACGGTAATGTTCCTGGACAGTGTTTTTCTTTGCTAGGAGCGGTACAGACTCCTGGTGGTGTCCCTTGCTTGAGGTCCTTGGTGTTATTGAAAAGATGAGTTAATAATAATGAAAGAAAACGTAATAATCAGCCAAATCCCGTTAAACTCTTAACTAGTTTCTGAGCCTGATACTTTCTTATTTTTCTCCTCTGTGTGTCTCTTCTGACAGCAGAGCTTTGCCTTGAAGGGCAAGAACATCCCATCTGTTGAGCTCTGAGGGTGTAAATGCTCTTGAAAAGGAAAATATTTGTCTCTTTTGTGCATACGAGAGGCTGGAAGACCCGGTGTTGCCTGCACTGGAAATGGGTAATCTCTGTCTCCCTCATGGCTAACTATGCACAAATTGTGTCATCTTGTACACAAAGGGCAGATCCGATTGGGGCATATGTTATCATATAGCTGCAGTCACACAGAGGCCCTCAACATGAATACTATTAAAATGTGAAATGCTCATAGATTATTTTAGGCTTCACAGAGAGCCATAACAGCTACTGCAATAAATTAGAGCAGTTGCCAGGCACTTATGTATCAGTGCACCCTAGCTGTCACTTTACAGGCTGCAGTGCATCTCTGCTTTGCTTTCGTATCCCGTGCCGCAGGCATGTTCCCCAGGCCGGAGCTTACGTGCGTGGAAAAATTGTCCTCCAGCGGTGTTGCGATGGTCTCCTGTACAGAGCTCGAGAGATACACAAGGGTCAAAATATGTGCTAAACCCCTACTGCCTGGCTGAACAACCTTTCTTTTTAATCCTCACAAGATTTCAGCCTAACGCCCTTCCCAGATGCCTCTGTTGTCTAATGAGGCAGGAGCAGAACTGGATTTTCTCGAGGACAAGTACGAGAAACAGCAATCGGCCTGCCTCGTGTCTGTCGCATCACAAATCTCTACTCCTTTTATGCGACGTTAAATGACCATTTGCCGTGAAGTAGAAAAAGCAATGACCTTCAGCACAGACATTTCCAGGTATAACTGCACTACTGCTCTACAGCAAATCCTTTATGTTGCAAACTTAGGAATTTGCATGCTGCACTTAGCCTAAGTAACGAAGCAGCAAGTGGCTTTTTTTTAACAATATTTGTTTCAATTCAATTGACTTTATGTAATTCAATGGAACTATTTATTAGTTATTACAGCAGGTAGGATAGATTTTATTAAAGTTTTGGCCTTAAGAATGAAACTCATTAATCATTCTTAACTATTGTACATAAAATAGGAACCTCTCACTAAAATGAAGGAAACTGGATATGTCAGAAGGGGAAAAAAAAATCCAACACATAAATTAGGCTTAAAATTTGATCGATCTGAAAGTTGTTATTTACCGAGGAGTCTTCTGGACTGTAAAATATTTAATAAAAAAAAATCTATCAATTCAGAATTAAGAGCTTTTGGAAACAAATACCAGTAGTTTAGCTGAAAAAAATAATATCGTTAATTTAGAATGCAATATAATCTCATATATATATATAATATTTCATTTTATAAAACATTTCTCTGATACAGAAAAATTCATATGTTGACAGCAGCTTATGAATATGTGTGCTACTAACTCCATGTTATTGATATGTAAGGAAAGTCTAAAAGATATTAAATAACTTCCCTACAGAGACAAAGAAAGTCAGGACAGGAAAAAGGAAGATCCCTGAATATTCCCTTGGGACACACTACTACTGTTTTATTTCCAAAGCTGTCCAGATGAAGCAGTAAATAACTAAGTACTAGGGCTGATCTTCAGTAATATCTAGTGATCTATCATATTAACTAGACTAACGTGACCCGAACCCCCCAAAAAAATCTCTATCGTACGTGAAAACACTGAAGGAAGCCCCTTCAGGAGACCAGGTGAGTTTGAAACATGCTTTCCTAGAAACCACATTTTATCTGATGGGAAAGGCCAAATCAGTAGGAAGTAGCACAGGTTATGAGTGTGAAAGATCCGCTGTGCTACTTAGTTTACTTTCCAATTTTACCAAAGTTTATTGTTGCACAGCTCTAAAATTGCCTGCTTCCTCCTTCAGATGCCTGACGTGCTAAAGCTTATGTCTTCTCCATCTGTGGCTGTTGCACTGGCTACTCGATCTTCATCTTGATCTCTTTAAATTCATCTCATTCTCTTTGGCCAACTACAATGAAAGAATTAGTAGAAGAAGGAAAATAGTTATTTCTGGAGGGGCATACCCACTTTCACATCACGTACTCAAGCCCACTTTTACATGACTTATTCAAGAACTTCTTTATTGTGTCCTTACAAAACAATTATCCCTGAAGGGAACAAAAAAACGTCTTCACTCCTTGTACCGTGCCCTCTGGTACTGAGACACTTTCATTCAGAGATGGTCTGCCAGATATTGCCACGCACAAAGCTACTATGTTTCATCTTGTTTTATGACAGATGTGAATTTTGCCTAAGTCTTTAACTCAACAACACTTTTTGTTTCTGCTTCACACTGCAAATTTATCTCTAACTTTAAGTTTTCGTCCACCCTAGGTCCCTTTCAATAACCCAGCATTTCAGGCTTTTTTTACCTTCCTGCTTTTGCTACTCAACATTAATTATTTTTTCTCTAGTGGGATTAGCTTGCAGTTTTCCAGGCTAAACATAATTTTGCTTTAAGCCCACATTCCTAACCTATCCAGGTCCTCTTGCATTATTTCACTGGGGTTGATAACCTTTACTGATTTTGGTACCATCTGCAACTTTCATTAGTATTCTGTTTACTCTTTTCCCCTGGACCAAAATGAAGACATTAAGGCCTGACCTGACTCCTGCAGTACCTGCTAGATACCTCCCAGCAACTTTCAACTTTGTTTGGCATTACCCATCATTTAGAATCCTCTAGACAGCTTCCAATGCGAGTGACAATAAAAAGATGTTTCTTCAACCTTAGAATATCTATTATAAACAGTGGTAAGTAAAACTAAAACCCCTCAAACCCTAATAAAATAGTCAGTAGACTTTCTCTTTGCATGGCTCACTAGCGTATCTATTGCTTTGGCTCTTTAAGGAGATTCTAAGCAGTAATCCTCTTTCTGCCTGGAAAATGAACATTATCTCCGTTCTTATCAAATTGTTCTGAAATGTGTTATACTACTGCTTATTTACAATATCTGTAAATACAATTTCAGTAGATAACAATATGGAAAGCTGGCGTTTTCCCTTAGCTGAAGGCTCATTTGCATTTTTCTGTTGTAGAATGAGTTACAGTAGTGCCCAGACCTCTATCTCATAACTTAAATTAGAAGGGAGTTGCCGACTGCTCTGGAAGGATCTGGGCCTTCCTCCAGGAGGCAGAGTAAGGAAATTCCCGATGGTCCATATCACGTTGCCCTTTGGCTGCACGTGGGAATGTCTTGATTACCTTGACAGGAGATAAGTGAGGCATGTAGGGAGCACCTAACATACGGTGTGCTGTAATGTATCCTTTCAGGCACTTTTAAAGGTGACATACCTGAGAGAGCTATTGCTTGGATCTGCTATGGATTCCCAACATTTCCTACAGATTTGTACAGGGGTCCTGTGCCCCTCTGGGTCTGTGTATCCCCAGAAATGAGCAGGAGGCCCAACTCTTCCATTTTGGGAAGTGCTGAGATACCCATGCACCAGGACGGAAGGTGTACATGCTTTTCCCTTATGCCAGAGACAAATCCCAGGCAAGGTGGATTACGTAAAGATCTAGATCAAACCAGCATTTTCTGGAGGCTTGCTGCTGCTGCTGAGGGTTACCTTCCAGCTTTCCAGAGATCTCTTTATTCTCAGCAGACCCTCCTACTGCACTATCAGAATACTGCAGCAAGATGAAATGGCTTAGGGATCCTTTTAACCCATGTTTTTATCACCCATATAGAAACACACTTCAGAAACAGTCCAAAGCCATCTGTATTATCTTGGGCTGAAATGGTCCGATTTTGAGCAAGGAAAGGATGATAAACCCCTAGGATAGCCTCAGTCTTTACCACAGCCTAGTCTAGCTTAACCTTTTTAGGTGTTTAAGTCTGTGAAACAAGAAGTTGCCTTCTCAGAACAGAGCATTGATCTAAAAGACAGTTTTGGGGGATCTAGTTGGGAATGAGGGAGGGTTAATAGACCATGACATTAGCCTCCTGCTGAGAATTTCTCTTCATGCTCCCCATAATACTACACCAGTTGGACTTTGCTGCTGACTCTCTCAGGAACAGCTTTAGCGGAAAGGTGATGTTAAATGATAAACCCACTGTCTAATGGATGTTATCTCACTGGCTCCTTTGCAGAAATACCACTTAAGAATCACTGTAGCAGCAGCTTCAGTCCAGCCTTGCTGTTTGTAAAAAGTCAGAGTGCAGGTGGCTTTGGCAGAGATGGAGAAAGCAGTTAATCTGCTTAGAAACATCCCTGCCTTACTGACTGCTTGGCTAATAGTCCGGATTGCTATTTAATATGCTAAAAATTGTTGTCTTAGGATGTATATCTGATAGCCGTACAGACTAAAGAAATAGGGTAGAGTCTCTACATGGCTGTAGAGGCTGAGGTAAGACAGGCCGCTTCTCCTGTCTTGTTGCAGGTACACCAGCGCTCCCTGGCTTGACTTGATGGACCTGGGAGGCAGCTGCCCATCAAGCTGCCAGGAGTAGTTGAGCGGCCTGATAGCCCAGACTTTGGTCTCCATGGTTGCAGCTTTGGAGTCGTCATGAGTAGGTGAGGAAACTGTTCTTGCTGCTAAGGGAGCCTTGGGAGGCTTCTAGGTGACCCAAGGCCATAAATGCTGAGTTGCTGTCCTCTGAGGGGCTGGATGAGGAGAGAGCAATTTCAGTATTCACAGCCTCTGTTAGCAAGGGGAGATATGGTTCTCCTCATAGAAGATGGAAATGTTTTCTCATATGTGTCAGAAATACTCTATGTGGTATGTAATGATGCATGACTTCTCCTGCTGGGAACAGACTTACCTTCCAAACCCCACCTCTCCTCTTTCTCAAAGGAGAAAGGCAGGAGGGATTTCCCTAGTATGTCTCTCGTATTAGGCACTCTTGCAATCTCCCTGGCTGCAAGTGAACTTCAAATCAAAGGCTTCTAGGCTATGCTTGTCTCGGATTGCCTCTTTTCGAGACTGTCATCCAAAATCACAGAATCACAGAATGGTATGGTTGTAAGGGACCTCTGGAGATCATCTAGTCCAACCCCCTGCCAAAGCAGGGTCACACAGAGCAGGTTGGACAGGAACGCATCCAGGCAGGGTTTGAATATCTCCAGAGAAGGAGGCTCCACCACCTCTCTGGGCAGCCAAACCCTTGAAGTCAAGCCAGGCCTCACATTGATACCTTAAAGATTTTGTACCAAGAGAAAAAAAGAAACAACCAACCCGCTCCTCGCAAAGTCAACTAACACTAGCATTGATTGACCTGTCTGTGAAAAATGTAGAATCACTATTTTACATACAGTTTTACAAATATTCATAAAAAAAAAGTAGTGAAATGTACAAGCAGAATCTCCTCAAGTAATAACAGTGAGTAGTTTGCTTAAAAAGGAATTTATTAAAATAAGGGCTGCACTGAGTGATCTGGCACTAATACGCCTATTTAACTATTTATTAATTTACTTATTTCCTAAACTAAATTAAAACACTTGCACATTTTTCCATTTTTAAACTACTGTTTTGCAAACACCTATTTTTTCTTTACCCCATTTCCAGATGTACAACTAATAGACTCTTCTGAAGACTTAAGGAAACCATTGTGGCCAGGAAGGCCAATGGCACCCTGCAGTGCATCAGGAAGGGTGTGGCCAGCAGATCAAGGGAGGTCATCTTCCCCCTCTACTCTGCCTTGGTGAGGCCACACCTGGAGTACTGTGCCCAGTTCTGGGCTCCCCGGTTCAAGAAGGACAGGGAACTGCTGGAGGGGGTACAGCAAAGGGCTACCAAGATGATTAGGGGACTGGAACACCTCTCTTATGAAGAAAGGCTGAGTGACTTGGGTCTCTTCAGTCTGGAAAAAAGACAGCTGAGGGAGGATCTTATCAACACTTATAAATACTTAAAGGGTGGGTGTCAGGAGGATGGGGCCAGGCTCTTTTCAGTGGTGCCCGGGGACAGGACAAGAGGTAATGGGCACAAACTTGAACATAGGAAGTTCCATCTCAACATGAGGAGGAACTTCTTTACTCTGAGGGTGGCAGAGCACTGCTGCCCAGAGAAGTGGTGGAATCTCTGTCTCTGGAGACACTCCAAACCCACCTGGACATGTTCCTGTGCAACCTGCTCTGGGTGACCCTGCTCTGGCAGGGGGTTTGGACTAGATGATCTCCAGATGTCCCTTACAACCATACCATTCTGTGATTCTGTGATTCTGTGACAAATGAGACGATATTTTAGCAACAAGTTCTTCACCCTGTAGCACGAAGCAATAAATAGACCTGCAGCACTTGTGGTAAAGAGTAGCTTGGATGGTGCTGGCAAAAATGGCCACATGTCCTCTTTTTTTGCCTCTCTGCTAGAGTTGGTATCAGTCAATAGGTCAGGAATCCTGAGGTACAGTCTCCAGTTACACCCTTCCTGTATGTAGCTGGTTATCTCTAAGACAAATTTGTCTGTAATATACTGGGTGATATTTGTATAGGTACATAGGATGGACGTGAATTTGTGGTGACACAAGCATCGGTCATGGCACTTATAATTTGAACTATGTATGGTTTCCAGAGGATTTATTCATGTAGCTCACATTAGAGCTGTGTTTCACTGATGGCACTTTGTTTTCTCGATTCCTCATCCCAGGAAGAATACAGTGTGCAAGCATGTGTATGGGAGGGTTATAGGGAGCAAGTGTTTGTGTACTTCCACCGTGACCATGGAACAAGACGCCCTCCAACTTCATTAATAAAATGACATATGGGAGAGATTATACACCTCCCAGCAGGGCTTTCTAGCTCATTGGCTTCACCGTGCTGAGGTGGCTGTACAGCTTCCTCAGAGGTGGCTTTGAACCCACTGTCCTAAGGGGAAGGTAAGATCATGCAGGTACCCACCAACACACTGTTAATATAGCCCATTATACCAAAAATCTTAATGTATTGTGGGGGGTTTCCTTTGGAAGTAAGAGTTTTGATCAGTCTCCAAAAATCAACAGTTTTAAAAGACTCTACTAGTGCTTTTTTCCAGGACGCCACACCTAAACACACCAAAGCCAAATTCATCACTGCTGTAACCCAGTGGGACTGGGAGAATTACATTGGAGATTAATTTGGCTTCTGTGCATTTAACAGCAATTTAAGAAAAAACGTTTTGGAGAGACAGCCCTGTTTTTTTTTTTCATTTTTGATTTTTTTTTATTCCTGTCTCCTCTTTGTATTGTAGAAATGATGAGGAAATTGCTCCTGTGCTATTATGCAAAACCTTATTTGTCAATCTCTTCAAAAAATCAGGAAACATTCCAGAAAGCCAGGGAGGAAGTTCATACCAGCTTTAGCTAATCTGCAGAAAATCCGGCCTACATGACTCCCCTGTCACTGCTGCTCCTTTCATCTATTCTTTATAAGGAATCTATTGAACTTTAATTAATATGAAAAATTCAGGTTTTCATCTGATTTAAATGTGACTGACATCATGCTGCTACTAAAAGTGGAACAAAGTCCAAGTGTGATGAAAACAATGCTGAAAGTCTGGATTCAAGAGGGAATCTCAGAGCCCACGGAAGGCGTAATCTTACAAATCTGTAATGCTGTGTAACAGATAAGTAGGGGAATGCCAGAAACTCATTTATATAGATGTCTATGATAAGGATAAGAGAGTGACACATGAAATATCTATATTATCCTCTGCCTGGAAAGTTTTCCGAGAGCTAATCTCACTTTTTCTAGTCAGGTTGCAGCTAGTGAGAGGCCAGAATATGAATTAATCCTGTCCGAGTTTAGAATAGAGGAGACAAATCCCATGGAATACAATGAAATACATCTATTTGTCTCTGAGGGTGAGCAGCATGGGGAAAATTTATGGTCTGAGGACTAGGTAGAATAAAATTTAGGTGTCTGTGTTTCTAAGTGCTGCAGCATCTCTGTTTTGATGTAATGAGTTTGTAAAGTAAAACCCCAAATTTGGAGTTAGATACATAGGCTTGACATGCAATGAATTTGATGAGACAAGCAACTTAGAAGACCAATGCTTAAAATTGAGCAGTCCGATCTACAGGAAAACACTGAACATTAGAATGTCGTCTTTCGAAATTAGGTTTCTTAATCAGGGCTGCAGATATGTGCCTGTGTCTCCACAGAGACCATGTTTGAAAATCAGAACTGATTAAAGCTCTTCTGATTTTTTCCCCAGATGGGTAAACACCTCGGATTTCATTCCCTCTTTGAACTGTAAGGATTTGAATCATCATCTCAAAAGTGACCTAGCCCCCTTTCAATAGTGCTCAACACAACAAAAATACACCCAAAACTCTTGTGTCATGACAACTTTCATGGACGTCTCCAAGCGAGCTTTAATCTGACAGCTGTGGAACGCAGGAGACACAGCTTTTCCAGCATACACACCCCATGCCTTGCAGGATTGTACATCTCACAAGAAGTCCTTGCTACCATGGAGACACAGCTAGAATGATGTTAATTTGGGTATATCTACACAGGATAGCCACCCACCTCCAGATTGCAACGTAGGTAGAAACACATACATCAAAAGACAGTTAGACTTATTTCCTTGGATACCTGTTGGTTTCTCCCTGTATTAAGTTCCACATACCTGTTTCCACAAGGACAGCCGCTGTTATGGTTGGCTGAAGCCAGAGAGAAGTCTGTGGAAAAGTAAGTGTAACAGTAATAAAAGAAGACCGGTGTTTAAAGTGAGCAACTGAAATCTACATCTAAGCTTTCCAAGAAGTAAACTGACTTTCAGTTTTGTTGTATGCCTTGAATTTCACAGCTGTGTATAATTTTGTTGAAAAGAAAGTAGTACTAATTGCTCTCGTGATATCAGTGTTGGTCCCTGTAGCATTGTGATATTTCCTCCTTCAGCTGCATGACCTATTTCCCTGAAATAGAGGTGAAAAGAAAAAAAAAGATTTATTTCCTTGATCTTCTTTACCTGCTAACTTCTGCAGTCATATTAGGAGGCATTAAACCAGCATCTTCAGCCTGCTTTCAATACAAAAAGCTAAGTCTTGATCTAAATGTTTGGATGCACCATTAATGATTTCTAAGCAAATCTCATTCCTTCACTGGGATATTTTCTTCACTGTGTATAATTTAAAAGAAGTAATTTTTGGCATGTGCAAAGTGCTTTCCTAGAGTTTTGCAATTTCAAACAAGGCTGAAACCTTCTCCCACAGCCCCCAGATTTTAGCAACAGAGGGAAAGGTTAGTAATGCTCACGTAGATCTAATGCTCGGCTTCAATCCAGTTTCATGCTAAAGCCAAGAGTCTTTCAGACTTGGTGATTTATCCCGTGATTGCCCATTTGGAGCAAGATGTTAAGAGGCATTGGTCTATCTGTTTGCAGCAAAATCAACACTAAAGCTGCCTTATATTTGAACTTGAGCTGACTTGGGCCAAGAATTCTGAAAAAATCTCATGCTGAATTAAAAATGTAGAAATATATACAGTATAATTCCAGCACCTTGATATAGGATGACAAGAAGAATAATAGAAAACCTTGATTTGTCAATGAGCAGTTCTAGATAATGTTTTCTGCACAAAAAGGTCTTAAATCAAAAAACTTGGTTGGAGAATATCAGTGTCTCAGGGTTTACCACACTTGACTCATCCCTGTCATTTTTGCAAAAGAACACTTTACGTGTTTTGAATATTGTCCTGTCCATATTTTGAAATAATTCTCAATTTTTTGGGGTACTTTCACTTATGCCTCCAACTCTGCCCATAGAGCAAGCAACCATCCTAACAAACAATGTTTTTCTCTCCAAGACCTGACATAAAAGCCATGTATTTGCCTAGTGGCCACCATGGTGGAAACAGATTTAGAAGTTTTGACAGTTTGTTTTTTTTTTTTTTCCACAACAAAAAGGGCAATTTGAAGGTGAAACTACTGACAAAAAATTAATTTTTAATACTTATCATATACATTCCCAAAATTGAGAATCATTTTGCTACTCACAGGTAGGCATTTAAAAAAAATGGCTATTGGAACTGAATAGGATATCCAGTCACAAAATATTTGTTTTGAAGTGTCCCACAAAAAGTCTCAGCGCAAAGAAAAATCCAAACAAGCGCACACACACACCAGAGTCTTAACTAAGACCTCCCATGTATACCTTTTCATTGTGGATGGGGAGAACCTATCCCAGTGGGAACCATTTTGAAAAACTCTTCTGCAGACACTTTTCTCTCTGGATGTCACAGACCTAAATTTTTCTTTTCTACAGCAGTTTGAATGCAGTATTATAAAAATATTTTACAGCCAATGAAACTACTTTGAATTTGATTAGACTGAAGAAAACCACTGTTTTACTTGAAATTGAAAACTCATTTCCTGATTTTTATTACCTTCCCTTCCAGACACCATAATACATCAGTCTTACTGTTCTGACTGTCCATTGGCAAGTCCAAACTGGGACAGGGCACTCCAGAAGAGCAGGTAGCCAAGGTCACCTGCTGGAGGTGAAAGCCATGCGCAATGACATCTGCATATGCATCACTGCAGTGATGCAAACTCTCCTTCCACATCTCAGAACACATGAACTTGCTCATGGCTGGCTCCAAACTCTAGAATTCTCTTTCTTCATACCTCTTGCTTCAGCCCTTCTCCCTATCCCCTCTGCAGCACGTTGGCCATGGTGGTCAACCTGCAATGGAGCTCCTTCCTCCCTCCTTGCTGTTAACTGGCACTAGTTAGCAGTCACATATAATCAAGCAGACAAAACAAGACAAAGATCTTCTCACACAGGTGCTGGGTTTAGGTGATGTTGGTGGATTTAGGGTTTCATGCATGCTGCTTGTATAAGGGGAGATGCAGGAGATGCAGGAGACTTCTTTTCACTTCTTCCTGCTGGAACAAAAGGATAGGGATTTTGAAGACAAATTGTTGTAAATGTGAAGGCAGGATGTACAACTGATACCAGCTGAAAGTCTGGCAGAGGTCAGATGGTTTTGCTGGTGCTGGTGTTATGATAGAAGGCCTCCATGGCACAGACGATACTTTTCAGCCTTGTAAGGTATGCACTGATAGATTCAGGATGCTCCATGGAAAAGTGCTCCTGGATAAATGGCCTATAGGTGGTTTATGGAGGATATCAGGTTTGGGTGAGCTGGAGGTACCTTCTTTTAGTTGTCATTTGAGAGCCTCTTAGAACAACTCAAAGGATGATCCAAAGGCATCCAGTAGATAACATAAACAGACAGAACCAGGTCTTCAGTGTACCACTGTGGTCCTCCTGCAAAGCAATGCAAAACAAGATAAACTATCTTGTTAGTCTTCAAAAAGTTACAAAATTGCCTTTCTCTTTGCTTGCTTAGAAATGTAAGGGTCTGTACTGGGGAGAGAAGGATTCAAGGAACCGCAGGTCTCCTCAGAGAAGCACAGGTCACCTGCGGCAGAACCTACAGTGCAGGGAGGATGGGGGTTAGGTGGCAGGATGCCTTCACACCATATGGCAGCCACAGGTAAGAAATAAATGCTAACTAAGGATTTTAAAAATATTTGAGACAATACTTCATTGTATCGCAGCTAGGTGTCATCTTACTTTTACGCTGCGTGTTGCTAGCCACACGATGCTCAATGTAGTGCCTCTGGTTTTATCAAGAATGTGAAAAACGGTGTATGACTTTTTGGTGTTAGATTACTGTCCGTACCAGTATTATACTGAAC
Source organism: Larus michahellis (assembly GCF_964199755.1). Taxonomy (NCBI): domain Eukaryota; kingdom Metazoa; phylum Chordata; class Aves; order Charadriiformes; family Laridae; genus Larus; species Larus michahellis. The sequence continues at coordinate 6,454,068 of NC_133896.1, read as the reverse complement.
GGCTCTTGCCAAAGGTGATGCCCCACATGTTAAGTAAAGAGAGATCTCAGCATAAATTCACAAGATGGAGGGGAAGGTAAAATACTGCCTGCCAGGCCCGTGGGAGAGCAAGGATTATAACCAGCAGTTCCGTTCCCTGCCTAGTGCCCCACTTGTGAGGCTGTATTTCTTTCCCTAAGCTTGTAACTGAATGTGATATCCGGCAAGTACAGCGCAAGGCTGGTTGTTGTCTTGCCAAGTCCTTTAGGATTGTTTTCTCTTATCTGACAACTGTGCCTACATATTTCACAAGTGATGATGGATGCCCATGTATGCTGTGTTTTGTAGATTTATTTAATTCACCTCTTGTTATTACTGAAAGCATAATAGGGCTTTAGCAAAAATAAAACATCTGTGCTCTTTGTCAGAGGAACTTAAAGAGAAAGAAGAAAGCTTTCAAGGCATGAAACATGTAAGAGAATTAATTGAAACAGGTGGTTGCAGCTAAATGGTACTGTTTATGCTTTAGCATTTCATGGATTGGTTGGAAATTTTACCTGACTACAGTTTTAGACACGCTTCAGAAAGCTCAACCAGGGGCTTTAGGTGTAAGTCTTTGCTAGAATTTAGGAATCTGTTCATACTTCATTACTGATATTTGAGCTGGCGGTATGGGAATAGTCAGAAATTACACAAAACTTTCTTGCGTGCTCTAATAGTGTTCAGTGCCGTATACTCTAGCAGATTTCTCTCTGCAATGGGTATGAATGTCGACTCTTTTCATCCATCGTGCTGCCTAAACAGTTAGATATTTCCTTGCATGCTCTAAAGGCACAACGCAAGGCCACCTTGCTACAGAATGTGATTTGCGTCTCTTATCTTTAATTATGAACTTTATGATGCAGGTCAAAAGACACTTGTTGCTATTACTTGGTGGTATTGGACATTACAAACTCTGTGTGAGCATAATATAAGACCAAATATGTTTAAACTAGAACGAGATGCAAAGCTGTAACTATCAGAGCAGTCTGGCTTGGTATATAAACAACAGGAGGTGGAATAAGAAACTCCACTGGTTTGAAGATGGAGTTTAATAGATTTATGAATGGGATTATTTGGCAGGGTCACCTAAAACCACAGAGGATTGTTTTCAATGATGCAGTTTACTGTTCTCTTTCTATTACTGCAAGGACAGCCTAGCAAACAATGCACAGAATAAGGCTCCTATTCACTTGGTTTTAAGCATCACTCAATGTCTGATCACGAGAACAATCAGAAGGGACACATTAAACAAGTTACAAGATATGAGGTCAGCAATTATGATATATAAAGTAGATTTAAAAAATGGCACCAGGCAAGCTATTTCGAAAATATTAGTGTTGTTGATTACTTCGTGTGGTGTTGTATCTCAGTTTTGTCTGTCCAGCTTGATTTACTAAGTGAAAATATTTGTTATCACAAAATCCCTCCAGGCCTGGACAATTAAGATCAAGCAATCAAAAATGAATGCTCATATTTGTAGCCTTCCCCGGAGCTGCAGGTGTCCTTACAATTACTTAAAAGACACATCCCATCCTGCAAATAAAACTAGCCGCAACAAACTCCTAATGGCAACAAGGAGAGGAAAAAAAAATATAAATACAACCTTATAAACTGTGTTTCAAGCCAAATACCCTTCCCTGGATGCCTTTGGACATAGATGAGCTCTGCAGCTGCCTCAGTTATCCCTGGCTTGGGGTGCGTGCCGGAGCTCAGGTGCCGAGGGAGGTGTCCTGCCAACCCTTCCCAGGCTGAAGGAGCTTGAGCAGACTCTTCATTTCAGGTGGGGAAGAGCGGCACTTGGGACTAGGCTGTAAAGGTCAAGTCAACAGCGAAGGTTAAGTCCCGTGTCTTTCTGACAATCTGAGAAGCAAAAGCCTGCGTGAGAAGATAGGCCTTCAGCATACCCTGGAAAGCCAGTTCCTTAGCTGATATAAGTCTGCCGAGCTGCACTGGTGTCAATAGGGTTATTTCTGTCAGCTGAGCATTGGTCCCATATGAGCAGCAAATTGCTTTGCTAGGCAGGAGAAAAAAAAATAAATTTCCTTATCTGAGTTGTGCTAAAAATCCCCTACAATTAGCTCCTTCTCATCGAAATCTAGAGGCAGTTAGCTCACGCAAAGTAAATCTCCAGCAAGGACAATGCACACAGAGAGGCAGTGAAATGAGAATTAGGATCCAAGCCACAGCGAGACTCACACGGCTATGCAAAACTCAAGTTGAATGGGACCAGAAAGGAACTGGAAGCAGCTGCGAGCAGAGGTAGAAAAGACTCCCTGAAAGATATATGAATGTGTCAGCAGGCAGTATCATTAGGTAACAGATGTGGTTTGCAAGCCGCTCTGCTGCTATGCTAATCAGGCCCACACAAGTAGGACAAATAGATGAGTGGTGCAGGTCTTTGGAGTCAACCCGAAATAGAGCCCCTCGCCGAGCGAAGGCGGCGGCTGCAGCAGACGGGTACAGAAGAAGGAGAGTTTGCATAGTTTGCCAACAGCCGCTAGAAGAGAGTTTATCCGGGAATCACAGCACTCATTTGCACAAGGGCAAAGCTCAACTTCAAACTGCAGCACTTTCTGAATTTTAAATACTCAGGCATGCATCTTACGTTGTTTCAGCCCAGATAATATTATAGGAATTATTTGGAAAATAGCATGATGGACAATGCAAAATCCAGCTGAAAACATAATGTACACCTAGGGTTTTGACTTTCTCAGTGGTCATGCTGGTAAATAAACCTTTTTAAATAACTGAACCAGCAGCTGTCTTCCCAATTATTAATTGGCATCCACGCAGCTGATGGCATTGCATAAGGTCTTTTTTTCAAAGAGAATGCAAAGTTCAACTGGAAACGATCTTTTGTGCGCACTTAGGTTGTTCTTTCATGGTGTATAAGGTTGCTTTAATCCGTTTGAGGAGCTGGATAACTTTAAAAGCACTCTTCAAGGAGGACTGATAGATAATGCAATGGTTTAATTCCACAATTTGCTGATCCAGCCAAATTCTATTGTTGCTAGAACAAGAAAAGGCAAGTTAATCTAAGGAATGAAGACTATACCTGATTTGGCTCTGAATTATTTTTTTTTAAGCTATTTCAGGGGCAGGCTCCAAATTCACATGGAAATACTCAACATACCATTTTAGAAAATATGTCAGCTGTGTAATTGAATAGTGTGGAATGTATTCACTCTGCCTGTGTACCTGAAGACTCACAGAAAAAGCATCTGCGGCCTACGTGCTGAACAGAAATAATTTATTTTTTGAAAAAAACCCAAAGATTGGCATCAAAACTTACTATTGTCTTTTGTGGTGCCAAATATGTATTGTACACTACTGGCCCCTGGAGCTATAAAAATGTAAACTACTACCAGAATTATGCTCATTGACTCCAGCTGGTTCTGTTCTGCCAGGAATACTCCAGTTCAAGGATTTCACAGTGACAGGAACACAAGATGTGTTTTCTGAACTCGTCTTCTGTTATTTTAATAAATTATCCAGAAATACATTTGATTCCTTGAAAAGATTTTCACTTCAGTGATCTTCACCCACAAACGCATGAAACTTTTTAAAATTTGATAGTTTCGTTTTTTATTGGATTCAAAGTCATGCATTAGTTCTAGAAGCCCACCAAACGAAATAAACTAAAGTAGCTCCATTGCTTGCAATGGAAGTTGCCTCATGTTCTTATCAATTACTGTTTCTTGGTGATGCACATGTGACACATATGAAGGTGGTCCAGTCCCACAAAGTGATTATGAGACTGGATATGGTTGGTGACACATATGAGACACATATGGTTGGTGGTTTCCAAATGTGAATTTTTTGCCTTTGCTTTAGCCTGGGTGACTTGTATTCAATATTAAAGTAGGGAGGAAAAAAACCAAATCAAAGCAACAAGAGAGACAGGTAGTGGAGATATAGGACATAAAAGTATATAAACTTGAGAGTTTCCATGGACTGTAATGTCATGAATCTATGGACAGATAGATGTGAAAATAGAGTATCCATGCATCTTTAAAAACTTCTGTCTTTTTTTTTTTTTCTCCCTGCCCCCCGCCAAGGTTCTGTGTTCTCAGTTTTGGAGATACCCAACAGAGGGCACTTAGAGCTCAGAATTCAAAAATTTTCTTACGTCACCTGAGAAGACACCTGGAAAATGAGGACTGAGATGCTGAAAATACATTTCTGCCTGTCTCTTGGTTGTGGGAGTACTGAAGGGTGTCCAGTCTCTGCTAAGAGATTTTTGGTGGACTTCTGCGGTCTGTGTTAAGGCAAATTGTCACCCCTGCTTATAATACGAATTAATTCCAAGGGGAATTAATTCCAAGGGAAACTCGGTTGTTGGTGAGAATAAGTCTTCCTCCTCAAATTCATCATGGATGAATTACATGCAAGAGAGAGTGCCCATTCTGTACAGGTACCTCTATTTGAATTTACACTGAACTATTTCCTCAGGCAGGAAATCTTTGAAGTAAGGTGCAATATATGCACGCACCATCACATTCATCCTTGCAAATATGAAGTTACACCTTGCTTGATAACACCGTGCATTTCCAAGCTTTTTGAGTGTAAACCTTGTTCAGTCAGGAAGTTTTTATGGTTATCCAGATTGCAACATATGTTAACAACAATATAGGGTAATAATTATAAAGTTTATGCTGCCTTTGTGTCTTTAGTTTCAAAGTGACAAAGAAATATGTGATTCAAAGTGCTCTATTTAAAAGATATCTGTTAGTATTACCTATTCGTTGTGCTTTCTTAATACTAGAATTAGCATTACTATGCTAATCAGGTCCTCAGAAGTAGAATTTCCTCTAATTAGGGTGAAATTCATCTTCCATGATACCGGCTGTCTAAAATTTAGACATCTCAGTTAGCTAGTTTCTTGGTTGTCTCTACAGTTGAAGGAGAGAGGCAACTCCAGGAGACAGTTCATCCCAGTGTCTTGGATAGTGATATGTTTCAAAGCCTGGTATGGAAGAGAAATTCTTTGTGTTGAGGGCCAGCAGAATTAGGAGGTGTAAATGATGAGAGGATCTCTTTCCTTCCACCAAGCAGGAGTCTCTGCACTGTCTGACCTGTGATTTGCATGGCACTATAAAGGCCAAAGTAATCAAGTTCTTGCATCAAAGACCTTGTGAGTCAAAAGGTCGGTGCTTATGAGTCATTAAAGCCCTAGGATCAATAGAAAGTGAGGTTTTAATGAAAACAAGGTTCCACAATAAGCAGATTTAAGGTCTCGTTCCAGACATTAGGCACCCTGTTTTGAAAATTTTGGATTTAGCCTCTCATTTTCTGTTTAATCACCTATTTAATACTTTATATGCCTACGTCAAAGAAGTGCTGTGAGATTTAATTAATTTTTGTAAAGCGCTCTGAGATCTTTAGATAAGAGGTACCATACTAAATAAGTGCCAAGTATTACTACGTTACTGAAGAGACTTATCACAGAAAAGGTTAAGGTCAATTAACATTTTCTTGCCATTTATGCATATATTTTCAGATCACAAAAAGAAACTGGTATCAATTTAGTTAATTTCACTTGTATCCATTTTCAAATGAGTTATTTATAATTGATTTAAGTTGAAGTCTTACAGATCATCAAAATGGCAATAAATTATACCCTGCTTATAAGCTTCTAACACCCTATGGTTTTAGGCTGCTTTGTTTTAATTGAAATGTAAGTGTTTCAATTACACATTATAATTAAAAAGTTTCAGGATCAAATTATCCGTCTTTTTAAAATGGATCAGGCAAGTACAAAAAAAAAATCCAACCCAAACCTCTCCATGTGTTCTTGGAAATGTCTGTATAGGTAATGATTCTTTGTGGTTTTGAATATGAAATCTACAGCTTAATTGAAGCAGCCAAAAGGTGTTTTCACAAAAACTGTTGCTTTAGTAGACATCTGAAAAAGGGACAATTGACTATCCCTAAATAAATTTCTTCTGAAAATCACATTTAAGCACTTTGTTAAGCACACAGATGCACTCACATGTACTAGTGTAACCTTAAAGGACTCAGACTAACATTTTTCAGGGAATGTCAAGACTCTCAAATCCTACAAAATTTCATCAGGATTTGTGAAAATTTTAAAGGAAAAAGTCACAAGGTTCAAGTTGAGAGACATCTAGACCAAACTAACCGCATTGTAAATCACTTCCATTACACATGGAATATTACCCTTCTCTAATTTAAACCATGTGATCTTACCATCATGTTTTAATTAAGATCTTGCTTTATATTCTTGCCATTAGAGTTGCTTGAGTTAAAAAAAAAATAAATGAAAAAACTTAGTCAAGAACATTTTCATAAATAAACACATTTAATCAACACACTACTTCTAGAGGGGTCATGTTGCTTGAGTATTCAGTGAGCCAGATGTTTTGCAAAAATGCTTATGAATCTGGAAAGTATCAAGCATAAATGTTTGAACAGATATATTTTTGCTATTCTCTAATTTATTATTTCCTATTCATTCACCCCATTTACAAAAAAAAATTAGGAAATTCTCATACGAACTAGGTGACTAGCCACACATCTGGATTTTCTTTAAATCATTCTCTGTCTTCTTAAATTAGATTATAATCTCAAAGGATGCAAATATTAGTTTTGTTACTGATTTTATGAGAGCAGGTGTTAATATTTTGTTTATATTAGAAAAATGATTGAAGTTGGCATTTACTTATGTACCACATGCATCATAAAGAGCAGAAAAACTCATTTAGTCCTGTAAAATGCTGAGATCCCCATATCTTCATTAGCTTCACTGGAGAAAACAAATCTCACTGAGTGGACCTTCAAGTAAAAAAAAAACAACTGGCTTTTACATTAATATTTAATGATCTCTGGAATAATTGATACTAAAAAAAATAATATTAAAATTACCCATGTAATAAGTCCTTAATGTTTTTCTTTCGCTCAGATCAGCCATGCAGATGGAGGCAGATAAAATCTTCAGCTCATGCACTCTGACCCTTGGTACATCAGAAGCCATTTAATTTTGCCTGAATTGAAGCAAATTGCAGTTGTTTGTTTGACTACCAGAAAGACATCTAGGCTTGGCACAAAGACATCAAGAGACAGAGGAACGAATACTTCCATTGGTAATTTGTTCCAGTGATTAACCCCTTTCACTGTTTACAGCAGGTACCTGCTTTCCAGTTTGAATTTGTCTTGGCTCAGCATCGCTGTTATAGCTCTCTCTGCTAGATTAAAGACACATTTAAAACCTCTGATTTCCTGCTCCTGGAGGTACTTATCGAGTCACCTCCCAACCTTCCTTCAAGCCGGGGATGTGCATGTGGAGTTGCTCCAAGGGAAGAGCACAGAGTTAATCGAGATAGGCCAGCCACGCACAAATTAACCTGGAAAGCCGTCCTATCTCACCTCTGGAAGAAATTACCTTCAATTGGAAACAAAGTAATATTTTCTTGGTGCGAATGGATTTCCTGTGGTTTGAGGAGCTGTGTCCTGCAGTCACAACCTTTTTCTCAGGGCAAGCAGACTTTTGCAGGATGCATATATGTGTTGACTTCAACAAAAGAAACACTCTAAACTCTTTAAATAGGAAAATGGAAGTTGGTTTTTTCTAGCGTTTAAATAATTTTTGTAGCTTTGCCTGTGCCCTGTCAAATTGTTACCAACATTTTTCTTTAAAAAAAAATAATAAAGTCAACAGGAACAAGAAAAAGTATTTGGTTATTAATACCTCACAAACAATTAGTATAATTTTTTTACTTGCCCTCAAAGAGTTACGATTGTCCTCCTGACCCAACAACTTACTAGGACTTTACGTTGAGTTCCTGTTACACTACAATGCTATATAATTTTAGGGTTAGTAGTTCACCAGGGTACAATCCCCAGTTCTGTAATATTCTTCACTTTTATCCGTGCAACTAGCCACACAGATGCAAATATCTGTAGGCATTTTTCTCTGAACAGACTCTGCTTGTCAAATTGTTCTGCAGGATTTCCTTGTCACTATCGTTATCTATCATTCTGCCAATAATTACCCATTTTTTGGCAGCCGTATCATGTTTACTTCTGCATCACTATGGAAACACTGAATTTTCTCAGCCCTAATATAGATTGCTGCAGAATCCTACTAGAAATACTTTCATAGAGTGAAATGTTTCCTGTAAGTATTTCTTCTGATGTCCAGTTTAATCTTCGCTGTTTAACTGATTTTCTATGAAGCTAGTCTTCTATTATAGTGTTTCTTTGCACTTTTCAAAAGAATAAGTCTATGGGTATTTATATGCCCATTTGAATACCTGTTATGGACTTTGTCAGAGTTTAGGCACCTAAGTGCTAAAGAGCTACTCAGCTTTTTATTCAAGACTGTGGGATCACAAAACACCACCTTCCTTCCTCTACTCTGGAATTTTTTTTCGTTTCTAAAGCACAGTGTAGGTTTTAGACCCCTCTTTTCTTTCTCTCAGTCGTGATGGAGAACCAATCGGCTCAAACTGAGATGCTGTTCTGGAGGCATTTTAGTTGGAAGACCAAATCTACTTCAGCTAAAGTTCTTCTTTGGGTACGCTTCTGTTTATGCACCAAATGAACTTTTTCTTCTGCAAACGGATGGCCAGGGCTGACTCAGCAGCTCTCTCTTGCCTAAAGAAGACATGCTGACTTTTCTTGTCGTTCCACCTCCCCTAGCCAGCTCCCAACCACACGCTCCAGCTGTTTTCCATATGCAAGCTCTGACATTTGCCTGACTTCTTGATGAGTCAATTCCGCCCATTAAAGAATAAAACTAGCCCAGCAAAACAGTGAATAAATTCAAGTAGAGTTTGCACGTTGAGGTAGCTCGCTCACCAAAGGCTCAAATGAGCCCCACATGCAACAGAATGGAATGGCTTGAAAGAGAAGAAAGTGGTAAGAGGAGGAGAAGAGAGGGGAAGGACGGTCAATATTGCCTCTTTAGGCAACAGAAAGGTGTTAGACTGACTTAGAGGTCCCGACAGCCTGCAGCCTGCCATAGCACACTTATACAGCTCTCTTGGACCAAGTATTTACTCACTGCCTAAGCCCATCTGAAGTGTTATGTTAGGCAGGTATTGTAAATCTCCATGTGAGGTCATTTTAGACATTGTAATACCTAATTTGCATACACAAAGTAATACGTTTCATCACTTAATTATCCCTACCAAACTCATAATCTCATCAAAGATGACATTCAAATTTGTAAAAGATATTTTTTGCATTAATTAGTACTGTCTGATATTTCATTATTTGAATTTCCATCAACTTAATTCCTATTTCTTTTTTACATATTTTGCATAACTTCATGTCACTCTGACAACCCCAAAGCTTACCAGATGATTCCATGCATCGTTTCTGAATATTGTCACTGTATTTTTTTCAGTCTTCAGGATTTTTTCCGGCATTCCAGAATCTATTCCGAATATCTTAGTGACTGAGTCATATTTCCTTGAATAACTCTTAAAGAACCACGACGTTTAAGTTGTCCGAGCCTGTTGATATTAAAAGTAGCACATCTGTTAGGTGTTATTTTATGTACTCTTCAATTATTAGTGAATTAGAAAATGTTTCATCTTCCTCAAACTGAATCTCCTGTTCCTTCATAATACCTTTAATTTCCCTAAACAACTGCTTGTTCTTCTGAATGAATTCCAGCCTGGTTTAAAGACCTTGAAAATTTTATCCTGTGGGAGAATACAAACAAACCTTCAAAAAATTCTTGCAGCTGAGAGGGAATGGCATTTCTCTTGGGTTTCCCTGTGATGAAAAAAATAGAGATGTGAAATCAGAATATCTCTTGTTGTTATCCTATACCTTATAGTAATGATTTTACTTTGAAGGAAGAGTTACACAGTATCGGATCTATAAAGCATTAAAAAGATTGTACAACAAAAGAAACTGAGGTAGGATTAGACCATGAGTAATACCATATTGCACCATATTTCCAAGTTAAGTCATATTACAGTGCGTTGAACTTTTCAGGTCATTGATTTTCTGTACGTTCTTGTTAGGATAGTGTAATAGCCGGTCAGAAAGCCTCAAAATAAAAAAAAATAAAATTGAAAGCAACAAAAGTAACTTAAAAGCATTGCGATAATTGCAGCAATCAGTGGCCGGATGAGCTACAGAATGCTTTCATCTCCCCGTGTTTTTCAGGGATTCAGTACTTCAGACTATTAGTAAAAGATGGGTGCAAACATCAGTGTATTTTTCTTGAAAAGATCATACAGCAAAATTATGAATGACCAGCAGCAGGAAAGCTGGTTATCATAATTTGCAAACCATAATTCTTTGCAAAAGAACAGCTATATTTAAATACAGTGACTTAACCAAGAATATTGGTTTCAAAGGCAAGAAAGTAGAAAGAGTATCCTTATAGTCCTTGCAGAACTTCAAGCATTACTTCTAAGCCCTTTCTCCCTTTCTACATTCTATCATAGTATAGGAATTCCACAATGATTTATAAAAGGAAGATTTTCAAAGGCACAAATGGGAGTCAGGTGTCCGATTTCCATCGACTCAGGCACCCAACTCCCATTTGTATTTTCAGAAAATTCTCCCTTAGAGACATGAAATATAAGATAGTAAAGTAACTTGTATTCTAAGGCCAGGACCATTTGCCTTAATTTTTTACATACAGTTCCATTTCAGTTTCTTTTGATTTGATATCAAAGCAAATAGAATTCTGCATTTTAAGAAAGAAATACCGGATGATCTGATATCTTTGACATTGCCAGTTTCTGTGGTTCTGTCATGCAAGCAGTGGGATGCTGAATACGAAACCCAGCAATTTAAAGACAATTTCCCCCTTTCAGTCGGTCCTGTTTTTTTTTGCTTTTTAAAACAATGTATGGTTTAAAAGGCATGTAAAACAAACCAGATGACATAATTTGGTGTCAACTTCAGACAAAGATGTAGACTAGGAGAATTGATAACTTGGCCAAAAATTTAAGCAAGTGTAAATGACAGTTTTATCCATCAGATTTTAAAAAAATTGGGCTGCTTTGTTGTTGTTGCATTTTTATTTTCATAACAAGGAAAATTTGCTAAAATTATTTCCTTTTGAATTAAATAACAATTTATTAATTTAAAGAATCTGATTTGTATTAACTTTTTTTAACAAAACACATGCACTTCAGAGTGTGTAAAAAAAATGAAAAAAAAAAAAAAAACAGGTTAAAATTACTTTTACCAGTTCCTTTCCTATTTTGAAGAATTTTGCTAAATGGAGTCAAATGTAGCATGTCTAGGTCCAGAGAAGGATTTCAGCAGTTCTCCCACACAGTCAAAGAAGGTGCAAAAATCACACTTTTTTCTGAGATGTGTCTTCATTAACAAGTCGTACACCAAAAATCCACTAAAAGTACTATGCTCTGGCCAGGACGCCTCTTCACCTTTGTTTTTTTCAAAGAATTTTTTCATGAAAAACTGTGCAATAGGAGATTGCAAAACTGTGCAACAAGAAATCACAAAATGTAAAGAATGCAAATGTTGGTAGGGGGAATTTATGCCCACATTGCTCTCTGGTCTTGGTCCCCCAATCATTCTTCGTCCATTCATTCATGTGTGGGTTTTCCCTTCGGAGGGAACCAGCAACCTCCTTCGCAGGTGACGTCAGGATATAACTCAGATGATAGGTCTTTCCAGAGATCATGCCCTGTAGGAAATATGGATGAAATCACACCTTATTTTGCTTCCTTTCCCTGCACAGTCCTTCAATGTTGCTTCAGCAGGCTTATGTCTCCCTTATGGGTCTCATGACATATTCAAGGCATACAACACATACCCCTTGGGTCATTTTACAGAAACACTTCTCTGATACATTGTTATGTGGTTGTTGCATTATTTCAGGCATTCAGAACTGAAAAAAAACCCCAACCATCCCATACCCCTCACAAACAAGTCAATAATAACTCTTAAGGCCATGCTTTCCCCTCACCGAGAAGGTTCTGGATGTGGGAAGGCTTGACGTCTCTGTCCATGTGTCTTTGTGACATTGGGATGAGGGCCAAAAGTAGCCCCCAGGACCAGATAATTAGCCATGTGGATACAGCCTGCAAGGAGGAGGCAGTTTATGTCACTGACCTAACTGAACAGGTGTAATTCTCCACCCTAAAAATGGCTGATCTTTGCTTGCCCAAACTTGCTATATAATCCTTCATTATTATGTTTGTTCTTCCCCTCCTTCCCCCCTGCCTTCTGTCAAAGAATGCAGGAAGGATGTTTTCATCTTGACAATACAGTAACCCGAGTCATGTCTACAATGAAGGAGCCTCAAGTGGACGAAGCTGGTGCATAAAGCCTTTGCTGGCGAATCAGTCGTATCTTCAGTTCAAACAAATGTGATTAATTTGCATGGGTCTAAAAAAGGAAGGAAATCCACTCTGGGAGTGAGGAAGACTCAAGATAATGCACATATCTGTCTTCAAAGTAGTCTTGATGCTTAAAAATGCTGCATATGTATGTAGTCATCTCCTCTCCTCCTTGGTTTCTCTAAGGGATGCAGAGGCTACATTTCATCGATATTAGGCCATTTCCATAAAAGAAGACTTTAAACAAAATGCAACTGCGGTGTTTGACAAAAGTGTATTTTACCTTTGAAATATTAGAGAAACAATCCTATTTGTCACCCAGAAGTCCACAGAGTTTGAAAGGAGATGGAGCACAAAATCATATGTCTTACCACCTCTTTTGTATGGAATAAAAGTGACAATGGAATAGAAACTTGCTTTAATTCAGGGAGAGAGAGGCATCAACAAGAACAAGATCAAGACAAGAAATCCCAGTGGTAAAGGTCAAAAGTCATGAACACGAGGGAATAAACCATTTGATTCAGAAGTATGTTTTAAAAGGAGAAAAGATGCTAACAATCTCCCCCAAAACAATTTGAAATCAATAAGTGTGTCAGACAAAGGATGCAATGGAAGTTACAGTGTTTTATATATTACACTAAAATGGCAACAAAATCTTAAATTTTAATCCTTTTGCAAAACAATACAGAAATTGATTTTTTTTGTAAGGAAAAAAAGAAAAAAAAAAAAGAAAAAGAAAAAACCCACCAGCTGTTTCCTGGCCAAGGAAACAACGGGGGCTCTTACTCTGTAGTACAGTAAATGGCTAACTTCCCAGGGTAGTTTAAGTCCCCTGCAGCCTGCAGTGTCAGCAGAGTCGGTCATTTAAGAATCAGTGGGGTTTTGTTAAAAGTTTGTTTATCTTTCAATGAAACCACCCGCCTTGCAGTTGAATTGTTTGAGCTATAAATAGAGGAGCAGTGCATCAGATTCTCTCGGAAAGAAACACAAAAATATGGTTAGCAGGAAGGGTGAGAAAGAGAAGGTGCAGGTCATCTTACTGGCAATGAGAGATAAAGTTTGGGAAAGATTCTGTTTATTTTTACGTTGTAGAATGTGGAATGGGCAATCATCCAAACAAGCATTCCTCACCCACCCTGTGTAAGGCCACGTTCGGATGATGGGAACTCTAAAGAACCTGACCTCCTTCCTCTGCTCCCTTCCTTCCTTCCATATTAATGAGTTGGCCTGAACCATAAAGGGTGATTCTGTTGAGTCTGTTGAAAATATACATATTTGAATTCTTACCAAGTGAGTATGTTGCCATCTATATAAAAACTCCACAAAAAAATCCTTTGTTTCTAACAAGGCAATGAGTTCTACTGGCCAATCATGCTCTTTCTGCTTGTTTATTTAAACAAGAGTGCTTCTTTCCGTTCATTTCACACTGCTTGCCTTTCAATTTCACAGTGCCTTCTAGTTGAGTTTGTAAAGTTGCCACTATGGAGCCCTGCTCTAAGTCTTTCCATGGAAAGACAACAGGAAATGTTCACAGAATTCACACTCTTTTCCCACAGCAACATATCCTGGCAGATGTGTTAGTTACCATAGCAACAATTAAGACTAGCTCTTTTTTTTTTTTTTAAATAATAAGAACAATCAGTAGTGGTTGAAAGACTTTCAAATAAATTTGTGTCTGAGATTTAAATTCTGCAACATAAAGATCTTCTTAATGATGTGTGCTTGCTAATATTTCAAAGAGTGTAAGATAAAGAACAGTCATCTGCATGACTTGGATGTTCTGTACCTTTTTGTTCTCTCTCAGATGGAGGATTACATGACATTGTCCTGTTTCTGCTGATGTGAAGTAGGAGAGCTGGCAAGGAAGCAGGCTGATCCCATATACAGAAATAAGAAAAAAAGTAGCCCTTCGGTGTCAGCACTCCAGAGCATTTAAATGAAGTTCAAAAACTCAAGAGCTCTTCTCTGGGTTGGAAAGATATATAGAGAATACATATTCATATAGACAATACAGAGTGTATGTAGAACTTCATCTATCCCCACAGCCATCTTTAAAAGTCTCCATGCTGTAAAGGTCTTGAACCACACATCAATGACAACAATGTAAATTTGGATCACTGCGTTGGTGTCCATGAAGTTATTTCAGACATACAAATGTAAGTAGGAGAAGAACTGAAAGGTAATTTTAATAAAAGTTATTGTTCTAGAAAGAGACAATGCTGATTAATTAAGTGAGAAGAATTTAAAGACCATGAGCTAAATCAAGATATGAGGCATGGATCAATGCCTTCTACAGGAATGTAAATACTGAGCGACTCCACTCAGGTCAGAGATCACAGACTCGTTCAGGACGGAAAGGACACAGGGAGGTCTCCAGTCCTACCATGTCCCAGTTATTCTAGAGTGCTTGTATCTGCATCTACAGCCTGATTCCTCCTGCCTGTTTCCCTGTCTGCCTTAATCTGTGTACAGGCGCTCAACGTGGCCCCTTTTCACAGGGTTTGTCCCACATTTCCCTACCAGGCAAATTAAAGTTGTTATCACCATCTCCTCCCCTACCCGGTTTAAAGCCCTCCCCAGCAGTTTGGCAAGCCATATGGCATGGATGCTCTTGCCTCACTAGTCAAATAGGTCCTGTCTTTTGTTAGCACTCCTCAAAGAAGAAGTCCAAGCATTGCGCCTAAAGAAAAACTCGTTTTCATTTCTTTATTCTGCTGTTTTGCTTAGAAGGAAAGAGAGTGACTTGGTAAAACTGTTTCTTGCCTTGCAGCAGAACTATTGAGAACAACCACAGAGTAATTGTATATGGATAATCCTGTGAGCACCTGGATAAATGGAAATATGAATCTATATTGGGATTGTGATGGAGAAGTATAGTCATTAATTAGATGCCACAATTCTTTAGTGCCAGGAAGAACAAGCCATTACTGAATCTGAAGTGATCCCCGTATTTCCTACAATAACACCATGTGGCTGAAATACTCTGCTTGTATCCAACTAATAGCTTCCGAAAAAAGAAATGACATCTTTTTTAACCTTTCCAAAACACACTCGCTAACATACTCTAATGCTTGAAAGTATATAAGGTCACCTGCAACAGCAGCCTTTACATTTAAAACAGATGTGGCTATATACAGCAGTGAAGCAATGTACTGCTTCGTGTTTTGTGTAACAAGCATCGGCGCTTTCCAGCCCTTTGCCATTTTGACACTTGCAGCTTACACATGGTACTGCTTTAGAGTCAGATATTCAGCAGGTATTCATAGGGATGATTAAAAAAAATTACTTTACACACAGTTGTCAGCAAAGACAGGTATGTAAAGATAACCACCTTGGACACATTCTGCTTCGCGGTCTCCATTTCCCCCCATTTCCTTGCTTAGTTACACCAGAGCAAGGTAGACTGAAGTTTCCAGCACAGCAATACCACCCTTAGCTTGCCAACTCATCACTGCTGGGTCAGCTGCACAAACGTAGTGAGCAGTGAAAGAGAGTTATTCCCCAGCCTCTTCTCGCCCACGTGCTGTGCTAGGCTCAGGTTAAGTAGGCACTTGGCTTCTTTTATTGTGTGTGCTTGAATCCAGTGTTCGCATAGCCAGAGAAGAGACGTACAGAAGAAACCCAAGTTATAACCCACACCTCCAGCCTCTTGGAATTGTAATCCGCAATGGACTGAAATTTCCCAAACCATAATAAAGGGACCCTGTCTTCCGTTTGTGTAGCGCCACAAGAGGACATTTTCAAATCTTTTCAAAGCCATGGTCACACCACCAGCTTCTACGGTGATGAAGAAAGATCAGTCCTGCCTATTCCAGGTATGTTTGCTGCAGGAAAGGATTAGGGGCCAAGCCTTGGAGGCCCTGTAGAGCTGTATTGTCATGGAGGCAGCCCTCTGAACAGGCACAGCCGCTCCTCCCTCTGCTGGTTAAAACTAATGTCATAAACCAGAGAACAAGGGCAGTCAATACAAACCTCAGAGCAGAACTGCCAATATGTGCTGGTGGCACTGACAGTATCTTGGTTTTCTGTTATCTGCCTGTGACGCAAAACAGTTTAGTCTCTTGAGGACTAAGACGGTTTAAAATCTGATTAAAGGACTAGGCTCAGGTCCATGTCCTGGGGAAGTATACACTCCTAACCAGTGCAGAAGATCAGAGTGGTTTACCACAACATTCTCCTGGCTGTAAAACCCAGACACTCAATGAGCAACCTAGTTGTTTCCTTGTGCAGTGGACATTATAGAGGTATCTCCTCCCACCTATGCATCTGTGAGTCCATCCAGTCACTCTTCTCCTTGGTGGGTGTCTGATGATACCAACGCACAAATTCAGACTGGAGCTCAGAGTGATGTAACCTTCTCTGGAAACACATAGAAAGGCTCAGGCCAGTCCTTTGGCAGACCCAAAGGGAAAGAAAGTATCCGCACTGAAAACTTAAGAGCTTTCTTCAAGGCACTTTATATAGTATAGCAAAGTGAGACCTAGGAGATTTGCCTGGGATGCCAAATCTGCCCAAGACAAAAGGCTCGTCATGAAAACTGGGCAGTTGTGTTGTCCCTCCTACACAACTTCTAGCAGCCAATTGAGCTTTATATACAAAATTTGCAGCCTAAACATACCTTTAATATCATGGACAGGGTATTCTAGCAGAAGGTGCTATGTCTCCTTGGAGACAAATCAGTTCTCTGTCTCTGTGGTGGCCTGGAAGTGACTGCTAAAATTTACAGCACTGGCACTTGGTTCTGTCTGCTTTATCAACGCCAGAGGAACTAATTCTGTGTTTAAAGTTAACGTAGTCTGTTTGGATTTCTGTGAGTGCAGCTTTTGGTCTTAATCCATGGAAGTGAAGATAAGCAGAATGGAGCAAAAAAGAAGAACAATTAAATATGCGGGGACAAGGTGAGGGTGAAAATGAAACAAAATATTTGTTAGCTGGTTCTTAAAAGCTTTTAAAGAAAGTTAGTTGAAATCCTAAGAAAGAAGGAACAAAGGCAAGAAACTAAAGCAAGCAAAGAAAAGCAACAGGAGAAATGACAGCTGAGCATCACTTTGTCAAGTTATTACAGTCTCTCTGTGGCAGAAGGACTGAAAGAATAAAAGTGAATGTCAGATCAGGTATGCTGATTTCTGTCTATCGCAGGTATTTTTCTGGTCTTCATTATCATAGTATCATAACACTTTCCTGTCTAACTATTTATTCTCACTACTCCTCTCTGAGGTAGGGCACTGCCACTATTTCTATTATACAGCTGGAGTGAGGCTCGGGTAATGGAGCAGATTCTTAGCTAGCATAAATTGTCATAGCTCCATTAACTCCGGTATGAGAGGACTTCGATGGAGTTTAAGATCTGCCACTAAATGAATCTCCCTTTTCCCTGGAAGCCAGAGACCGAGCGGGGAAGCAAGCCTCCAGGTTTTCCAAGCTCATAACTACTGCTCTACCCAGAAGACCATCCTGCCTCTGTTTGGATAATCTGTGATCTTTGGGCCAAGCCATGCTGGCTTTATTCTTGCAAGAAAAGTCAATGAAGTCTACATGGTATTATCCACATAAAGCCTGCAGGACACAGCTCGTTGGGTGGTACAGATTATGCATTACAGAAAGGCTGAAAGTATAGGTACACACCGTGCACGCCTACGTATCTGATGTTAGAGAATTAAAAGAATGAAGCTTGCATGGAGCTGTCAAGCAGCAGTCAGTGTAGGATGGAAAATACAAGGAGCACAAAGAAGTGCGCAAACACACAGAGATTCTGATGTGGAATTAAAACACGATGTACTCAGAAAGTTTGAATAACAGCATACAAATTATTTACTTTCCTCAAGCCTGATTCAAACAAATCAACAAGACAAGAAAATTGAAAAGAGGAAAGGTGGTAAGCTGTGTTTCTTGCAATAAAGGTGTTTCAACGCTAATGAGTCTACAGGATTCGGGCTGGTATCATGAATATCACCGGGAGTGATTATAGCTTCTAAAAGCAGACCAGAAAGAGACGTGCCTGTGTGTGTCTTGGACTGTAATTAAAGCCATAAGCCATCGGTAGCAAAGAGGCCAGCTGCAACATTTCAAACCTTTCCTACCCTAGCATTAAAAATAGATTGTGGCACAATAATAATAAAAAATTGTGTACTGAAAATAATTCCAATAAAAAAAAATTTGCACATTTGATTACTATAATTGATTTCTCTTCTAGATATGAATAAATGACCCAGGCTAAATGCCAGTTCCTTGCAAAGAATTTCATTTAAGCTTCAGTGAATTGAAAGGCTCAACCAGACTCAACATTTCCAACTTCCTAGCAAGTAGCAGAAAATCTACCTGACAGTTGCCATGGAAACACGAACAGGAAGAGCTAACCACCAGCCTATAAATCCACAGAGAAACCTTTCTTAATTGGAAGGCCTTTAACCCACACATTTTTCTCATAGCTGCAGAGCTTATTTCTAAAGAGATTATTAAATTCCTCAATTGACTTATGAAGGATGCTTCCCACTATATTACTGTGCTCTGGGTTGCTCATTCTTTATATCTGTTTCCAAAATTACAAAGCAGAGCAAGGATGATAAAAGTTAACACAGATGTTTCAATGAAAAATCTATATGATGTTCTGAAAATAACTTCAGTGGCAATGTTCTACTAAAAAAAAAAAAAAACAACAAAAAAAACCCCACAAAAAAATCCACAAACCAGTTCAAGAATTGAAATGGCATTAAAGAGATCAGATACCCCAACATTCTTTGCTTTGGTTTCTAGGAAAGATTATTTTTTTCAAATGGAAGACTTTCAGTGGGGAAATATAACCCAAACTATCTGAGGAATCATTGCTTTAGTTTTTAAATGTTAATTATATATGAGTCCACACACACATGCACATGCATGTTCTCACACTGGCAGTATATGCGCAATACAGTCTAATTTATAAATAAAATAGGAATTGAGATTTTCTCATGCTTACATTCCCTTCAACATTTTGAAGATTTCATCAAAGTTTTGGTGGAGAAACCCTTTTTCTGCATTAGTAGTTTCTGTGCCTTTGCTTCCTGCATTGCCGTTTTCCTAACCAGGGCTGGCTGAACTTTTTTTAAAGGCTGGAGGCTACTTTGGGGGCTGAGACTGTGCCTCGCGATGTGCACGGGCAAATCCCACCATGCTACTCAACAAGTACCACCATAGAGAGCTTCATCAAGCGCCTGCCTGTCCACAGCGTTCAGCTCCCTGTGCTTTTCCCCTTGTAGTGGATGCTGTTGTGCAAGAAGCAACCACGACTGCAGCACCCACAGACAACCCTGGCTTTGCACCAGCTGTGTCATTCCAGAGCTCAGAGCAAACCAAATGTCCATGGATGTGCTCAACACCATGGCCAGGTTGATACTGTGTACTCCGAACTGCAGGCTGCTGGGGTCTGGCATATGACTAAGGCAGTTTAAGGTAAGCGTGAACTTGCGTGGACGTACACTTGGCATGGCCACAATCAGTATTTCAGTACAGACACCCTGTAGGCAATCTCCATTTTAAAATCAACATCACTTTCAAGAAGTTCAGCAGCCTCATGCAGTTAAATGCATTTCTCTTCTCCCACCATCTCCTCCCCAGACAGAGAATGATCAGGTGTAGGTTCCAGACAGGCTTATTTTCTGGTGGTTTTTTTTAGGTAGTCAAATATTTGTTTTATTTGGTCAAGTGGGCAGTTTCCTCTTTTTCCCTGCATTATGCCACATTTGGATTTTTTTATTCCTTGTCTCCAAATTCTGAGAATAGGAAAAAAAAAAATACTGTATGTGTTATGCAATGAGGACTTATTCCTATTGCAGTCAATGGGACCACAATGGATTCCTGCTGATTTCAATGGAATTAGGATTCTGCTCAGTTCCTAGTTGGAAACAGAGGGGAGCAGAGAGAGGGAGAAATTAATCCCCCTTTTTTTTTTTTTTTTTTTCCTTTTTCCTTTTTAAAGCCTGCCTAGTATTTAGATGGAATCTGTCTGAAAAGCTAAAGGAAAAGCAGGCCCAGCAGTGACAAACGCTCTTACAAGGTAGCCCTCATGCCGAAAATACTAGATTAGCAGTGGGATCCAGCACCACGTCAGAGAGAGATGCAGATGTTCACCACCTCCTCCATGTCCTGGCTCCCCATACAAACAAAATTCCACTTTGAAGCCTGATATTCTGGAAGGTCACACTATTGGGACCATCGGAAGAGGAAGGAGGTGAGGTCAGCTCTGGAGTAAACCTATTTCCTCTCACTGGCTGGATGGACTCGACTTTCAATGAGATTTCTTCACTCCGGGTGACCCTCGTGTAACTCCCACATTTAACCTGCATATCTGGTACAACCCTCCTTGTGCAAACTCTCTGCTTCAAGGAGAGTCTCTTTACCCCAAGGGATGGTTTACATCCTCGTACTGTTGAGCCTTTACATGGCATGTCAGCACCTATATAGGGGAGAAATGTGGATGCTTCAAATAATTAGTTTAAAACAACAGTGGACTCTCTCTTCCCTATGCCCTCTGAGATAGTCCCAGAAGAAAATCTGAATTATCCAGAAATCATCCAGGGGACTTGAAGGTTGGTAGTTACTGACAGAGCAGAATCCCCCCCAGAGAGGCTCAGGTAAGAGATGTACACAGCACTTAACAGTTGGAGGGCAAAACACTGCCACTAAAGAGTTTCCACACCTCCTTGTCAAATCATCTCAGTTTTTAACTTGCCCTGTCTTCCTCCTTGTACCTTTTCTAGCCCTGAGGCTCTCTGGAATGATTACAGCTAGCCATAACAAATGATCTTTGCCAGCGGTTTGTATGGTAAGTAACTAGCCAAATGGAGGTGCTTGATGGAAAAAAATGCCCCTAATTTTCACTAGTGGCAGGCAAGATTTTGAATGTAGGTTTTATGGGATGAAGGATTAAAACATTACCCTGTTTTCCTGCCTGCCCTAAATTAAACCCTGAACACTTCACATGATGTTACCGTATTCCTTACATGAACAGGACGGGCTGAATTTCATTTCTTAGTGCCAAGTAACACTGTATGAATGCTTTGGAGTAAATTAACATAATGAACACTATATTCTATTGCCCGAATTATTGTTTTCCTCCCCTCCCCATATCATTGTTATTATTAGAATTGTTATCTGACTGTGAGAGAATCTCTCGAGGGACAAGCTTGCTTTACTTAACAACTGCTTCTCCAAGTCCATCAGGCTGGCAACTGCAAGCCTATGATTAGCTTAATAAAAATTAAGGGAAAATGATAAAGCGAATAGAAAATATTAAAGGTGCTGAGAAACAAAAACATAATTGGCTAGCTATATGCCAGCGGTGACAGCTAGAAAGCATCCTCTCCCTGCGGCATCCTAAAGTGTTTGCAAAGTCTGCAGAATTCTACAGAAAAATCCACAGCTATGTAGTCTCCATGCCTACAGGGATTTGCAATACCCTGGAGAGTTTTTAAGGTATTTTTAAAGAGACTTAACTTTTATTTTTATCGCTCTTTTTTTTTTTTTTTTTTCCCCCTTAGCTGTCTGTCTTGTTCTCAAATCTGGGTGGCATGTTCAGCAGATTGCTGTTTTCTATTGCTTTCTGCACACCTGTTTTCTGCTGCATAGGATACGGGGGCTTCACAAACCTTAAAGATGACACGATTTCTGTTCCAAAGAGCTTGCCCACAAAGGGCCAGACTTTCAGGTCGTCTGACACCCTGGAAGTATTCATCCTCAACTGTGCACTCAGTGGAGGGTCTTGATATTTCCTAGGTTACCTCCTAGCCACAAAAGCCAGCGAATTCTTTATCTTGCAGGTGTTATTGAAAGAAAAGAATGTCCATACAATCCTTTTCACCACATATGGTTACTTGGCTTATATCCACTTCTGTGGTACTTGTACTGTCAAGATCTTCTGTAGATTGTTTTAAGAAAATTTAGTTCACCAGCAAACATATGGTGGTAATCTTCATTTTGCCCCAGATTAGTAAGGAAGTCCAAGCAGCTTCATATTTTCTCTGTAAATCTGAAGAATAAAAATCCCATGTTAGATGCCGTTTGATGGCAGGGCCTGAAATTTCAGTGTTTGCTCTCCTTTTCTTCCTCTAGCCCTGAGCTGCCAGCAGAAATGTCTTAAAAAGGAGGAAGATGGGGTACATGATAAACACAGGAGCCTTGGAGGTTTCTAAACCTGGCTCAGAACCCATCACTGAATTATCTGAGAGAGGAATTCCACTGTTTTTTCAGGATTAGGCAGTTTTTGAGTTCTTCATTGTAGGTGCACTGGCCATTAATCTTCACGAAGGGGTGGAACCATCTGAGCTGTACGACTGGGTTATTAACTCTCCCTAAATCTTCACCTAAGAGAAATTATTGCAGTCCTAAGTCTAAGCGGAGCACCAGAAGACAATGCTGTACTGTCCGCACTTTCATCCTGCCCTCCAAACTCCTTGTGGAGAGTGGAGCAGCTTACAGCATCCCTAAATCTATATAAAAACCAACCTTCTACTGGAAGGTAATTTCCCCCTGGTTATTTCCAGCTGAAATTCAGCCATGTTGTTATATTTCAATAGCTCCAAGTGGACAGAATAGAATTTATACTCTTGCTTATAAATCATAGAATAGAATCATAGAATCTTCATGGCTGGAAAAGACCTTTGAGATCATTGAGTCCAACCATACACACACAAAAAAACCCCTACAATCTCTGCCACTAGAGCATGCCCTGAAGTGCCAAATCTACATGTTTCTTAAATAGCTCTAGGGATGGTGACTCAACCACCTCCCTGGGCATGAGAAAGGTTTACGGCAGCAATTGTTAAAGAAATGAAGAAAATGTTCAAAAATAAGAAGATGGAAGAGTAATGTGATATACCTAGCGGCAATTATCTATGATACCCATTTTTTGTTTCCTGCTGTTAAATATTTTGCTGGATCTCTATCACTTCTTGCACAGAAAAGAGGTTGTTATCTACTGGTACTAATTATAATACTTTTCCTTCAGGCTACTGTTTGAATTGGAGTCCCAGATATTCACATTTTTATTGCCTGACAGGTGACTTCCACAATGAGTTTACATTTCGTTCTCTTCTCAACTACAGTTCAGCTTTGTTTGATATTTTCAGTGCCATTTAATACATCCTGCTGCAAATTCCAATAAACTGCAGAAAGGTTTCTGGACTCGGTCTTTAAATATTTCCCTCCTGTCAACAAGGTCAGACACAAGGCTCAAGGAAAGAAGTTCCAAGGAGGCAGAGCAACTTTACAAGAGTTAATTTTTAGTTCACAGTAGGATAATTTAAAAGATGATAATATGAAGAAATATTAGATATTAATGAGAAAGTAGTCACTCAGGAGAAGGCAGATGGACTATGAGAACAGAAATATTGATTAGCAATCATTTCATGTTAGAGCATTTAGTGAGGCTTTTTAAATACAAAATTCAGTGAAATGCACTAAAACCAGCACACACAGGAGAACAAGATGAATGTTGAGCATTTTCTCCCAAAGACGCAAAAGATGATGATGAAGTGTAAGATGCTCCACTGTGCAAGTACACTACTTGGAGGAAGAGATCTAAAAAAGCTATTTGCTCCTTTTGGAGCTCTGTAGCATTCCTCCATTTTATTCCCAGCTTTCTGCGTGCTTTCAAGTGATCTATCTAAGGAAATCAATCACTATTGACAGGCTCTGTAATTACGTTTACAAGCCGAGATTCCTAGCCCTCTGCCACTTATTTAAGCGATTACATACCTTCTAACCTGTTTTGCTAATGATCACCAATGTATGGATTGGAGACAAAAATCAAATCACGTCTCAAAACAGTCGTGTTTCTGCAAAAAGATACCGCGTCTTAGGATCCTTGCGCTGCGATCCTGAAAGAAGAGCTGATGAATGCTGCTGGGTGAAAAATGTAGCTGATTGATTGCCACAAACCCTTCTTCCAAATTCATGCTGAATTTGCCATGCGTGTTTGACTGGGATGTAGGAGTTCAAACTGGGTTGAAAAATCAGTCCTAGGAAGGGGTGGTCAGTCTTTTTTTTTTTTGTCTAATAGATCTGTCTGTTCTTGCAACAAATGTGCAGGAGGAGGGAAAACAATATTCAGATTAAAATTTTATCACACATTTCCTGCCACTCAGAATATTGCCTGAAGCACGAGATCTGTATTTCTTTCTCAGCTGTCCTCATTGGAACCATTTTGTGTTCTATAAAAAACTTTAAGTAGCTCCTTAAACAATGAAAAATAAGATTCTAGTTTGGTGGTTAGGGCATCGAATAGAAGCTGGGACAAGTGTTCCAGTTTTTATTCTGTTAAATGTTTAAATTTCATAGACCAAATGAAACAGCTTCAGCAGATACATGCCCAGTACACCAGAGTTAATGGCTGCATTACACTGTGCTGGAGATACATGTGTGAAACCCCATAAGAAGAATCAGGAGTTGATACCTCCTACAGCTGCCAAAAGTTCTGGCCACTCTGCCTTGGACAGCAGAACCATCATACACCAGTTGTCAGCTTTGTCATTCTAGTTTAGTGCATTTTGTCAAATTGGATGATAAAATTTGCTGGGAAGAAAAAAATTGACGAAATCGGGTCTCCATTGACTTCTAAAAACTCAGTCTGTATTTTTAATAGTAAGCATTCAAACCTCTGCGTAAGTTTTGTATTCGTTCACAGAAAATAAAAACAAAAAACCTCGCAATATTGATGCATGTTTTATTGACAAAGCTTTCAAAAGCTCTTTCAAAATGTGTGCATGAAAACTCTGCTTCTGCATGGTCTTCAGGTGAGTTGCCTTTTTGTATTGATTGCTGCCCTTCTGAAACCCACTAACTTCACCTAAATCCAACAGAAATACACTGAACTCCAAATGCTTTCAGCTCGGAGTCAGTGGAAAGAGTGAAGCCTGCGCAACAGATGACCAGAGAAGAACAAATATCCTGAATACCTGGTAGCATCTGCTACCAGAAATGGTTTCTGCACTACCTAGCGACTGCTGCTAAAGCTCTTTCTGCTTAGTAACTCTTACTACCTAAGAGCATCTGTTGCTCAGTTTGCAGACTGCTGCTTCCACTTGCCACAAGTGAAGCTATTGTGCAGTAAGAAAAATAAATGATTACATGCTTTTGGGTTTCATCAGGTTTTCTTTGCTTCCCTATATGTAGGCTTTTGTAGAATTCCAAAGAAAGATTGTTTTGGCTTTGGTTTTGTTTTGGGTTTTTTTTGTTTTGTTTTTTAAAAGTATTATTATTTTAAATATACAGAATTGCTTCAAACAGGTACTGAATGTTCGAGAGAGAATCCAAAATGGTTTCACGGAGGAGTACAAAGCTAATTCCTGTATCCGAATCTTTCCCCATCGCAATCAGTATGTGCTGCCAATAAGTCACAGGTGTCCACAGTCCATAAGCAGGTGAAAGAAATAAAATGTGACATGTTTGATAGCTTTGAGATGCGCAAGCCTAAGCGTGTGTGCCTGTACATTTGGCAAGTCTACTTGTCTTTTCAGAGACCCACAAGACTGAAAAGAAATCCACCTCTGCCATAAACCCGAAAAGAAACATGCTGGTATAAAGGAGGCTCTGCGGACTCTGCAACTAAGCTCTCAGTCTTTCATGAATAAGTGTTTTGTGCTCTTTTTTCCCCCTGTTGGTGGATGAGACAAGGGAAATATAGTGGAGTGATTAAGGGGGTTTAGCAGACCGCTCTGATACTTGAGCACATGGTAAGTGGGGACCGATGCAAAACGGGATGGTGAGAAGGGACAATTGAAAAAGAAAAATACAGAAGGAGACTTGAGGGTGAAACTTACTTAACCCCTTCTGAAGTCAGGGGACATTTTACTACCAAATACAGTGAGTGCAGGATTTGACTCCAAATGTTCTCCTCTAACATCGTTAAATCTGCTATGGCAGCTTTAGATTTGTTCCTTGATTTTAAGCTACATTCTTCTCCTAGGCTTGTTGCCTCCTTCATGTCTTTTATTTTTCTCCCCCTTCAGCATTACCAACCTGCCTCATGTGAAAACATCACAAAGACTGGTTTATTTGGCCTACTTTCAATGTGGAAGGGTTTTCAAAGACTTGTTAATGCAGCTCGTTTCAGACGGGACCCTTCCACTTAATGTCTGCATGCAAGAGCAGGTGTCTGCTCTGTGCGCTTATGCCACTAACCACTTACCTTTTTAATACATTCTTCTTCATTAAATTCATTCTTTTGAGTCGCTGATGGGATCCTGTGTGCTGTGGAAGGCAGCCTTCAGCTGTGCCTGGAGCCAAGCTTGCATACCTGGCTTCTATATGGTCTATATCTGATCTTAAATGTAGCCTTGGAGGCTGTATCTTTAATAGAAAATTAAAAGGTCCAGGGACCATTCTGCTGCATTTAGCTGAACTCATCCTTTCTATCTGCAACCGGATGGATACGTGCAAGCTGCCTATTAGGAATTATTGCCACCTAAGCTAAACCCTGTACCAAGCTTGGGCTTTGATTGGGAGAACGTGATTTGGACTGGGTCAAAATCACATCAGAGGCTGGTGGTGAGAATTTAACGGGAAGGGCGATGTTTGAAATGTGAGTGCTTGTGTCTTGCACACTGCCCTGTTCGGTTTGCTGGTACAGATATAGCTAGAGCATCTCTCTCTCTCTGTCATATAGAATTACCTAAAAGAAATGATCTTGTATTGCCTTGCATTGCTTATAACAGTATGAAGAACTGGAAATTTAACTGCCTTTTCCCCAGGTCATAAGCCATTGCCAGTGACTGGGGGGGAAAAAATAAGCAAAAAATAGCAACAAGGTGCAAAAACCCACTTCATTTAGAACACAATATTTTCTCTAACTTAAAATGTGTTTTTTTTTCAGGTTAAGGAAAAAGTAAGGTTTTGAATTAACATATTTTATAAAAAAAACCACAGCATTTTGAACAAGTAAAAAATAATGTATTATTTTATATAATGTCTTTAAATATTTTTTGGAATTAAGTCAGGCAAGATGAGCTGAATTTATAAACTACCTGGACTGTACTAAAACTGCCGTTTTGTAGTGAAAAGTATTTGGTCCAAAACTATTCTGCATCGTATGTGCAAGATTACATTGCCTGAAAATCGGAAATGTCACTATTTCAATAACTTTTTTTTAATGTTATACTATCTGATCAAAGGTGAAGACCATCTCAAATGCAAGTTAAATGCTAATGCTTTTTTCTTTTTGTACATTGGTGTTCCGAACATTCACAGAGCAGCTGTATTTCTTTAGGTTTCAATGGTAAGTTGAGCCATTTCGAAAGAAAATAAAATCCACTAAGAACTTCACATGCTTGTATAGATTGGTTTATTTTACATGCTGCACACTGTGGCCAGGGTGAAGAAGGGATGGGACACAATCATTGTGAGCCTGTATTTTGCTGGTTAATTTTCACAGTAGGGTATGTGTTTATTCCTTTGGAAACTCCACTTTGCCTCTGGTTAGGAGAAAATCCTTTCTTGTGGGTAGTATTTGAGGGTTTGTGTCATGCTATGTCTTGTTCTCCTTTAGTGTATTGTCTCTTGTTGAAATCCTCCATCCTGTTCACCTCTTGCATTTACTTCTTGCATATTTTCCTGTTGAATCCCTATTTTAAGTACCAGTTTGGACCGTGCCACTAAGGTTTTGGCTCCCCTTGAGAAGTTTGAGGTTCTCTCCCAGCTCCTCAGGCACGATATTCTCATCAATTAAACTCTCACTACCTCCAACTTCTACAGCTTAAGCTGCCTTGATATTCACTAACGCATCCCTCTGGTCAAGTATGGTTTACTCGTTTACCCTATGGCAGAAAAGAGACACACAAACAAAAATTCTTTGAAATGAGTAAAGGAGAAAGTTCTTTTTTTCACTGGTTCTCAAGGATGCTTCACCTCCCTTCTGCATAATTTTGGCTCATGGCCATGCCAGATTTAACACAGAGGCACAGAGGGGCTCAAAACGGGATGTTAACACTCGACTTGGGGAAAACTCTGACACAGATTTGAATTCCTAAGACCACTAATGTTTCAGTCTAGATGTAAATCTGGATAACCAACACCACGCGCTAGCCCTCCTCTGTTAGAAACACAGTCGCACCACTGTTGTACCTACCATAATCACCTACTGGGTCCAGAGCTTCACAGGAAGTTTATACAAATTACACAACTGAACTTAGACATTTTATTTTATTCTTATTTGGTTTTTTGTTTGTTTGTTCTTGTATTTGTATTGTATTGCGTTGTATTTTCCATCATGCATGTTGGAAGGCTGTCTGCATAATGAGCCGACATACAGCACTCAGAGAGGGTGTCTGCCAAATTTCAGTCAGATCTGTTGGGAACTTTGTTTTTTTTTGCGGTGTCCGTGGACAGTAAATATGCCTGCTCCTTTGGTATGGAAATCATCTTCAGACTGTACCATCAATATGCATCCCATATCACACCAATTAACAAACTGTGAATAATTGGGAACTAAACATGAATGCATGAAGGACCACAATCATCTAGGTAGCTACTAATAAGGACATGTTTGAAGTAATCACACACAAATTTAATTTTAATGTGGTTGTGGTTTTTTTTCCCCAGAAAGGTGTCTCAATGTTAATGAAACAATTTAGACCATATTCTTCTTTTTTTAGAAAAGTGTAGTTGTTTTAAAATCCTGCCTTTAACTTTAATCGCAAGCACAGGTTTTTCAATCAATAAAAGGATGCTTGATATTTTTAGCATCATACTCTGTATTTAAAATGATGCTTTAAATACCTTTTATACATCTCAATATAATCAAAATGATGCTTTGTATTTCAAAGTTACTCTTCTGCTTAGATAGCATTGTAGAAAGGAAAAGCATGAAAATTACTAAACAAACCTAAACCCCTCCACAACTTGCTTACCTGTGCAATTTCTTTGTATTTTCATTTCACAACAGCATCTTCTTTGGAATTAGAAAGCGAAAGCATGGAAATAGCATGGGAAGCTATTACTTGTAGCTTTTTTAGATCCTTGAGGAGACTCCACATCTAAGCTGAACCCAAGAATTATCAATTTTGATACAAGAAGGTCAGCCGGCCCTAACCGATGTCACAATTTTCCAGAGTCCTAACTGATGCTCAATACAGTTCGTAACGTAACATAACACGGCTGAAGCAGACACTTCTGCACTTTGTGTTTGATTACTTCACACAGCATTACTTTCAAAGAATGAGACTTTATATACTGTGAATCCTTCTCTAAATAAATATTCAAGTGCAGAAATGATTTATCACAGTTGTTTAGCTAATCAGTATTTCCCATGTTTAATTGGCTTCTTATTTAAGCAAAGTATAGGTCCCAGTTTTGGCCTTAAAGCACAAATCACCACCTCTCACAGTTTTACCATGAGTCATACAAGAAATTTTTACAAGATTTTTTTAATGGCACAACAGTTGGAATCAAGAGACTGTATGAGAACTGCTGTCTCTGGGGTTTTTTAAATCTCTTTTTTTTTCTGTTTTTTTTGATAACTATTTCTAACTTACAATTTAGGACATGAAGCTTTGATTTGTTTTGATTTCTATTTTACATTTTATATTTTATTTCATATCATTATTTCATTTTATTTCATTTCATTACTTTATTTTAATTTTTGCCTGTTTTTTTGGTTATTCCAGCTGCACTGGTGTCTTGGTTTAACCCCAGCCAGCAACTAAGATCATGCAGCCGCTCACTCACTCCCCCCCTGCCCAAGTAGGGTAGGGAGAAGAGGAGGGGGAAAATAAATGAAAAAAAAACACAAAAAACCACCCTCGTGGATTGAGATAAAGACAGTTTAATACAAAAGTAATGGAAGAGGAAAATACTACTAATAATACTAATAGTGGTAAAAGAATACACAAAATAAAGTGATACAACAGAAGTCGCTCTCACCACCCGGTGAATTAGCTGACATCTATGGTACGGAATACTCCTTTGGCCAGCTTGTCCTGTCTATGCTCCTTCTCACCTTCTATGGGAAGCTGAAAAAGTCCTTGAATAATGTAAACATCACTTGGAAACAACTAAAACAATATGTGTTATCAGCGTTATTCTCATACTAAATCCAAAACACAGCAGCTACTAGAAAGAAAATCAATTCCGTCCCAGCTGAAAACCAGGACAACTGGTTTCATAGAAGTCACCTTAAAAAGGCAGAGCTTTTCCAATCAGAATCTGGTCAAATATTGCAGTTTTCTCTGTCCCGGCTTTGGAAAGCAGGAAGATAGAGGGGTCTGCTTTTCCAAAACGCCATAGTATTTGATTACTTTCAAATGAGCTTTGAAGGAGCTCACAACGGTCCTTTTCAAGAGTGTCACTTGCTATGACTTGGCTGTGAGAGATACTTAGCTCATACGGAACTAAATCCACAGCCTTGACCTAGCGTTTACAGTACCGTTGTTGGCTTTAGTTGTACATAATTAAGACAGAACAAATGGACAAATGGCTAAGCTTCATAAATTTGGGGAATATTGCCTTCCCAAGAAAAGTGAAACCTTGGAAAAAGAGAGATTTCACTGGTAACTGAAAAGAGAGGAAGAGTCCTTTTGAAGTTTTTGTTGACTGATTTTAAAGTAACGAGTTAGATGTGTAGCTCTAGTACTTTGTCAGGCTGCATTAAAGGAGATCAGATTGTGACCAGCATCAAAGTACCAGAGCTGCAAGGAAGGACTCCTGGAAGATGTAGATTTAGACTTAGGGAAAATGCCATCAGGATGTGCCAAGTGGCAGAAATACTCAAGGCAGAATGAAAATGTTAACAGGAAAACAAGTTGCAGCTACTCTCGACAGACTGACCAGCAGGAGAGGAAGCTGGGAAGCAGGAGGTCACAGCAAAGTGAGAAATTTGGAAGAGATGCTGCAGATTAAACAGCAAGAAAATGTCAAAGAAAAAAGGGTGCTTAAGAAGTGGGAACATGAACAGACCCAGACAACAACCAGCATTTAGAAATAAATACAACCATTTTGCAAGAGTTTTCAGCCTGAAGTAGCAGGAACAAAAAAAAAAAAAATCTCACGACTCACTGATCAGGAGAGCAGAGAGTGACAAGGTTTGCAGGGACAGGTGGTACCTTCTAATGGGCCAACTTGGTCAGAAAAATAGACAAGTTCTTGTACACCCAGACTTTCTTCCAGGAGACAGAGTAGACAGCAACATGGAACAGTTCTGCATGGGGATTGTCTGAAAAAAGCTGAAGCAAAGATGATTTTTTTTCATTAAAAAACAATGAAATGCTTATAAATGGTAAATTAAACATAGATCACTTGGAAAAATAATGGATGGAAAATGTAAATACATAGCGGAAAGACAAGTATAATTGAGAACGCATAGCATGAAACTAATTCTGAGTAAAGGATTACGTGATCTGAAGTTTATCTTTAACTGGAACTGATCAAGTCTGATATAGTTACAGGAATAAAAAGGCAATATTGGGTTTAAAAACATGTTTAGCTTAGGTTTGATTCAGGGAGTGTACAGATTGAAGAAACCTAGAAAATATAATAATGTAAATGTAAAAGAAACAATTATCCAGTCTCAGAAATAAGGTGGAATAAATTTGCAGGGACTGCAGCAAAGGATGAGACACTGCAGAAAATCTTTAAGGCTATCAGTGTAAGATGGCATGGGAATTACAAAATATATCCACTGCATCTTACTCATTCAAATGAGAATTTTCTGTAGCTGATGATGTAGTACTTAAAGGAACCAGATCACAGGCTCTGAATTATGACAGTCTGACATAATTCGTGATCATGGAGAAGTGTAAAAGATAAAATGATATGTTGAGCCATGGATTGTTAGGTTAAGTGATTAAAGTCTCACCCCCACAAACATGAAGGAGCCTGCAGGCACCAGGGCAGGTGGGGAAACCCCAGTACTCTATTTGTAGAAAGGACCCCTTGCCCTGGCTCTCCCAGGGCTGTCCCCAGCGAACGTCAACCCCATGGTCTGGAGAGGAGACTCATCAATCATGAGTCAAGGGGAGTAGCTTCTGGATCACCTTGAGAACCAGGGGGGGTTTACTGCCTCATGGGGCGTGGGAACTCACTATCCAACGCAGGCAACGGGCATCTTGGAGTTGTGGAAGACTTACTATGGGATGACAAATTCCACTTAAATACTAAATTACTATTCCCACTAACATGAGGTTGTATTTTTGAGGAGTCTAACGTCAAATTAAGTCACAGGCAGAACTAGAGCTGTATTTAACAAACAATGTCTTACAGGAATGTCTATAACCGGAATGGTCTGCAGTTTCATAGAAAGGACTTCAAAGCATTAGGGAATCATGGATTCAAAAGTGGAATAAGCCACCCAAGCATACTCATTAAAATTTCTGGCAAAAGTTATATTTCAAGTGTTTCTAATTAAGTCTGTGTGATCTCAGAGACCCATAATTTGTTCTTATAAACTCAGCCTTTAAACGCTGCAATGAAAGGTTGTTTTGCAAAAAACTCTTAGTTTTTCCTGGTTTCTTTCCACCTGCAGCAGAAGGCAGAGCAAGTCTTTTAGATGCTTACAAAGCCACTGATAAAAGGGCACACCAAACGGGTATTACTGCCAGCTTTGATGCCTACGGGGTGCAGCTGGCATGCAGAGCGGTACTCTGAGGTTTCGGGAGGGCGATTTCTCCTTGCTCCCAAGAACTACTTGAGTCATCAGTGCTCCCGCTTCAGACCTTGAAGGACAATGCCAGGAAATAAAACAAGACCAAGTTTTGAAGGAGGAACCTACAGAGACAGCCCCTGAAAATAAATTAGAAACGTGATTGTGAAGAGCCACTAAACGTCAGAGAGGAGCAACAATGGAGAGAGAGGACGAAGTGACTCTCAGAAGCTCAACCAGAATGAGCGCTGACAGACTTACTGATGTCTGCTCGGTCCGTGCTCTAATAAATGGGAATCCTGAATAATTACCTGCTGTAAAAAAAACAAACAAACAAACAAACAAAAAAACCCAAACGATGAAATAAAAAAAAAGAAAAGAGGAATGTAGTGAAGTGACATTGCCCTCAGAGCTGAGCTGTGGCAACAGATTTGAGATGGTAACATAGGAAAAAAAAGTCTTTTGGTGTTACAAATCCAGCATAAAGTCTTCATCTTAAACAACCTTGACCCCACATGGGTCATTTTTTTAATCTTAAACATGATGTGAGTTGCTCCTTTCAAGGAATACTGAGATTTAATGTCGTTTTGAAAACAGACCTTCTAATGGGCAGAAGTGAATAATCTCAGTCTGCTGGAAAACAAGGCACGGTAGCCAGTTTGGCCAGTGGGCAGCTCTCCTGAGCCAGAATATTTTTTGGCATCTTCCAAGGAAAAAAAGGTGATGAAAAACTATGGCAAAAACATCTTAAGGGCAGCACCATAAGGGTGCATGAGGGTGGTAGGAAAAGTTTTAACAGCAGGGTAAGAAACTGGAATATTAAAGCAAGTGACATATGAGCAGGTGGATGGAGGAAGAGGAGCTCTGAAGACAGTAAATGAGCAAAGATATGCGTTAAATGGAGGAAATCAATGCTCTGGTTCTTTTTTTTCAGTGTGAAGGTGAAACAAAGCTGCTATAAATTAGTTGAACAGGCCATTGGTCTGTAGCTGCTCTGTGCTTGGCAGAAAATAAAGAGAGAAAACAGTGACAGGGCTTGGCTGTGTTATTTGATGTTATAATAGTTCAGAATCCTCTTAGCCACAGAAGGCCGAACATTAGTCTTATTTTCATTCCTTTTTGTCCTTTCTTGGAGTCTTTTCCCCCTTGCTGAGATTAAATAGACCATAAACCAGAACAGCCATCTGAGCCCTCCTCCCGCCCCACTCCCCTAGAACAAGCCATTCTGAATTAAACGACACCTACAGCCAAACCACAGCTAGTTTGGATCCTGCGAAAAGAAACTCACCCGAGGTGAAGCCTTTGCAAACCCAAATCATCACATCAAGCCTATGACTATCTTCTTTCTCCAGCCACCCTTTCATGCTACCGCCACTCAGTCCCACCCTCTCCCCTTGAAAGGCTGGAACAAAAGGGTGGAAGAACCTGTCATTTCTAGAAAACCTGGCAGAAATGTTGAAAGGGGGGAATTCTGGCAGCTCCGGTGCCTCCCATTTCCACCCCTCCCACTTTTGTGTTCCTCTCCCAGACTGTCAGATCACACAGGAGACAACAACAAAGAAGAAGGAGTTTTCCACCCTCCATGGCACCTTCCCTGTCACCCTTACAGGAAGAGGTTATTAGAGTGAGAAATCATGCAAACCCAAATCAGCCAAACAAAGCTATAAAAAGACAACAGAGACAACAGAATGGGGAGGGGAAAGGGTAGGGAGAAGTTAAATAACCTGTTGTCCAAAAGAGAAAAGAAAATAGATAAAATCACAACATGGAGAGAATAAAAAAAGACTCAAGCAGGGAGGTGCTTACAAGCCAGAGGCTTGACAAAGAAATCTATAAAAGCATATAGAAATCCACCCTCTGTGTTTCTAGTCCTGTTTCATTTCACCCTGTTTTGAGGACTGTACTAAACTTAGTGAGTTACTGAGTACCTCAGTCTTCTTTTTTTGTTTCACTGCAAAGTAAGAATTAGCAGTTGAGGGAGGAAAGATAATGAACTAATCTAAATGAATACTGTGCCTTGCTTTCAATGGATACAGCTATGCTAACAAGTAAAATGAACATAAAATCTTGTATGTGGGTGGAGCAAGTGCTAATATTGATGTGATTAAACTCTCTACACCTCCCAAAGCAGGATGGCCACATCCAGATTTCTTACTTGGATCTGTCCCCGACCTGGGTGTGGGCATTTTCTGTCAGTACTAGTTTGCATGGGTCAAAACCGATCAATTGTATCCCTATAATTAAATGCCATGGACGGTTATTTGTCAGTCTTTGAGCTTGTGCCAAGGTCCTGTTTTATTTACTGGTACTGAAGTGGCTGATAGGAACAGCAATGCAGAACACAGTAGCAAAGGAAGGATGACTAATACACACCAAGGTAAGGGAAAGGAAATTGTTAAGAAGCAAAACTTGCAGGGTTTAAAAGAAGTCAGAGTGACCTGATGTGCCTGAATTACAAAACAACTAGAAGTTGCAGAGCCAGTAGCACTAAATCTCTAAGGCATAGGTAGCTGGAGCTGGAGGGATTATTTTCAGAAAGTAGAAAGGAAAATGATCCAACTCACTACGGACTTGTTAGTCCTACCTGAACAATATAAAAGCTTCAAAACAAATCTCAAAGGAAAAGAAAAATTAAAAATATTCAGAAAAAATGAGTAAAACACTATTTGGGATGCTAAAGGTAGATCTTGCTGGAGTAATCAATTGTTTTTCATTTGTAAAAAAAAACAAACCACACCAATTTCCTCAGCAAAGCAGCATGAACTTCAGCAAAACCATATAAAAGTTTAAGATGAAGTATAAACCGGGAAGATCTTAAAGTATGAAGAGGACAGAGAACTGTGGGGTTGCCCACAGACCAGGTAGCCAAGAGACTGCAACAAGTACTGCTGAGACTAGAAGTTTTCAGCCTGAAGGAAGGTTGATAGAGGAGTGTTGGGAATAATACTACTTGGTGCTTTCACCAGCAATGCTGGCATAGGAAGTGCAGTAATAAAGCTTGGTGATGATACAGTGAGGTTCAGAGCATCTGAAGGGAAGACATGACATCCAGAGAGACCTCAATAGGCTTGAGAGGTGGGCCCACGCAAATCTCATCAAGTTCATTAAGGTCAAGCCCAAGGTCCTGCATGTGGCTCGAGTCAATCCCAAGCACAAATACCGGCTGGACGGAGAATGGGTTTGAGAGCAGCTCTGAGGAGAGGGACTTGGGGGTGTTGGTTGATGAGAAGCTCAACATGGTCCAGCAATGGTAATGCCATTGTAGAAGGCACTGCCAAGATATGAGGCACTGCTCTCATATGTCAAAAAAAAGAAATATACTTCCCAATCAGAGGAGCAGTGCGAACATCTGAGGAAACTTATGTCTGGGAAAAGCTTTCTGACTAACCGAGACCAGTTACTAATCAACCTGGGACTTGCTAGTTTATTCTAAAGCTATTTTAATCACAGTATATCTTGTAAAAATGTTGCACAATATAATTTTCTAAATAAAATCTAACCACCGTTTGGTTTTGGGAAGCCCTGTTTCCCACAGCACAGAACATCCTACAGGTCTTGGAAGCCTCCAGTTGGAATCCTGCCCCTCTTATTTGTGTGCTGAATGACTTTGGATAAGTTATTCTCTATGACCAACTATTACTAACTTGGTCATAGTTTCCCACTTGTAAAGTAGAGATGATGATACTT
Source organism: Larus michahellis (assembly GCF_964199755.1). NCBI lineage: Eukaryota > Metazoa > Chordata > Aves > Charadriiformes > Laridae > Larus > Larus michahellis. The sequence continues at coordinate 6,417,459 of NC_133896.1, read as the reverse complement.
TATTACCTGTATATTTTGAGATTCACTGCTGAAGAGTAACCTCTTAGGTATTATTACTTTTATCAGAACTGAAAATATCTCAGTTATCTATACAGAATGTACCATAACGCTTAAAAGGCTTCATTTCTTAAACTTACTCCTCACCTAGCAGTCGGGACACTTCCCTGGGATGTGTCCATATCCATCCAGACAAATAGAACAGGTCTATGGCTTGAGAATGGTCTGCAGTTCTCAGGCAACTTACTGATTTCTTCCTCGTGTGATTTTGTCGTTTACCAATTAACCCTATCCCAATTAAATCTCTCCCTCTCCCAGTAGCAGAAGGGATAGTATATGGAAGGAACCAATCCCCATAGGCAGTTTGGATATAACCACTCTATTTGGGGAGCGAAAATATGTATTTTAGGAGTTTGAGTTATATGCTAGGTCTTGGCAGCAGAAAATGGTCCCTGACCTGTTTTATTCAGTTATATAGATACAACCACAGTGTCCAGTGGCTGGCATCATAGACAGCAAGGTCATGATGATGTACCTGAAATCTTCGCCTCTGTTTCCTCACTCCACTGTTTAGTTTGAGGAAGAGGAGGCTGAGGGGAGACCTCATCACTCTCTACAACTACTTGAAAGGACGTTGTAGAGAGGTTGGTGCTGGTCTCTTCTCACAGGTAATTAGCGATAGAACAAGAGGGAATGGGTTCAAGCTGCAGCAGGGGAGGTTTAGGCTGGACATTAGGAAAAAATTCTTCACAGAAAGAGTGGTCAGACACTGGAATAGGCTGCCCAGGGAGGTGGTGGAGTCACCATCCCTGGATGTGTTTAAGACTCATTTAGATGTGGTGTTAAGGGATATGGTGTAGGGGAGAACTTTGTAGAGTGGAGTTGATGGTTGGACTTGATGATCCCAAGGGTCTTTTCCAACCTAAATGATTCTATGTTTCTATGATTCCACTTGGGGCTGGAGGAGCAGCAGATGTAATGCACCCGTCAGTGTGGGCTGCTCAGCAACTGCATCTACAGGAACATAAACATCTTAATTGCTTTATCATGTTCAAGGTACGTCAAAAGAAACTTTGAAGTATTGGAAACCAGGAAAAATGAGTGTGACCAATGTAAAAAATCTCCTCTATTTTTTAAGCAGGGGGGTAGTTTTTAATGCCAGGCCTCAAGCAAGAGATTGCTTGCCTAATTACCAAAGAAAGTGAAAACAGCTGCTGTTATAGACTGCAAGTTAGAGGCAAATGGTGAACTGAGGCATGGAGAAGTTAAGTGGTTTGCCTTAGGCCACAGAGGGAAGTGGTGTCAAACCCAAGATTAGAAATCACAAGTTTTTCTCATACATTTCTTAGCCCAGATCACTAAAGTGTACCATCTGGACATGCGTAGATAACTATTTGGGTCTGTCTATCATTCCTATCCATCTCTAAAAGAAACTTCTGTCCTCTTAGTTTCACATAATTTTCAGGCAAATGCTGTTTTCTTTAAGTGTAGTTTCTTGCACAGCTAATATTTCAGAAAAATAATTCAGGATTAATGTGGTGCCACAGCACTGGAAACAATTATGTTCCAGCAAGTAAGGATTTGTTTGTTTCGAACCATAAAACAAAAGCTGTTTAGCACAAAAAGATTGAGAAATAGACAGAGAACTCTTCAGCAAGTTATCTTCACCTAGTTATTGAAGTAGTATTTTTTCAAAGATGGAGAGGAAGAGGAGAGAAGTGAGATAGGAAACTTTTGTACTGCAGTAATTTAGCACAGAGCAGCCACAAAGAAGCAAAAAACCCAAACCACTACGAATACACTACATAACTGCAGCACAAAATAAACTCAGAAGTAACGCTACCTCAAAACACTCTCCAGAGTAACATAACATTTTTATCCCTATTATCACTGTTGAAGGCTTTGCAGTTCCAAAACAACATAACAAACTCACATGAAAAAGATCTTCCAAAGCAACCTTTGGACCCAGTTTCTGAAGCTTTTTATTCTAGTTTTGCTTGAGAGTGACACGTGTTGGCCTCTCAGACCCATAGGCACTGGCAGCCTTTTATTATTTGATGTTTACCAGAACTCTTCCATTGCCAAAACACCAACGTGATTTCTCCCTTATTTTTAAAGTCCTTACTTCACAGCTCACATGCTGCTATGGCACGGCAAAAACTTTTGAACGCAAATTAATTCTTGTGGATATCCCTTTTGGATGACAATAGAGCAGCTCAGTTCATAAGTTCATGAAACTTCAGAGTCTGAAGCAAACACAAGCAAGCTTTAAAATTAGCAAGTTAGGCATAAAAATAAATTGATTCTTGTAATTCAGTTCAACTCATGATGTAAATCAGCTACAGACCCTACTATCATCTAAAGGGTCTTATGCAGAACACAGAACTATATAGCTTGGAAAATTGTATGTGAGTGCTCGGCACAACATCACTCAGAGGGGATGTATTGATGGCTGGTGTCAGGATCTCCCCGCACTAGCGAAACAGCCGGTGACAGCCTGGCAAATGTAACAACATAACTGTCTCCCTGAGAAAGAGAGGAGGATGCAGCTGGAGAAACCAGTGAGTTTTTGCAGTTCTGTATTATTTTATCGGAGTGACGGATTTTTGGATATCTGCTCTGGGTAATAAAGGCATAGCAGCTCTGCATGTATTGCTCATTTGGGCACATGTACGAACACCTGCATGTATGTACACACCCCATGTTCGATAAACGCAGGTATATAAGCCCCAGTTCCAGGATGTAATCTCAGTGCAGCAAAGCGCTTAAGCATTTACTCAAATCCCATTGGAGTATAAAGCTGTTGCTTAAGAATTTTCCAAAATTGCGGCTAGTAGCACGTATCATTATCACCACGGTCAGTCTTCCTATTGATTTCAATAAGCTTTAGGTGGGTCCCTTGATATCAATATTCTGGATCTACCTCCAGAGATGGCATTGCAAAAACAAAGCATAAGAATTTCTTCTCTCCCACAGTTCTCAAGAGGTAAGTTCAGCCAATCACTGGATCAGAAACACTGACACACAATTTTCTTTTAATAAATTCAATGAACTAAAGCATTTTGTGAGTCAGAAAAGCAGTGTGGAAAAGAAAAAAGAAAAAAAAAATCATATATACATACATATACTCCTCATCCTCCAAGCAGAACATTTTTCAAGTTGTTAAAACATTTTATAAAATTGCTCTTATTGTTCCAACATTTTACAGCCTAACAAATGACTGTTTTCTGGTGTGGGGAAAATAAGAAAAGGAAAAAAGAAGTGAAACATTTTACTGTTTATATTTTACCTGGCTTGGTTTAAAATGGATTTACTTTGCACATAGTTTGAGCACTTAGAATATTTTTAATGCTGTAAAGGTGCTCAGTGACAGAAAAATGATACGTCGCTGCCTGCCTGTGACAACACTTTAGTAATTCTTCTCGGTATTGCTGCACGTCTTAATGCTACATTCTGTAGCAAGAGTCCCTCAGAGGGTATTTACAGTGTAGGTACCTGAGTTAGGAGGTTTGTATACTTTGGCTCTCTTTATACTTACTGGGGTGAGAAAGCCTTCTCCAGAGAGCAGTTCAGAGGAGAAACGTAGTTTAAGTGCCCTGAATGCACCAGCAGAATCATTCACAGCAAAAACATTGGAGAATATTCTGAATTGCAGCACTTATTTGAAGGATTGGAGTGCAGAATTGAAGTGCACAAAGGTGAGACAAAACTTTGTTCTTATTTCTGGACTAAATCTCTGCTTCACTTGAGAATGTCATGCGGTCTGTAATGATTGTGTGGAATACTGGTATTCTCAGTTTTTAAGGAAGTTCTTTTAAGGACTAAATATTGTAGGTGAAGTGTTTTGTAAAGCTGGAGTGCTGGAGCGTGGTTAGGTTGATAAACCTCATGATTCAAGTCAAATGTCTCTATCTCAGACCATCCACTCCAGAATGACAAAGGGCAGAACTGAAGCTGGCTGAATCTCATTTGAACCTCTAACTGCAACATGTTATGTGAAGTTGCAGCTTAATCTGATGTTTCATCTTTCTTCAGAGAAAGCATTTATCTATTGCCTACTACCAACTGCATACCGATACGTTTTGAGGAACATAGCCCATTTTTTACAGGGAGAAAAAATATGCTTTTGTCCAACAGCATTTGTTTGTCAGTGGTAGAACTGTTGTCAGCTTGGAAATTCAGAAAATCTCGCTCCAGCACAAATGGAAAAGAAGACATTTCCTAAATGTGCATCTCAGGACCGTGAGCTCTTTGTAAGCACGTGTGGAGTTACTTGAGTCCACAAAACTTAGCACAAATGTTTTTCTACTGATATTCACATAAAGAAAATCAGAAAGTCGTTAAGTCACAACAAGAAAAGTAGTGAGCATGTGAAGCAGGTTATGAGTCCAGTGGTATTTGATCAATATCCTAAGATCCCACCTACAGTCAGAGTTCCACTGTTATAAGCATTTTGTAATGCTTAGTCCACGTCTCTATGAATTTTCTAATTTTGCTTTGAACGTAGAGGTTAACATGTGGTAATAGTTTACATGCATAAGCATTTCTGATATATAAATAAGCAAAAGAGAGTGAGGTTGGGATAAAAGGTTTAATGTCTGAATGAGGGGAAACATCCATAAATCACATGTTTAAGATAAAAAAATGCCCAACCCAAACAAAAAAAGCACAAACCACCTGACAAACCTACATAAGGAATGAATGAAAAGCGTGTCAAAATGCTTTAGAAAATATTGCTAAATTGAGTATGTCTCTCTTCGAACCATATATCAACATCTGAAACTGTGTAATATAGTAAATGACATATATCACCTGCTGATTGAAACACATCACCTAGTAAAATAGCAATGAATCTGTGTGTACGAAATGCATCTTTTCTCCTAATAAATTAAATGCAGAGTGTGCTAAAGCTGATGCAGCATTTGCCGAATTATGCACAGTGAGGACTGAACTCATTTTACCAGCTACTGAATCTGAAACATGAAGTACTGAAACCGATACAGTCCATCAGCCACATCAGCTTTCTGGGAAATGCCAATCATCGGGGCAGGGTGAAGCTGCTGTCAGAAAATATTTAGGTCAACAACTGCTCTCGGTAACAGCCATTTGCTGCAGCTGATGGCAAGGTTCAGGAGCGGGGCACGGCTGCCAAGATCTCAAACATCTGGAGTTTGATATTTGTAGCTGTGTGAGTGTTTGCTACAGAGGGAGAGGTGTAGAAGGATCAAATTAAACATTCTTTAGGTTACTGGAGTGGGGGAGAGCAGCCTATTGTATTTTGTAGCTTGCTGAGGAGCAACGGTGGGATGAACAATTGTGGGTTTTTAATTTCCTCAAAAAATAGAGCATCATTCAGTTGTACAAGTGGCATTTGTGCCACTCACATACAAACTTTGCCTTTTTCTACATCTTCTGATACATATCATCGATACTTTTCATTGATTGTATCATTGATTGTATTGTTGATTGTATTGATTGTACTGTTGATTGTATCATTGATTGATACGTATCATTGAAATTGATACATGTATGTACATGACTATGTATATGTACATATATTTACAGATATATATATAAAAAAAGCAAACACCTCCCCCCCCCGCCATGTTAGGTTTCGTGTTCTTCGCATATCATGGAAAACTGTGATGTTTCACTCCATCAAACTGAATGCAAAACAGTTTTCTACTTGGGTTTCTGGAAAGAAACCAGCAGCTTTGTAGCCGTTGCCAAGTCGGAAGTCACATGCCTCTGCTGAACAAGAGCAAAGGCAGCCCGTCAAGCAGACCCACCCTGCCTCTTCGCATGCAATACACCCAAAGAGAGAGAAAAAAGAAGCTTCTAGGGACAGTTTCATCCGTTATGTCCCTCAATGGCTATGTCTGTCTGCTGAACGTTTAGTTAATTGTTAATTTTTACTTCTTGAAACGCAATGTATGTGTAAGATAAGATAAGTTGGTCATATGAACCAATTAACTCAGATTGCTTTTCCTCCCTCTGACAACAAATGCTGATTTAAGGAGCTACTTAAGTGTAAGTCAGAGTCTATCAGGAAATTTCTGCAAAGTCATTGACTACTTGACTGATCAATAAAGCTGGAAAATACCAGGGCTATCATTTGCTGCAAGACAAATTCCTGCATCCCGAATTACAAAGAAGAGAGGCTCCAAAAAAAGTGCAAGGTGTCCGTGTCAGGAGCCAACACAGGTCTGTCCCCAAGGCTTCTAATTAAGACTAATATTGTACGTTTCATCAAAGTAAATTAAGAGTAATTCCAGTGAAGTGGGGGATGCTGAAGGGAAGTGATAACCTTGAATTAATTTACATTTAAAAAAAGACCTGAAGGAGGAAAACAAAGTTGCTTGGTTCCATTGAGCAAGAAGGGCATGTTTTAAAGGAGTTTTGTTTTTATTTGGAATTCACATAAGAGCCTAATCAGACTTCTGGCATCTGTCACATTAACCTAAAAGTCTCAGGATAAAAGCCACCTTACTCTGTCTATACTTCAGACAGAATACAACTGGGAGAGAAGCTGATCCTTTCAGAAGCACAGAGAAAATTCCTTTAAGGTAAGGGTTGTGGCTCCAGCTGCAGATAATGGTGTAGTGTGCCCTCCTTCCCAAAGCTCAGCACCAGCCTGGCCATCTTCAGGACGGGCAAAACCTCTATGAGGCTGAAATAAGTGACTGCAGGAGGCCTCCAGCATCTCTGTTGGCTTGACAAATGAAAAATGAGTCACCTTGCCCTCGTGGTTTTGCTCTGTTTTAGTTATTTCTCTATTTTTGCAGTCGAATTTCACAACAAGGTTCCAGTTGCTACTAATTTTCAGGCACAGTTTTGGGGTTTTGAAGTCGCTAGGCACCAAAGTCCCGCAGCGATAGCTAGCTGCTAAAATGTCTTTGAAATACCAGACTTTAGGCACACCCACTGGCCCAGTGACTGGGAGAGAAGAAGCTGTGAAAGAGATTGAGATCCTCAAAGTCCCAGTCTGCCTCGTGGTCTTCTCCTCACTGGGGGGGAAGGTGCCATGCACACAGCACGCAGCTTCTCCCACGGCTTCGGCTCTGCTGCTCGGTGAGTGGATGGAGGTGGGGCGACTGGAAACATAAGTCTGCAACATTTCTTTATTCCTTTTTTGCAGGAATGCACAAAGTGGAAAGGAGGAGACAAGAGCTGGCTTTCATTTTCTCGAAATACTGCCTTGATAAGGAGGAAGGTCTAGTTGTGGTTCAGTCTTCTTGACAGGTATCTGGGGAGTACCCAGCACCTTCCAGGAGTGAGCCCAGAGACAGCGCCACGAGCTGAAGCGAAGCAAATGGATGAGGAGGATTATATATTTCCATTTAACTGAGAGCTAGACACATCCTCGGCAACACAGAGACGGATTTACAACTTTTAACAAGCAGCACTCTGTAAAAATAAAATAACTTCAAACACAGCATTAAAGCTTTTCTCAGAAAAGCTCTAATGTAAATTTTATATGGAGCACACTACTGTACGTGCATTTGTTATTTGCATTTGTTATTTTATTAAAAAGTAAAACCTAATCAGGATTGCCTAGTTCTGGGGAGAAAGAGAATGGGATTAAATATGAAATAACAGTTGGTTCAGGATTCCTACCCACTCAGGAGGCTTCTGAAATGTTCTGTCATTTTCTAGAGATTTATACATTAAAAGTGTCTGCCCCATCATAATCACTTAATATGCTTTAAAAAGCACATAAACACAAGGAGGGGGTTTCATTATGGCATATGGGAGAGACGTTCTTCTCAGCATTCGTCCAATTTTGCTTGCATTATAGTCAAATGTTAAATGTCCCATGGACATCAGGGGGAGTCCAGCCTTTTGAAAAAAAACTCTTCTTTATTAAAAAAGCATAAAGCAGGCAATCTGCAACAAATGTAGATTTCCCATAAGCTAGGGACAATGTCTAAATTCAAACAAATAATATCATGAGGTATCTCCCATCAGGAGAATTTTTTTCAGTGGCAAAAAAAGGGACAAAGGTTCCGATGGACAGTTTGCTTTCCCAAGACTGATCCAGGAAACTTTTTCCTTTCAATAGCCCTAATTTTGAAGCGATTGTGTCAGTTCATTATTGCCCCTCTTATTCTTCCTCCCGTTTCTCTCTTCCCGCACCCACACAGAGGACTTCTAAATCTCAGCACGAGCCTGATAATATCTTCTCCTCTTTAATGTATGTTTCTGCAGAAGGAAGAATCAGCAGCTATTAGCAGCTTGTGACTGAATGCTGTATGAGGCTCTCTTTGTAGTCCCTAATTGCACTGGAAAACACAATTTAACAGACAAGCATCGCAGAAACCATGCTGGATATACAGAAGGGGCATCGTCCCAGTCAGCCGTGGGTGAGAGAGTGGTTAGGTTCAAGGCTCAAGGTTTCCTCACCGGCAGAGGTAGTTAGGAGCAGAGCCAATCGCTAGATCCCACGGTTTAGGTATCTCGTCTTTAAATGCCAGAGCAATGCTAAATCATTTTTTGCTGAGATTAGATTTCACTCCCGTATCACATCCGTTGCTCTGAGACATCTGGGTTTAATGTATCGCATCAAGCTTTTGGCACCACCATACTGAAATTACATTTCGTGGCCTGAAAAAACCCATTGGCTCCTCCAACCTCCTGCATAACGCAAAATTATACATAGTAATTCCTGTCTTAAGCCTAATCAACGACTTCTGGCTGAGCTAGAGATGATCTTTCAGAAAGATAGTGATGTTTGATTTTAAAGTCTTCAAAGGGAGGGAAACCCAGCACTTTTCATATGAAGTCATTCTGTTGGTTAATTAGCTTTATTGTTAAAATCCTGCCCTATCTCATTTGACTTTGCCTCTCTTCCATTCCTAGCCCTGGGATTTTGTTGTGCCTTGAGCATTAGATTAAATTTGCACTTACAGAAAGTCGCGTAGTCAGAGCTCTCACTATAGCACTGGTGTTGGAAGCACAGGTTTTGCAAATAGACAACTGCTGTTCAGAGGCTTAAGATATCACTTATTCCTGCCATTGTAGCCAAAAACTACCTGTGGGGAGGAAGTGTTGGAAAACGATGTGTTTGGTACTTTTCTGTTCCTCGCTGGAGGTTGAACACCAGCTACAGCACGAAGCGTGTCCTGCTCAACCTCACACAGACAACAGTCAGGCCCAGCTGACTCAGGAACGAAAGCCAAAATTGCATACAACTAGACTGTAATTTGTGTTGGGAATCAGAAATCTGATTAGAAAAGGAACTAGAGGAAAATGCCTGGTTCCTTTATTCTTCTAAAAGTGACTAAAAGCAATTAAAAATATGCCCTGGTTGTGCATTTAACATTTGGGCTTTATGTTAATTACGTTTTCCTGAACAAACTAAAAGAGAATGCATTGACGTGGCAAGTTTAATGGCATATAACTGAAAAAAGTAAACGCAATGATTTCTTTTCACCTCCTCACAATGGATGTAAAAAAAAAATAAACTTAATGGAGGTATGCACACTGGTGAAACTATGGGCATTTCCATGGTGCAGATCAGTTGGATGATTCTGAATTTAGGTACAGACAGAGAGAAATTAAGATGATACCAATACTGGGTTGGTATCTGTAAAACATTTCAAACTGACATTCAGCACTTCTTGTGGTGGAGTCCAAATTTATGGACACAAATAGACAATTTCAGTTTGGTTCAAGGGGTTTTGCACCTGACCACTAATGTTTAATACGACGAAGAATGTTACCTGGGGACTATCCTAAATATTCTGAAATCATCTACTTTCCTTCAGTACAACGGTCCCACTATGGTGTTATTGAGAATTACTGAGTTTGAGAATAACGGAAATGCTTTATTTGGATTTAGGAGGTATTTTCAGATCTAAAAACTTGGAAGTTCACTTACTAATTTTTGAGACCCTTTCTCATTTGTAGGAAAATAGAATACATTTCTTCCTCATGCAGATGGATATAGATGGATATAGATGGATGCTTTTGAGATGCTCAGATATTACACTGGCCACCTATCTGGGAAGACAGACAGAATTCAGAGTCAGCCAGCACAACAACTTTGGATATGAAATAAATTTTGTCATTTATTACTTGTGTGGCAATAACATCTGGATGTTGTGATAAGGGACCCACTATGTGATGAGCTGTAGGCAGTGTAATGGAAAAACTGTCCACCCTTCTACAAGGTTTGTTTCCTAGATATAGAGATGAAAGACAACTGGTGGATTTGGGAAACATGACGAAGTATAAAAGCACAGCAAAATGATCAAGTCTAATATGGTCAGTAGAGATCACAGTCAAAGCTGCAGAAAGCTATTTTGGAGTTCATTTGGGGTTCTTGTTCCCCTCGGTCCCTCCCACACCTCTGTGGTGCTTTTGGTAGGCCATCTACAGCAGAAGCAGAGGCATGATGGCTGTGTGAAGTCTGTATGGGCCTGGTTTCCTATGCTGAATTGCATGCAGGTTTGTACAGATGTTTGTACATGTCTTTGCAGACAGACCTGTGCTTGCTCCACGTGTGCTGTGGGTGACCACACATTTGCAAGTCTTAGTCTGAAGGTGCTGCCACGTTGATTTGACATGCTCCATTGATGTTACAGACCTGGTGTGCTAACAGAGCTAAGCAGCTTTTAGAGGAGACCTTTCTGTACAAGAGGGACATTGGAGCGCTGGAGCGTGTCCAGAGGAGAGCTACCAGGCTGGTGAGGGGTCTGGAGACCAGGGCATATGAGGAGAGGCTGAGGGAGCTGGGCATGTTTAGCTTGGAGAAGAGGAGGCTGAGGGGAGACCTCATTGCCCTCTACAACTACCTGAAAGGAGGTTGGAGAGAGGTGGGTGTTGGCCTCTTCTCCCAAGTGAATAATGACAGGACCAGAGGAAATGGTCTGAAGTTGCAGCAGGGGAGGTTTAGATTAGATATTAGGAGGAATTACTTTACTGAAAGAGTGGTCAGGCATTGGAACGGCCTGCCCAGGGAGGTGGTTGAGTCACCATCCCTAGAGGTGTTTAAGAAACATCTAGATTTGGCACTTCAGGGCATGCTTTAGTGGCAGAGATTGTAGGTTGTTTGTTTGTGGCTTTTTTTTTTTTTTTTGGTGTGTGTATTGTTGGACTCGATGATCTCAAAGGTCCTTTCCAACCATGAAGATTCTATGATTCTATGATTCTTATCTGCCCATGTGCCATGGAGCAACAGCAGGTCTGTCTGCAAAAGACTGTGTGACCTTTTCTTATCAGCAAACCTTCACAGCAGATATGAGTTTGCTCATGCTCATGCAAAGTTTTGTGACAAAAAAAGAGGTAGAGAATCAGGAATGCAATTGTTGATGCTTGTGGAATATAGACAATTTGAAGAGTTTTGTTTCATTGGGGGGGAGTGGGGGTGGAAATCCCCACAATGTTAATAAGTAGTACTTATTTTCATGTAATTTTGAAGTAGGCTCTGTTTTATGTTCAGCTGAGCTATGGATCCAGATGGCTTTGACATCCAATTGAAATGCACAATGTGCAATGCACAAAGGTTAGAGGACCTTTCCTAGGAAAATGCTCAAGAGCCCTTCAACTGCTGCTTGCTTCTTCTGTTTCTTACTTAATATACCCTGTCTTACTACTGCTTACTCTATATTCATCTGAACTTAGCATCATGCAGGTTCTATTTCTGCCCTTTTACAGGGATTTAGTTGATAAATCTAAAGAACCAGCAGACTGGGAGAGTGAAAGTGCGACCACAAACTGTTGAAAGTAAGTGGCGGTGTGTAGCACTTTGGGCTGGGGCAATGAAAGTTCACGGTAACAGAGCATAAATTGATAGAAAGGTGTTGGCAGTTTACCATTGCTGTGATAGCTGCTATAAAAGTATCTTTCGAGGTGCAAGAAACACTTAATGAAGTGCCCTGACCTGTGTTACGTAGGAGGTTGGATTAGATAACCGTAACAATGCCTTCAGAATTAAGTCTATGAACTGTGGATATTGCCATGAAAAAGACTTGCGAACATAAATGGAGAATGTCAACATCTTCCACAATGAAAAATAAAAAGCAGATTATAAATCTCTTTAAGAGGATACTCTGTTCTAATATCTAACTTAACCAACTTCTGATGAATTCAATACATTTCTCAGTTTTAGGTTCCTACAAACCAGTCTTGGACTTGTTGTGCGTTTCCCAAACTGATGAAATAAAAATGGATTGGTCCAAATGAGAAACAGTATATAAGACTACTAATTATCAAAAAATCTTATTTCAGTATGAGATTTAGTGGGCCAAATTCTTCTCTCTACTGCTTTCATTCATGGTAGCAATGCAGGGAGAAATAGGTGAAAACAGAAATAATTTCTTAAAGTTTGCAGGAGAGAGGACTTTTGAGAAGGTAATAGTTCAAGTGTTTTATATTTAAGGAGTTTAATTTTACCAGTAACAAAGTTTTGCTATAAAATAAAATTATATTTTTCTTTATCTATTTTTTTAATGTATTTATTCCTAAATTTAGGGAGAAGGTGGAGTCGATCTGAATATTTCATTAGTGTCTGAATATTTACCAGAAAGTTTGTATCTCTGTTCTAAAAGGAATTGCAATACTGCAATATGCAGGATGGCAGTGAAATGAAATTCATTTCTCTGCTGACCCAGTGAGTATATCAATAATATACTGTGTGATTATTTGGGATGTCATTATTAAAGTGAATTTTATTAAGGTTTTATACTGCCATCTAGTATCTAAGCACCTCCCTCGTGTTCGGTGTTAATAGAGAAATGCCTTCTTGGGATTTTTGAAGTATCAGTCTCTTGGTTTCTGGAGGGAGGAATCTCTAGATTCAATTCAAGTGGGTAAGGTGGGATCCAAGAATTCTTCTTATCATTTAAATGCTACGACTACAATCTGCTTTGATACAGTTTTGCTACAGGGCTTTTAAAAACCAGGGACCACATCCTTCCACGTTCTACGCAATTGAATTTGTTGCATCTTGCAGGATCAAGCCCTAATCTTATTTGATAGATTAAATTGCCGGTGATTCTGATTTGAAATACTCCTTGGCATCACCAGCCTGGGAAAAGCTAGATGACAAACTGCATTTTTCCAAGGAACGGGTGTTAAAGCGGGCAAAACATGGCACAGAGATCAGTAAAGTGAAGGGGCCAGATTCTTCAGGCAGTGCAATTTCATAATCCCTCATTCCCACAGTAAGAAATACAAGCCTCCATTTTATTCCTAGTTTAGATTCAGACCTCCTGAACTTAAAGCAAATAGCGAGTGGTGAAACTTTTCCTGCCATATTACATGACTGGCTAATCAGTGCCTATTATATTGTAAAAAGCTCTGCTGATGGGCCTCTTATAGTTTTAACCAATAACACACCTACTGTCTGACATTGTGCAATTAGCCTGCACTTCTAGAGTCTGCCAGAAACAGCAATAATACTGCATCAGAGAAAGATCATTATCTAAGGCACCTCGCAGACACTAAATATGCATGGCTCTGCTGCATTTGCAGCCCACAAAGGATAAAGGCAGCAATAGCTGGATGGCATTCATTTGCATTGTTTCAGGGAAAGCCTGGCCTGTCAGGACTTCCCACTAGCAGGCATAAAAAAAGAGAATAAAAATAAAAAAAAAACCACCAATGTTTTGGGCTCCTTTTTTTCCTTCCAAAGTAGTGAATTAGTTCATTAGTTTGGGGAAAGTGAAACATCAGTATCAGCAGAGCTTGGCTGGGTTCTCTCGGTGGGAGTCAGTGTTATTCAGACCCTGGGCTGCATTTTTACTGCCTTTTCTCATATAAAAGAACACAAACTTTTCTTTAGTGCTCACATTGGCAGGAATGACTCTAGATGAGAAAGGGGAGACCGGGGAGGAGGACGGTGCTCTCAGACGCTGCAGGACTAGCCAGGGTTGTGTCCAGCTCCGTAACCTGTTTGTACGAGGATCCTGCTGTGGTCCAGAGGGTTTTTTCCCCATGTTCAGCGCAGTGCAAATACCAGTCTGAAGTTTTCCTTCCCCAGTTTATAAGGCATTGCTTTGCCAGGCTGCTCAGACTCAATGAGTCCCATCCTGAGGACCTCAACACTGCAAAAATCCCCCTCCGTGCTTCTAGGTCCTTGTGTACTCTGCAATGGTGTGTCACCTTCGGAGGGAAATCACATTGATTTCCAGGATCGCGGAACACAAAAGAAGCGAACAAAAAAAAATCCCAGCAAAAAAATGCTGCGGACTAAAATGTCAACACATTTTTCAACTTGCTTAGCAACAACCGTGGGCTGCTTCACCTGAGAAAGTGCCTGCTGCAGTCAGCCCTGGGAAATTCCCTGAGGGCCCTTGCTACCCCTCTGATGGGAACTAGAGTCTCTTATGATCATTTCTTTGCTATGCTGAGGGTAAAAAGAGGCAAAAGCTAAGGATTATAGATCCATCTACAGCAACAGTTAATTTAACTTGCATTAACAGTTAAAAATCTTGCAGAGGGAATATATGAAAATTACTGCTTTCCAAGAAGATCTGTTAATTATTATTAGTCAGTATACTTATAAGGCACCAATGGAAACTTGGCACTCAATAAGTACCTATTAAACTATGTTAGAGAACATCATTTTTGTGTTTAATATAAAAACTGCATGAATCATCTGTTCGTTTAACACTGGGTCATACCTTCAGCTGCTATGAATCTGTCAAACACCAGCAATAGAGCTGGTCAGTTTACATAGACCAGGATCTGGTTTAACGGTTGCTACATGAAAAACAGAATGGCATTTCTTTTCTTTTAACTTTTCACAAAAATTTGGAGTTTGTTCCCTTTTCTGTCACCCATCTGGCAGAATTGTAATTAACAGAATTTAGAGCCACGACACTGAATATGTTAGACAGTCACACAATCAGGCGAATTTGCAATGTAATTAATAGATGTAGAGGACATGATCCGTTTAAGATCACAGGGCCTTGGGTGAAGTAGCAATTCCGATAATTCAGGCTGTGCTGCCTTGTTTCTGCATAACCCCCTATTTTAAATAAGACATCCTCCTATGTGTTCGTTGTACTTAAATCTGTGGCTGTGGTGGGACAGAGAATGCGATCAGCATCTAACAACGCACGCTTTTGACCACATTTTTAGCATCCCGGTTGCTGAGAGTGTAGGCATGCTCCTGCAGATCAAACAGGAATAGCTTGAAAAGTTATTGCCCTCTGAGTTGCCGCCCATCAGCTGCAACGTGCTCCTGTTTGCTCAGTGTAACAAAACCCAGCAGCTTTTAAGTCATCGTCAATCCCTGCACTTCGCTTAGACGTACCACCTTCTGAGTGGTATTTTTCTAATAGGCATAATGTTGTCTTAAATCACTTCAAACCGACTTTAAGAGCTTGCCTTCCTGTCCTGAGCTGTTGTGGCATTTTGACTCCAAAGGCAGGCTGTTTTCCATTAAGAATTTAGGCCATATTAACTCAATGAGAGGTAAATACCTGTAATTTTGCAGCTCGGTTCAGGCTTTGTGACCTTGCCGGCTGTGAGCTGAAGATATTTGCCAGAATTCTATGGCTATGTAATTTTCATCAGTTGCAGTAATTCAACAATTGCACAAATCATTTCACTATTTGCTCCCCAGTTCATTTATTTACGACAAGTCTGAAGGGAAGACATCAGGTACTGTCCCTGAGATCTCGCACACAACAAGCACGTGGAGAGTAAGCTGCGCACAAATACATTCGTTCCCCTGCAAACTTATGCCTTTGTACATCGGGCCCAATCCTCATTTGTGCATTTTTTGTTAACTACTATTGTGCATATATTGTGCATATTTTGTTAACTACTATTTTTCATTAGGGCGAAAGTTGCAGAACCCAGCTTGTCATGGTGGATAGTGTATGGGCTTTGCAAGAAAAGCAAACACCACCAAAAACTTGAACCATTTGTTCTGCAGGACTCTACCGTAATAAAAAAATCTGTCTGATTTATTCCATTTAATTTAAGGACTACAATTGAGGGACCTAATTTAGGAGTTCAGCAGTTATGGGCTCCCAGTAAGGTTCATGTAGAGAAAGGCGCTTCCAAAGTCTGATCTGGGCCCCATGAAATCTGAATAACTCTAATAAAGGACACCTCCCCGATTTGAAAAAAAGAGGAATATCTAATGACTAAATTCCTGGCATCTGGATACCTCCATTTGATACTTAATGTTAGATGAACTTAGCAGTGTAATTGGCCATTTTCAGATATTTATGTCAAAATCTTTGTGCCTGTATAAATGGGGAGTTCTAGTATCAAAATACAGAAAAAGAGAATGATGAAATAAAATGGCTTTTAACAGAAATATTTAATTTGGGAAATGACTAAATATGCATTTCCAGCATCTCTGATTGTCTGCCAATGTGATGGAACCAACTTGTTTATATATTTAATGTGATGGATTTCTAAATGATTAGCTATAGAGACACAGACAGATATGTAATGAACAGATGTGTAAGATGAGCATAGCATAATTATAGAAAACCTCTCAACCCTCTTAAAAAAATAATCATATAAGTGGTTTCCTCTTAAAATCAAATGTTTTGAGAATATATACATGTACTAGGTATATGAATAAGCATATGCAAATAGTAGAAAGAGACCAAAGCTTTTCCCTACCCAGAATCTCAGCTTCAATTTGAAATGTCTTCTCTCTAAAGTGTTTCTTCACTTTTCCTTTTACTGGTAGCTGAACGACAGTTGGAGTTGGTCACGTTATCAGGTGCAAAATGGGAAGGAAATTGTTTCAGAAAGACGGGGCTCCAATCCTGCTCCGTGCTGAGCTGCTTCCCAGCTCCCTGAGCCTGGACGCAGAGCGCTCGCTGCACAGGATGGCTCGGTATCAGGCTGAAGCCTGACACAGAGAGCTTGAACAGTGATCTGGAAGAAAATCAGGTATTTGTTGACAGTGTGGTGACAAAAAGGTATAAGCAAAGAAGCTTCATTCCTAGACTTAAATAAAAAAGCTTTCAAATGCTTTCTTCTATAAAAATAAATAATCGTTTACATATGATGCTGGTATGCTAAAAATAAATTCTCTTCTTTAAGCATTTTAACACACGGAGATCAAGTCTGGGTTTCCAGGGTGATGCTCAGTTTGCAGGTCATGTTTTGTGAGCTCCAGCCTTGCTTGTGCCTTTAATGCCCAGCCGCTATTACATCCTGGACCCATGCTGCCTCTCCCTCTGTCCTCAGGAGGCTGTAATTCCACTGAGACGGAAATCCAGTTCATGTTTTAATAGGAAAAATACAGAAGAGTAAGACAGGGAAGCAGCCACGCGGCAACTTTTAACACCACCAGATACATTAGCCCAATTAAAAGGCAACTGTGCTTTGGGAAGACCAAGTATTCATTTCTGGAAAGAAAGGGATAATTTTTTCTAATTCAATAAATTAAAAAAGTCACCATGAATGATTCCATCAGTTAAAAGCTGCACACAGAGAAACCCAATCCGGTGTAAAAGTCTATGTAAGGCTACTTTTACGAGCAACAGTAAAACGTTCACAGCTTATACCAAAGAAAATCTTACAGGGTCTTTGAGGAGCAAATTCCCTTATCTTGGTCACCCAAGGTGGACTGGACTAGTAGAATTAGGAGAGTTGCTCTGTGGCCATGGGTGATGGACGGTGTCTGGTTATACGTCTGCTTGCAGCCCATCGTGCATCGGACGTTACGCTCTTTTAGAAGGCTGTGGTGAAGCAGCCAAGAGCAAAGCTGCCTCTTGTCTTTGTTTGGGCTGCAGACAGGAGCCTTGAGGGGGAAAGTTGGGCTCTCCAAGGAAAAGAAGGGTTCAGGGGATGAGGAGAAAACCTTGTTAAGTCAGGGGGAAGACACAGGGGCTGTTTGAGTGTGGGCTACTGGGAGAAAGAAGGTGCACACCATCAAGGAGACCTTAGTAGAGAAGGTGAAGATATGGAAGAAAAGACTTTTTGGGGACCCGGAAGGGACAAGCTGGGTTCTGCTGCAGCCCAGCTGCCAGAGACCCTGAAACAAAGCACCTCTTTTGCAGGGACAGAAGGGACCGGGCAAGATTTATTTATAAACTGTGATATTTTTACTCTGTCTCAATCTGAGTTTTCCTTACAGGAGAGAAAAAAGAAGTCGTGCATCTAGTTCCTGTTGTAACAAAAACTCATTCTAGAGCTTGCAAAGCCTTCTAGGGCTTTTGGGAAAGCGCTCTAAGGAAAGAGTCAAGCCTCAAAACTCTGGCTGAATCAATGTCCCAGCACAGTGAAAATTACTTTGCCACTTTCTGCCTGAGCACTGCCATCTGCAGAATGGGAATTTAACAGCTGCATAAGGCTGCTGCAAAGAGAATTAATTGATGTTTGTACAGTGCTTTGCAAGGCTAGCATTTTATTGTTACTTATTTGTTTACCCATCAACCCGTGTTATTCTTTCATCCCAGTAATGATACTCTACAAATAGTACATCTCTTGAAAGAGGATGAAATCAGGACATGGAGGGTAAGAGTGGACTACTAACATGTATTAGCGACAGGAAGACTGTTGCCAGACATTTGCATAAACGTGTTAGGGGAAAGAAAAAAACCCTATATGAAACACAGTTCGGATCTTAAACAAAAATCCGTGTTGACAACTTTTTATTTTCACTTTAAACTCCTCTTAATTTAAGAAAAAGTGACAAGGAATTAATAATACAAATTAAAAATATAGGAAAGAACAGAAAACTGGCCTGAAGCAAAATAAAATTGCACTGGTCACCCTCTGCAGGATTCATTTCTCCTAACTATTCTGTCTGCAGGTTCAGCATCCAACCTCCATTAGTCGCCTGCACCGATGGAAGCAGGCACTTGGAGGGCCATTAAGCCCATTTCCTTTAGACATACTGTGTTTTGAGAGGTCCTTGAGACAGAGCTTTAGATCAAATGGATAAATAGTTCCTGGTGTTTATTAATAAGAGTGCATTTGAGCCGCATAGAAACTGAACCTGGAGGCAAACTCAAAGGGAAAATGTTGAGTGTGCTCCCTGCTTTCATGCGCCTCTCACGGTGTTGTGTTTGCAGCGGCCCGTGGTCGATGTCAGCCAGGTGGATTGTCCAGCAATCACACAGAAACAGACAGTGCTTGTAAGCAACCTGAGTTCAACCCAAATTGCCAACGTGTTTAATAATGCATATAATCATGTCTCGGGAGCATGGCAGTCTTCTGACTGCTTCTGGAATCAGCTAGCTCAAAAGCAGTACAGGAGTGAAATAGAGTGTCAATGTAGGAATTCGATTTCTCATTATTTTGCAATCTTTTCACTATGCCATTAGTTTTGCATTAAACCTTCTACAACTTTTAAGGCAACCGTCCCACTGCAAGAAATGTTACCACTCTGTATTCATTCTGTATTTCCTTCTATCAGTTCATGGATTTTACTTACATTTAACTACAATAACACAACTGAGGCTTCCACACAGACGACAGGCTGCTGTGCACTTGGAGTTATTGCTTCCCACTATAGGATTCAATAGTTATGTAGAAGCTTTTTACTCTGTCATAGGTTTGTGTTCTGATTGTTCATATTGTTTGCTTCTGCCTGACCAACCAAGCAATCTAGGTCACTTCGCTATTTCCTGAGCACCTGTAAAATTATCCGTGATTATTTCTTCCCCTCACTCCATCCCAATATTAAATGGTTTGTAATTCAATTACTGTGTATGAAAACCTGTAATACATTGTATTACTAACGTAATACAACTACAATTCTGAGTCAAAGTCAATTAACACCTTTGTGACTGTCAGTGGTCCTCCTGTGCCATGACTGTAAGAACTTAGATGTGGATTCTTAAAGGTCTGGTAAGAAGAATGTGCTTTCTATTGGTTTCAATGGGATTAAGACTGTTGAATGCATCTGTGAATCCCAGCTTGTTTATTCAAGCTTCAGTCCATAGTCCCGAAATAGATTTTAAGTATCTCATAATTTTAGGAAGCGGACTATTCATTTTAGACTCAGCCTCTTCTGATTGTTTGTGGAAAATACTGTGTGTTTTTCCAGGAGAACCACTGGATTGTAAATCATAATGTGAAAAGGGCTGCTATTAGATTGTGGACCTGTTTATTTTCATTCTTTCTAATCATCAGTATGCCATCTAATCCTGTGTCCCTATCAAGCTATACTCCTTTGCACTGATGTGGAGTGCTAGAGGCTGTTTCATAACTGACAGTCCAGGAGCACCAGGAACTGGGCATCGTTTTGTTCCCTCTGAAGCAGATGACAAAAATCTGCAGGTAATCATTGGCAGTGGGTTCAGAGTCTTTATTTTGCTCCCCACTGACTACACAGGTTTGAAATCATTGGTGCCATCCTGTTATTCTTAAAGCAGACTTCACCCACAGTACTTGCACATGAAAACCAACATTGCTACCTCCTTACTGTTGCACTGGGGATTCCTGCTGGGACTCCAAACGGACTTTGTTCAGCAAATATAACTGTGACATCTAACAGAATCACTGCTGTGGATGATATGGGGGCCGGTTTCCTTCTTAGATTTGATCTTGAGAAAACAATGCATATTATGTGAATGCAAAAATATCATTTTTCTGAGAACACTGATGTTCTTTTCCTGGAAAATACAAACGTGTACCAGAAATTTCCAGGTTTTCACATTTCTGCGTATAGGTCCTGATGTATACAGTAAAGATAAAAAATGCATGAAGAAATCAATTCTGTTATCATTTTGAATGTATGGTTCACTACAAGTAAACATATGTTTCTCTTTCTCCATTTTTTCTGCACGGTAATGAAGTTTTAGGTAATAAAATGTGTTGCCTGAAGATAAGAAGTATTATCTAAAACACATTTCTGTCAATTAAATTGTCTTCTATTACTTCCATTGAAGCGCTAGCGGACTTTTGATTTGACTGATTTTTAAGAATACTGAAGAACACAAGACGTTGGAATTGGAATGTGCACTGCTAATTTATGATGTTTAACCATAATGGAAATAGCACATAATACTTGGGAAATTGCTTTTTATTATGAATGAGTTCTTAGCATTTAACTTATCCTTTTTTATAAAGCTATATCTGCCACAGAACCTTCCATTTTAACTTGTAATACTGTTTGTGTTCTTATTTAGTATTTTGTCCTAGTAATTAACTATAAAACTTGCAATGAAATAAGGCTGAAGAACTATCCTCCCATACATTCAACTCTAATGAGCTCATTGAGATAAAGCTCAATCCAATGCTTAAATGCCAATGAAGTAAAGATGCTTGTGTTTTAAAGGTTATAATGAACTAGTACTTATTTAAATGCACACTGTCATGTATAAGCATCCTTACAAATATGTAGCTCATATAATATATTTACCGTAAACCAACGAGCCTATGAAAATTAAGTGCCGGGAACATTTGAACATTGTGCCATGTGAACATTTCCAGACAGTACAAGTCACATACATACACACGTTCTACCTCTAACATTATATTCTCCTCTGTTCTCTTTCAATAGTTCAGAAACTTCAAAGGAATTGTGTCCTTTCATTGGTGTGATAGAGGACGGAGTGATCTCCAGTCTTTGGCTCACTGCATGCTGCTCTGGAGAGCACATGAAAAGGTGCACATTCAGAAACTGGAAGTGACAGGACAAGAGGCAACAGGCAAAACCTTGAATGCGGGAAGTTCCATCTCAACATGAGGAGGAACTTCTTTACCCTGAGGATGGCAGAGCATTGGCACAAGCTGCCCAGAGAGGTGGTGGAGTCTCCGTCTCTGGAGACATTCAAAACCCACCTGGACGCGTTCCTGTGCAACCTGCTCTGGGTGACCCTGCTCTGGCAGGGGGTTGGACTAGATGATCTCCAGAGGTCCCTTCCAACCCCCACCATTCTGTGATTCTGTGATAATGTTGGTCAATGGCTGCCTGGCCAAAAGGACGAATCTTTCGAAGCTAGTGGCATTGCTCACAGAGCATGATTTTTAGTTGTATGGGACAGTCAGTAAAACCCAGATTTATCTCACTTAATTTTAGCCATCTGGAAATTAGAAATCCAAGTCACCTCTTCCAACTGTACAAATCTATAAAAAAAAGGTCTACATCCAAGCTAATGATTGTCATTAGTGGAGAGAAATACCTGTAATATTTCAATCTTTTTTTTTATCTACTTTAGGAAGAGAGGAATCAAAAGTTGCTCTTTCCATTGGCTAAAAAAGAAATCTCAACGGTCAGCTCAATAAGGACATCTGCATTGGAGGTGTCTGCATTTGCTCAGGCAAAGCCCATCCTAGGTGTCTGCTCTAAATTGGAGACTGAGCTCCTTTTGTAGCAGACAGGACAATTTGTTTTACACAGCACTTGTTTTAGGATTAATAGCAATTCTGGGATAGGATGAATCGCCTTTGGAACTGCCTTCTTTTTATTGTCTATAGGAGGAGCCTAGACAGCTTAGACTGGATACTTTTTAGATGACTATAATTAAATGAAATGAATCTCAGCCTAGGGGACATCTCCTACAGGCCCAAAATACAATGCATATTTCATGTTTCTGTTGGTGGCAGCAGGTGGCCTAAAGATCAGAAAGATACAGTCCCTTCCCTGCCCTCATTTTGCCTATTACAGTAAAAAAATGGGCAGAGCAGGGAGGAAGAGAGGCGGCGGTAGGCAGGGGAATAAGCAGTAAAGATATAAAATTGCTCAGGTCTACCGTGACCACCCTCAGTTGCAGTACAATTGCAGCCTGAGGACTGCAACAAAAGCTGTGAATAGTTGCTCTGTCTCTGTGGTAGCAGATGGTGGGGATTATGGTTCTCTCAAGTGCTGATAGCTTCCCTTGAGCAACACCTTTTTTTTACTTTTCTTTTTTTTTTTTTTTTTTTTTTTTTTTTTTGCAGAAGGCAGACATTTATTTTAAGCGTGCAAAAATGTAACCTCCCTTTCAGCTTCGAAGGAAAGGGGCAGTGGGGTCACCTCGTTATCTTGTATGAATATGACTGGAGGTGATATTTGCTCTCTCTCTCTCTCTATATATATATAAAACAAGTGGATACTTGTTCGTATACTCGTTCTCCCTTCTGCTCTCCCTCCTGATTTTCTTCGTGCTTTAAAAATAAAGAAAAATATAAAAGGTAAGTTCTCATTTGTTACTCAAACTCTCATCATAGATACACAGGAAAACGTCAAATTACCTTTATTTTTGAAGTGATGTTACAACTGCAGTCTTTACAAATCCTTGCGGGTACATATAGAAAAAAGGGAGATTTTTAAAAAACTTATTAAAAAAATACAGTTTTTCATGCTTAGGTTTTGTGCATGTCCAAACAAACAAACATCTTAAAGGTGTCTAGTTTTCAGAAGACAGAGGACTGTCTGCTTTCCATTAGAAAATGGGACTGCTTAAAGCATCTCAGTTTAGGCCCCTTAGGGCTTCTCTATTTGTATAAGTGAAAAATCAAAACAGTGGAACTCACTAGGAAAACTGGGAATGTCTAGAGAAAATGTTAATATTAGAGACTCAACTAATCTGAAATGTTATCAGCCCACAGGATGTGACAGCTTATGTAAGCTGAGAGTCTTGCCTTTTATCTTTGTGAAACCAACACTTTGAAGGCAGTTGTTAATACTTCTTAATCAAGATATTGCAAGAGCACTGTTTCAAGAGCGAGTATAAATTAAAAGTTGGCCAAAGAAAATGTTTAAACATAACTTGTTGCAAGTTAAGATTTAGACAACTATTAAAAAATCATCACTCAAGTTATCAAAGTTTAGATTTATTTTTTCAGAAGTCATTAACTGAAGAGTAGTAACACTGAATTTCAAAAAAATCACTGAAGGCAACATCAAGGAATAAAATTGGAGGCAAAAAAGAAACATTTTTTCTCCCTTTGCAACTGACAGAGTTATATAACAGACCACATTCAACATTATTGAACTTCCAAAAATTCACGCAGATTCTTCCCTATGAACTACACCAACAGGGCTGACAGATGATTGCAGCCAAGGCACTCACTGTGGTCACATCTACTTCCTCTTCTTACCCCCCAATCTCTGATTCCTTCCTTTTTTTTTTTTCCACTGAAATCCTCAAGCAATTTGGTTGCTGAGGCACGGTCCCAAAAGATAAAGCCTTACTGTCATGGATGACTCCTTTTAACTAGAAATAATATAACTTGCTTGATTCCTTCAACTACAAACTCCATCTTTCTAAAGGCAGCAAGATCTTTGGAGTAGCTACATGGCTCAGGGAGCAAGAGAGGCTGATGCATCCAAACTGGTGGTGACCTCGAGCTCTTCCTCTCCGTTGTTTTTTCAATGGTACACATGAAATGAATTTCATTTCATCCATAGCTGGGCATTTTACTACCCCAAATGAGCAAAAGCAGGAAGGCTAATCAGAAAGACCGTGACTGTGGCCACCGGGAGCCCTAGCTCTCGGGGTTACCTCTGCAAGCAGACTGTTGTCCACTGACAGCACTTTTGTTATCTGTGCCCTACGGGTGATCACAGTCTCAGAGGCAGCAAGCTGAAATCTTCCACAAACATCAAATTCCCACAGAAGAGTTTTACACCTGTGTATAAGTTATTACTTTTAAATATAAATAGTTGCAAAGACCATCAGCCTTGCTTCCCTAAACTGCTGGACTGTGTTTCCTGTGGGGGAATAGATGCAGCATAATTGGAGTTATTAATCAGTTTCTCTTTCTTCCATTCAGCAACTGCATATGTTTTTTAAGACTCATTGAGAAAAGGGGGCAAGGAGTCAGAAAAAACTGTGAGGTTGTGCGCAGATGCACACAAACCAAAGGCTGACAAGATCCTGAAAGGCGGAGAAGGAAGCCTGGACCTTGAATTTCGCAGTGCCTCTGTAGCTCCTGTAACTTTCAAACTTCTGGCTCTCCTTCATTCCATGGGGAACTTTGAATCTAGAAATCTGCAGGATAAAAAGCTAGGGTTCATGACTTTCTAGGATAAATTGTGGGAGAGGGATATTTTTGCAGCAAGCTATTAAACCAAATTTTTCTGGAGAAAAATTGCTACTTTCAGCCGTCAACATTCATGGCTAGGAATCGGGAAAGAGGCAATGGGGGACCTACTGGAGGCAGTTTGGAAAACAGCTGTGATTTTGAAGGCTAATTCCATTGAATTGGCTTAAACTGCTTCCAGAACAACTTTGGAACTGCAGGCCAGGGGTTTGCAGATGAGGCTGGCTGAAAGCTTTTGGTGTGGGACACTCTCAGAAAACTGTCCCGTGGCCTGAGGGTTAACGGGACTCTGCCTTAAGTAGCCCCTGAGACAGAGGGACAAGACAATATTTGATTCCAAGCAAGTAATAATGCAACAACTTTCTTCGAGACTTTAATACTTCCAACATTTTTAAGTAGCATAAAGTTATCTTTTGGGAAATGATTCATCATTGTTTCCCATTCAAATCATTATAGCCCATTGTTAACAGGATTCTGTGCTTTCCTCGTCCCTAACAATTCTCTTCATGCATTGAACCTGAACCCTACCTTTGCTTATCTGCTAAAGACTGATGCATTTCTGAACTCATCCCCGCGTGATTTAGGTCTGTTTTGTTAATATGTTTATATTTTGAATGAAATGAATGCTTTCTGTTTTCCCAGAATGCTGTCTTTTGTTATGCTAGAACACAATCTCACTCCTAAGAACAAGCAGGACACCTCAAAACTGTCTTTCTGACCCTGCTAGTACGGAGACCAAACCCAAGAAGATTGTGTCATTCTCACCTGCAGGCCTAGCGAAGCCAATTTACCGAACTATTACAAAGCCACTTTTTTCCACAACATTTAGAAGACTCCTTGAGCCCTTCTAGAAACGCCTTTTTGATGCTCAACAGAATTTTGCACACTTTTGCCATAAAGGTTTGTCTTCTACAATGTGTCTGAACATGTATGTGAAGTAAAGGTAGAAGTTTTCACTGCTGTTAGATTAGCTGTGCCAAAAATGATGGCGAAAGCATGCTAGCATCCTTCATAAAGGCCAGGCAAGCTTTTATCACCCTTTCTTTTTGTACATATAACATTTCCTATTTCCTTCTGAGATTTTAAATACTCAAAGAATCTGAAACTGTATTTTTTACCCATTACCTCAGGTACAGAACAAGGTGTTTTCACTGGCTTAACCTGCGTTACCATTATGATATACTCTTTATCACTTCTTCCCTCTGTATTACTTTGTTTCCTCTTGGTGATTTGAGCTACTTTTAACTAATTATACTGAATTCAGAAGTAATAATGTAGTTTGGTGAAAATGCAATTATAGGGTAATCTCATTGTACTTATGCTATTTTATTCAGAATTTAGAGAACAAATTTCCAGGCATCCTTTGGGTCATGATGCTGTATGCGATCATGGCACTTTCTCTCAGAGTTTCTACAGTTCACAACAGACTCCAAATCTTAATTTAAAACAAAAATCATGCTCATATTGCTTTGGGAAATATCTTTTCTAACTGCGAAAAGTGTAGTTATTAAAAGATTGATTCGATTATAGCCCAAAGACATATACATTGCAAACTTTCCAATGGGTATCTATGTAGGAGCTGAAACAGCAGTCATCACTGTAAACTCGGGATGTCAAGCTCATCTTGGGACGTGTAACTATCCAGCTGCATAGATGTCTGCGTCTGAACTGAACGTATGGTCCAGTATGCACCTGAACTTCTTTAGTAGTCATAGAGAGAACAGGCACTTAAATTACTTATTTCATCATCTGACCTGTTATGGATGTCTATCTCAGGATGAGTTGAATCCAATTCTTTAAGTGCCCATTTCTCTCCCTGGTCTCTATGAGTCAAAAAAAGCCCACCTAGTTCAAGTATAGACAATTACTTTGTAGACATTTAAAATTAGGCCAGCTGAAACCTACCTGAGGTGCCTAAAAAGCATGAATGAATTTTTCTTTACAGCCTCTGTTCTTTGGGAGAAAATTGTTATCTCTGGCGCAGAATAATATTGGATTTCATACATGGAGGACACAGATACAAAGAATTAAAGGTTCAGTTCCAGAGGTACTGATGTTCTGATACTCTAGTTTCTGTGAAGGAAAATCACACAGGAAAGTGCTTCACAGAGATCTATGGGATACCTAAGATCTGAATGCTGAGACACAGCCTAACAACTAACCTAAAGCCTTGCCTTGACCTCTAGCTCTGCAACTCAGTACATTGGAGCAATATGATACATGTGATCTACAACATGTGGTGATCAGCAGGTAATGAGCGGGGTTAATGGATAGACATGAAAAAAAAATAGTCCTAATTTTTCCATATACAATGCTAAAATTGGTTGTTGCCATTGAGGAATGTGATCTTGAAATTGCAGTGTATAGTTCTCTGAAAAAGTTGTCCCAGTGGTTAGTGATGGTCAAAAAGTAAAATGTAAAAGTAATTAAGAATTATTAGGAAAATAATTTAAAAAGCAATAAAAAAGACCCAGATCCTGCCATCGAACATAATGGAGTCACCCTTCATACAACATGCAGTTAAGGGTTTCACTCTGCGTACTCGATTCATATAGCTTGAAATCACAAATTTTGATTGGATACCTCAGGCACATGGTATTGTTTCTTTCTTTGACGGAAAAAGGATAAAGGTTGAAGTTTGCCACCTGAAACTGCATGATGTTACATGGAAAATTAATTTGCATATCAATGTAAGTTAAAAATTCTTGCTAGTCTTTCTCTTGATCTCTCCCAGAACATTAAGAGAATAATGGTGAAAATAGCAATTAATATTAACACACACTGTTCAGCATCACATTTAACCCATATTCTGAAAATCTTTTTCTTGTCATCTGCATGTGTATTAAGACTGGATATAATTTTTTAAGTATTCCGAGTCTAAGCTACAACATTTTAAGATTTTTTTCTTTGCTTTTGGATTATCCTAAGGAAACATTATAAGTTTCTTAGATATTGTAAATTTATACAGCATTGCTGGATTCATTTGTCATTTGTCAACTGACGTTTCTGAGAATCTGACCAGACATTTATATTCATTTCTCTTATTTTATCTAACTTTTCTTATCCTTGCCAGTATACAGAATGTTCTTGCAAAGATGATGATTTTAATCTTGTTTCTTGTCCAGCTCGAAAGGACTGTTTTGTCTTACGGTGCTGTCTTACCACAATGAGGGAATCATGCATTGGATCACAGGGATCTTCTGTGTAGCTTTTATGGTCAACCACAGCTGTAGCTCACTGTGCTGTTATTTGGAGATCTCAAATGAGGTGTCACCATGGTCATGTCAGAACATGAAGAATACAGACCCCTAAATCAATAAAGAAGGAGCAAGTCATTTTTTCCTACTGACACTTGAAAAGCAACGATTTATCTGGTGGACTCCCAGGATGAGGCCAGCAGCACTTCAGCCTCCATTTGACCTTGAGAATTATTTCTTCTCAGCTGTGAATGAGATAACAGCTCTAGCCAATGCTTTGGAGGGTCTTTGGTCCTCAGCAGCATTTCTTTTGTTATGCGGGCTGAAGATAATTCCAACGGTTTTCAGCTATGCTTTTCCTTCCTGTTGCCCGATGCTCTTCTGGCCCCAAGGCTGAGTCAGGCATTGAGGTTTCCTCCAAAGCAGCTGCATATATGGGTTTCCTCCAACAACAACCAGGCTGAAGGGGCAGGATGGAAACTGCAGTATGTGTTAGAATATATCGACACGGAGTCAACTCTGAACGAAAACGATGACGTACAGCAGCGGTGCATGTCCTCGTCTCAAGTCAGCACAACTTCCCATGGCCAGGGAGCGCACAACACGTGAGCACGGTGGAATGTACCTGCTGTACTCCATGTCACAGCATGCACCCTGCCAAAGGACTATCATAGCACTGGATGCTTTTACTTTCAAAAATTGTTCAGTGTTAAAACTCATAATTTTGGTACCGTTACATTTTATGCGACAGCCATATAGTTTCGTCATTTCTTCCTTACATACTAATGGTTGGTAATACTGCATATCGCTGTAAAAGTAAAATGAAATAACAACTAATCCACAAATTGAATGAATGAGAATCGCATTTTAATATTACAAAACATCTCAGCACAGGAAAGATGTTTAGTATTTGTCCATCTTTAAGTAGGTGTTTACAACCTTTTAAAAAGATACCAATGTGTGAATCCATTTAGTTGTGAGACTGTAATGAATAGGAAATAAAGATATGCTTAAATTTAACTGAGTGATTTGCTGAACTAGGGTTTTAATACTTAATTTTGAGGAAACAAGGTTGTCTGCATAGGTCTACTCTGCTAACTCGGTACTAAAAACATAATTGATACAATCATAGAATCATGGAAGGGTTCAGGTTGGAACGAACCTTTAAAGACCATCTAAACCAACCCCCTTGCACTGAGCAGGGACATCTTCAACTAGATCAGGCTACTCAGAGCCCCATCCAACCTGACCTTGAATATTTCCACGGATGGGGGATCTGACACCTCTCTGGGCAACCTGTTCCAGTGTTTCATCACCCTCACTGTAAAAAATTACTTCCTTATATCAGTCTGAATCTACCCTCTTTTAGTTTAAAACCATTACCCGTTGTTGTGCTCTTCTGGATTTTTTTTTTAAAATGATCTTCTCACTATCAAAATGACAAGCTAATGGGTGGCGTTTTCAAATATGCTGACAAAGGACACAGGAATAGAAATTTGGGATCCTTCATAGGATCCTGGAACATAGGATGGGAGGAATATCAGGAGGTCTCTGTTTCAACCCTGGTCCTTCATATCGGGGCCATCTGTGAGATTTGACCATGTGGTTCAGGAAAGAGTTTACCACTCCTTTTCTTTTTCTGTTGTTCCAAAACTGTGTGTAGTATTGTAGCTGTGGGCTAATGACTGTCAATTTGAGGGAATAATCCCTTCTGTTCATCTTCTGGCTCTGCTCATGCATTAGCAGCCCAGAATACTGTTGCTTTTTGCTGCCAGGGGATGCTGCTGGCTCATATTCAGCTATTTGCCCACGAGGACCTCCAAGTCCTTTTTAGCAGAGCTTTGCCCCAGCTGTGCTGAGGGATAACTCATACAAGGTGCAGAATTTTGCATTTTTTCCCCTGTTGAATTTCATGAAGTTCCTGTTGGCCCTGTCTTCCAACTTGTCTAGATCCCTCTGAGTGGCAGCCCTGCCCTTGAGTGCAATGACTGGTCCCCAACTCAATGAAAAAGCTTGCACAAATGGTACCTTAGACCATTCGTCTAATCAATTTTGTCAGTACAGTTTTAATCAAGAATAAAAATAGATAAATATAGTATGACTTATTATTTTCTGTAATAAAAGTTATTCGTGACCTTTCCGCAAAAAGCAGCACTTTCTTACCTGAGTAAAGAGCCCTTAGGCAAAATATTATGGCATCCCTGCTTTGAGAAGGCTTGCAGTTTGGTTAAAGTCCTGTCTCAGCTCACTAGCTGAGCTTGACTTAATAGCAACAAGTAGTGACTATTGCTCGGTGTAACTCAAGAAGTATATCTTTAACTGCACCAAAAAGTAAAAAGTTCCAAGAAAAAATACTTGGCTTCTCTCCTGCAACCACTGCTGAAGCGAACACTGAATAAAAGAGAGAAGAAAACAAAGCATCACAAAGGAAAAATCAGCTCCTCTTATGTCTTCATCGTAGCTGACTAAAGTTGGATTTCAAAGTACTTTTCAAGCTGTTTGGATACACATCAACTTGTAAGGGTAAAGGGAAGAAAAAAGGAAAGGAAAGAAACTCACCAGCTTTTCAGCCCTGAGCGCCAATGAATTATATTTTTCCCCATGTTTCTTAGCAAGTCTGCTCTCTCTTTTTTGTACGGTTTTATTTATGTGGCAAAGTATTAACTCAGCAGTAAGCTAACAGCCACATGGAGTTATGAGAGGACACATTTGACTTTTCTGCTGAAACATGATATTCTTTATGAAACAATAGACTGTACAGAGGAAATAATGATTCCTGGGAGACCGAACGTCTCAGGGGGTTGGGATGTGCAACGGGGCTTTCAGTTTCTACCTCAGCACTTTGCATGTCAACCAGATTAGTAATGACCTGAAACCCCCGTCTCACACCTCGGCAGTTCCTCATGTTTTACCATTTGTAAGGGAGCACTGGGAGTGGGCTGCTGCTTCTCATTTAGGGAACAGAAGGGAAACCAAATTATTTCCCCTCTTGTTCTGTGATAGTAAACGTAAAGGCTTTGCTTTAAACCCTCAGGTCCTTGAGGAGGATCTCTGAGTGCTCTCATGAGGCCATTTGGGCTGTTATCCCTGCAGAACCATGTCCTGACCATGGCATCATTACATGCTTCACCCACCGGTTTCCTAATTCCCCCTTGGATGATAGACCTGGCCGCAAAATGACAGTATGCAAAAGCAAGCCTAAACTAATTCAGCAAAGCTATTAGCATAGTCGAAAGAGGGTTGTTACTGGCAGAACACAAGGTTTGTTATTGGCAGAACTGGGTGAAGTGATAACTCATGAATCCCGCAAAGAGCTTTTGGTCAGATTCGTGTTTAGACTTAAGGGCGACTGAACCACACAAAAAACATCCGTCTGTCTGGACTGTTCATGTGCACGATGGCTTGTGATAGTTTGAGCTGTATTATAGAGGATACAGAGAGCAGTATTGTTAAAAAAATGTTAAGAGGAAGTGTCTGTAACCTGCGCGTAACCTTGCTGTCAGGTGGCCTGTTTACCAGCTGTAGTACAGAAAGGGCTTTTAGGCTTAGTCTCACAGTGTTCTTGTTATATTTAGCTGCAACAGGAGCTTAAATTTAGTTATCCAGTAGGGAAACATTTGGTCTAAGCTCCTTTTGTAATTCATGGAGAGGCAGAGAGATATTTCAGAGTGTGTGTCTTAATCTAAAATAAGTGTTCACGATGAGCAGGATCATTTGCCCTCTGTAAGTAGTTATCCCTTCCCATTTCCTAAAGAAAGAGTAGAGACAATTGGCACAGACAACACAAAAAACTTTTACATAATTTATATGAGATGATATGAAACTAACCTATAGGTCCTCAAAACTTGCACCATGGCCACGAATTCCCTTCCGCCTTACCAAGCCATTTTAAGGAAATTCAAGGCAAACTGGTATTTCACAGACAATGCTGACTAGTCTCATTTTGCATGTGTACAATGGATGAAAAAAACTATTAGAAAAATAGAATTCATAAAGGAAAAAAATTGTGAAAGATTTGTGAAGCAGGATGGAAGAAATGCAGGGAAAGATCCTGGAACCTAAGGTATTTTTGAATGCTTTTGAATATCCAGAACTCAATCTGGATCAAACATTGTTGATTTTCTCAATGTAAAGTATAACTCCCAGCTACACACCTTTCTGCATAACAGAGAACAACCTACCAGTGATGTTGCTCTAAGACCTGTGTGTCTAAGTCATGCAATAGACAACTGTATTTTGGTTAAGGAGTCAAAGACATATTGAGTTTCCCAGCCTTTTGGGAACAAAACAGTACCCGTTATGGGAGGTCAGAATGTGGAATAACCCCCCCAGAAATTAACATCCTGAAGAAGTAGCTAAGTAGGTGTTCATTCCACTATGCTACGGGAAAATCACAGTCTTTCTAAAGGGAAGATGGTCCCACATAACCATGTTTCATTTAAGTCTTGCTACGCAAAAATCCAACTTTCTAATAGCTTCTTCGAGGTGTTTCTAAACGTCTTGGCAACCTTTACACTCACAGGTTTTCTTTTCGTCCCATCCACTTCTTTCTCTAGCCTTGTTATAAATTTCTCTTAATATAAAAGTTGCCTGTTAGCAACAGAGGATACATTTCAGAAAAGGATTTTGAAATAGGAGAGGAGGAGAGTTAAAAAGATTTTATTCTCTTCTGATTTCTCAGCACCTTTTACTGTGACACCTCTCAGAGAGGGCCACACTTCAGCCTGATGGTGAAATGTCTACTTAGCATCCAGATGATGTCTTCTGTTTGATAAACGGTCGGGCAGTTGGATAAAGAGAACAGCTTAAAGCAAGCATGGCAGAAATGGCAGCAGGCAGATTCAATTTCTCCAAGAGTGCTTGAATACTGGGATATAATAGAGGTAAATATTATCTGTTGTAGTGTCCTGATGTGTATATTGACTTGTTTTCCTTTGTGCCAAGAGCTTTCATGGTGTCTTTATTATCAGCGCTTGCAGAACAGGGCAACACTTGTTTGAACTCAATCTGGGGCTTTGAATTTGTCAGGTACAAGAGGACAATTGTGCAATGCTCTTCTACATTTTTTAAGTGACAGTAGGTATGTTCAAACTGTCTGTGTGATCTGGATCAGAACCAAGGGCTTTGTGATATTCTGCCCAAAGCTGTGACTACATTCAGAGAAATCCAAATGTGTCGCAAAGCCATTTAAAGTGATTAACAATACCCACAAGTAAGTGGTAGAAGTCATTACTTCCAGGCCTGCTATCTGCTCCTGAGGTAATAGCTGCAGGAGCAGACCGCTGACTGAGTTGAAAAGCTGGTAGATTCTCTGTTTGGTCTAGCAGGGAGGCAGAAGGAGCAAAATTCCTCATTGTCTCCTTGATCCCTGGTTTTCTACCGGTATAAAGGGTCATTTTCAGCAGGATCACAGAGTGCTCCTCCCTGACGGCATCCCACATCCTATTGTGGTCCTTTGATGTGGGAAAGAAGAGCTCTTCACCCGCCGGGCTGACAACCTATATCTTCCACTTTTTGGTTATTTACCTTTGCTGGGGATATAGGTCTCATTGTTGCTACAGTTTTCTTCCTCACCGAGCTTTAGATCTGCTCTTTTTGGTACTTTTCCTTAAAAGGGGGTTATGCAGCCCGTATCCCAGCTGGATGGAAAAGCCTGTACCCTCTGTGCACTAATAAAAAGAAAGAGAGATCTAACCTAGACAGTTTGAATCGGCCTTCAGCAATACTCGTGTTCCTGTGGAAATTAATGGATATAGATACTTGACATAGGATGACTGCATAAGCCTATGGCCATCTGCCTCTCTTCATAGACCATCCTGAGAAATAAAGTGCTTATTATTATCTTGGAAAGGATGGACTGGTGCCTTCAGGACTATCCACCTAAAATTCCACCACCTCTCAGTCTAGGGTAGATATGGTACAAACATTAGATCTTACTCCATGTCATATCCTACAGCCCTAGATTTTGAGGCTGGATGGACAGCAATGAACTTCATTCCAAACCAACAGGAACCTTATCTTAATAATCCATAATTCTGCAGATTGAACGGTGATAACTTGTCTCTTTGACAAAGCTGTAATTTTATTCTTTCCTGTAAAAAAGAAGGCACTGTAGGTTTTCAACATTTAAGATTTCCCTGCCTCCCCAATTTGTCTTGTCATTGTTAAATCTTATCTCTACTTCTTTGTTTCCACCATTCTTTTTAAAGAATCATAATTGGTACGATTATCCTTGCTATGAGAATAATTAGCTATAGCTTTTTGACACATTAAATGGGGAACATTACATTTTAAGCAGCAGGGACTGAAACACTAAACAATACTGCTTTGAATAGGACCATAGAGAGGAGGCTCAGGTGAAACAATTGCTAATTTTAGCAACTTGAACTTTATACCTTTATAGAAGAAAATTAATCTCACAGTAGTTTTTGGCTGTGAAATAGACAAAGCACTTTGGCCTCTTTTTAAAATAGACCTTTGATATTTTCGGTGATGGAAGACGGTTGCACAGTGAATCATCCCCTGATGTGTCCAAAAGAGCTTTGCTCTTACAATAAAAAGAAAGTGTTTGATTCCTTTCCTATGTGGCTGGAAAAGTCAAATATCGTCTAATGCAAATAGCATCGTCCAGCAACACTTGCATTTTAGACGTGAAATCTCTCAAC
Organism: Larus michahellis; assembly: GCF_964199755.1. Taxonomy (NCBI): domain Eukaryota; kingdom Metazoa; phylum Chordata; class Aves; order Charadriiformes; family Laridae; genus Larus; species Larus michahellis. The sequence goes on along the minus strand of NC_133896.1, from coordinate 6,382,697 downwards.
AGAGAACCAGGCAATGTCACATCACAAAAAATTAAAATTTACTGAATTTTAAGTGCTCTAGCATTGAAAACTCTGTTCCATGTTTAGCAGAACTAATTGTAGGAAACATGTACACACAGGTACCTGTATATTTCCGACGTGTCAGATTTGTCCTGGTAGCTGCCAAAACACCTTCCTCCACTGAACATAATAGGAATTTACAGTCCCTTGGAGAAGACGAGTTTGAGACAGTCTGTTCACCTTACTAAGGTGTTTTAGTTTTTCAGAAAGGCCACCAGAAAAACTGCAAGCCTAAGACGCTTGCTTGGCATAAGTGGATTACAGCGATTAATTGTTCTGGTAATTATCCTGTTAACAGCGTGGCTGTGATGAGCTGTTTTACTAAGTTAAAGAGGAGAATGAAGATGTGATAATTCATTGAAATAGAAGATTTTAATTGTTTGCTAGAACTGACTTTGGTCAGCATTGAACTGCAGTGTTATTGTAATAATATAACTCCTTCAGTGTTCAACTGTAGTGAGTAAACGATGATGGAAGTTTGATGGAACTAATTGCTGTAACTAATGTAATTGACACCTTAATATATTGGAAAATAGTATTAAGAAATTCTGTAAAAACCAGCACGTTAAGTAAATTAAAACCGGCTTAATTAATGGAGTTATTACCTTTGCAGCTTTTCCCAGGTTGTTGTTTCTGCCAGGCAATTTTAAGCTAAACAAAATAAAAAATTTCTTGGATTTCAGCAATAGAGAACACTGGCTTCATTTCCACTTAAGTAGGTCTCTGACTTCTATTCTGCCTTCAGGATGAGTCATCTGAAGCACACCTAGTAAAGCTAAGAGATATTATTCAGATCCCCATCTAAACTGATAGCTAATATGGGCTTAAATAAAGACCTTGGGATTTCAATTCCCAGAACGTGCTTGCAACAGTTGCATCCATGGGTTGGCACTACAAGAACGAATTCTCTTCTTGCCATCCTGGTTTCTTCAGCTACGCTTAGTGGTACCTCAGCAGCCTGGGTAGGAAACATCTCCTCAGGGAGCAGGAATCTCAGGACTTCAAGCCTCCTTTTTCCACCTGAATATTTAGCAGAAAAGAAATCCAGCTTCTTGCCCTGCACTAAGCATGTCGTTATTGAAAGAACAAATAGGAAATGACAGTCAGTCTGAAGCACATTACAGGACTGAAAAATATATGATCAGTTCCTGGAATTGCAGCATCGGTTGTTCTGCAAACTTGAGCAGATTATTTGATTCTCAGTGTCTTAATGACTGTCAGCGTAACTGGGGCTAAATCTTGTTTTAGTCCCAAGTAAGATTACATATCCCCAAAGCAAGTCTTCCATTCTTCGCTCATCGCACCTAATTGCATCGCAAATTCTGTAGTGCAAGGATTAATTATTATTATGTGCTTTTCATCTGGCACATTGGGCCATAAATGTGCTACCACAGTATAAACAAAGTACAGCAAAATTACAGGTACTTTAGATCCCCAGAAGAAGACTAAAAAATTAGCAAGTGCTCTTGATTCTTAATTCTGCTTCGTTCTGCTAGATACTTAATTCTATTTTTTTCTGCCAGAATATTTGGTACTTCTGTAATCCTCTTCCATTTTGCTTAAATCATATAATTGTTAATTATCTCAGACATTTTGCATCCACTGATTATTTGGCCACAAAGAAATGTGCAGTTTACACATGGCTGCATGCCCAGTTGATTGCCCTTCTAAACTAGACATTACCAGAACCAGTGCCGTATCATTAAGAGGACACTCTCTGTTTTGGAATAGAACTGAAACTGCCTTGCCTTTTTCTTTCTTTGGAAGGTGCGTTCAGGGTCCTCCCCTGTTAGAGATGCTTTTCAACTTCTGTCACTATTTTGACATTTTGATGCATCACTGGGGAATGCTGAAATAGTTGGTTTGACACTGGTGTCACAACCTTCCATCTTTGCGTGAAAGCATCTATTACTGTATTTCCACATCTAACCGCAATCTAGACACTCATGACAAACCACAATAGTCATGTTAGCCCAAGTGAAGGAGAGAAAAAGAAAATCTTCACAGCTCACTGGCAAATCACCTTGGGTCTGCTAAAGCACGATGTGAGTGCTGATATTTCACAGAGTCCCTTGGAACAAAAGCAACTCTCCGTGCTGAAGAACAGGGGTGAAAAAATATGTGAGGTTTTTGGATATATGGGGGAAAAGAGTCACAGTAAGAATGGCTATACACTGGAACAGGTTGGATGGGTTTATGGAATCTCCATCCTTGGAAATTTTCGTAACTCACCTGGAAAATACTCTGAGCAACCTTATGTAGTGTCAAAACTAACTTTCCATGCAGCAGGGGATTGGACTAGATGAACTACAGAGGTCGCCTCTGCCTAAAATACTGTGTGATTCCAGGATTTGTTCTGCCTGCCCCTCTCATCAGTACAGAGGGCACTTCCATGACTAGCTGTGACTGCATGTCTAACTTTTAGATGATTGAATTAAATGAGATAAAGCCCATTCTAAGGCTGGGGGAACTTGGATGTAAAAGAAGTGTTCCAATTAACACCAGAAAACAGATTCAGTCCAACTATTGTATCAGAAACCGGTGTGCTCACGCATGACAGAGGCCTCCGGGAAAGCCAAAATTCAAAGTCAATTTCTTTAGAAATTATGTGTGGAGAATATACACTGTGATCTCAGGCCCCAGGACCACCGGAATTGAGAAACAGGAAAAAGTATGAGGAAAAAGTATTGTCCTCAATACTACAAGGCTTGTATCAATCCTATCTTCTAAATATCTACAGGCGAGTGAGGTGCATGCTGTCCTCTTGGCAGAATCGAGTCATCCTGGTGAAAAAAAAGTCATTTATTCCCTTTTTAAGGAATGCATTGTCCTTTGAAGTCAGTTCAGTTTAATCTGTCCTTATAAAACTGCAGAGAGTTAGAACCACCTCCACAGCACAGTACAGTCCATTTAACATCTGTCCCTCCTTCTGGACATGCTTCTTTCTGCCCATTCACCACATGGGGAAATTAAGACAACCATGCTTTTAATTCTGCTCCCTCGGGTACATAAAGGGAGATGTAGCAAAGGCCACTGTCCACATTAAGACTTGGTGTGGAGTAGCTTCTTTGGTATAACTTCATATCCTTACTTAGTGAGCACTGATTTCTCTATGTAGGCTCCCCCCGAGCTCTACATGTTTCAACACTATGTGGATACTGTGTATTATCTTGAACAGAAAGTCATTATGTTAACAAGATGACATGTAAAGGAAAATAGCTAAGAAGGTGACGTATGGCTATCACTTTGGAAAAAGAAACTGCTTCTTAATTTTTAAGTGTTCTAAAAAACTCTGCTTTTTTTTTTTTTTTTTCCTTAGAAGTTATTTATGGACTTTAATTTGAATGTTATACACTCAGCAATGTTTCTATGGTTTCCTTCCTGGTAGTTTTTTGGATTACACTTTGAAGATTTGGCAGCCATACAGTATTTCTTTATATTGTGTGTGCTAACTATCAGATTTTTACCAAGATGGCTATGAAAATGTCGGTAGCAAAAGCATAGAAAAAATACTGCTCAGAATTCTGCCTGCTCTCTTAAAAAGCAAAACCAGTATACATACTGCACATCACTCAGTTTGTAAGCTCAGACTGGGTAATCACAGACATATTTTTAAAGCCCAAGCTCAGTCCTCTCTTTCTCTGCGACTGCACCTTGCTGTCACTCATTACATCATTGATAAAATTATTTGAAAAGACCCTTGGGCCAAGAACAATTTATTTGTTTGGAAAAATGTCCAGCTAACTAAAGTAGCTAAATAGAGTAATAGTGTTGGTGGGAGAGTGGGTGGCTTTGATTTTTCTGTCAGAGACAATTGTTTGCAAATCCATAACCATACCTACACTTGGCATAACGTCCTGGAGAATTCTGCTGTGTTGAATTTTAGAAAGGGGTGCAATATACTCATGATACTGAACACTATTTTATATATTACTGTTTTTCAGCTCTTAAAAATCCTCCTTCATTTTGGATTTTCCTATGTTTTAAACAGTGGTAGCTCGTGTTTTAATTGGCTAACCTCCATTTAAAGTGTAGACTGATTGTACCATATATTGACATATCTGTTCTAGCTTTGCTCCAGATCATCTTGCTAAAAATATAAAGGAACTTGTGTTTTCATCCCCTCCCTCGGTAGACCAACAGTCCAGAGACTCCTGCTGTGGTCCAAGCCTATGTTGAAACCCAGGCAGCTGCATTTGCTCTGCTGCTGTTATCCAATTAGCTAACAATTAAACAATTGGTTAATTATCTGATTAGCCAACTGCAGATGACTATACTACAGTTGTTCCTTCCTTTTATTGTGTACGGAATAGACGTGCCTTATTGCTTTTAGATCTGATTGCAAACCACCGTTGGTGGGTTATCTCTATTACTGATTTTGCTTGTATTCAGTGCTGAGCACTCCTCAAAACTTTTATGATCCTACGTATTTTCCCAAGCCAGAGTAGTGCTCACCGTTGCCTATTGCATCTACATGTGACCAACTAGGCATCAGTCCGAGAGTGGGGAAGATTTTGTCTCATACCCTTCAGAAGATAACTGGTATTTGGAATTTTCTTTACCTGGTTCTACTGGCATAGCTGCCTTACAGTAATTCACAGGAATATGAGGTTTATTGGGTACTAATTCAATATTTTTGGCACTGATTCTGTGTTCAGATGCATGGAGTTGCAATTATAGTCATGTTAGGAGATAAAATATTGCTCTTTCTGCATGTTGGTGTGCATGTTAGTACATGATTCCAGGAATCTGTTACTGTGGAAGACATCAACATGATACAGTCAATTGCAGAGGGAACCATTGGTGTCTTCAGTTTCCTAATTCTGCATTTCTTTGTGAATAATGTGTAATTATAAAGGAAGATACCGATTCTGTCCTTTCACATGTAGTACTGTATGCTGCTTAAAACAGTTGTCAATATTAAAAAGAAACGGTTAATGCATCTCTTGCTGTGTATTTCAATACCTACTCACCATTAAATTCCTACTGGTCAAATTTTCCTCTAGTATATTGGTTAAAGCATTTGTCAGACTGACAGATATGGATATAATTTATAGATTTCTAAGTAAGCAAACAAGGAACATGCATAAATATAGATCTCTACAGTAAGAGTCAAGAGTATGAGCCAATGAATGGGTGCACTTTGATATACTCCTGCAAAGTTCTGGTGTCCTCTTAGCTGCAATTATTTGATGAAGGTTTTTAGCTTTTTAAACTAATATTCCTCATTGACTGTGAAACTAACAGCAGCTTGGAAAAGAAAGGGAAAGTGATAAACAGCATCTGTTTTATGGAACAATCTGCTGGAATTAAACTTCTAATGTATAGAAGAATGAACTGGAAATTTATCCAGCAACAACAAGAAAAAAGTGTTTAAAGATGATTAATCTTATAAGTCTTTCACTAGCACCAGTTCTCAAGGAGGAAAGGCCTCCTATTGACATTTGACAAAGTTAATTTTAGTAACTGATAATCGATGGATCAGTTTTTCCAGTCTAATCTGGTTTCTTGATCTCTTGATCTCTGCTCTGTCTCCAAATAGGGTCCATTTATTTAATTTTACCCAGCAGCTCGATTATGCACAATAAGGGTATTTTCATTAATTAAGATTTGAAATGTCTAATGCTCTCTGTGTCTTTTTGCTAGAGGTATAAATGCAAAAGAATCACAGGCTGGCACAATACCAAAGGGTTCAGAAAATCACCCATAAATTCAGAGGTGAAGTAAGGCACCTGAATTCTCCCAACTGGCTACAACTCTCAAGATGAAACCTTTACATCTGAGAAGGCAGGTAGTGGTCTCGCCTGGACCAAGTCTCAACAGATCTTCAGAATAAACCTCGAGTGGAGATTTCAGGTCTTTGACTCCACAGAATCATAGAATGATTTGGGTTGGAAGGGACCTTAAAGGTCATCTAGTTCCAACCCCCTGCCATGGGCAGGGACACCTCCCACTAGACCAGGCTGCTCAAAGCCCATTTTTACAGCAAATTTTCAAATGAGGGAAGGAAGAAGAATTAACAGACTGTTGGAGATGTGCACCACGTCTTGCTGTGTTTGTGCGGATATCAAAAGGCTTTATGCAGGAGTTCTCTTAACTCTATGAAAGCAGTTAGTTGTTCTTTAATCAGGGCTAAGTACCCCCTTTTCCACTTTTTCTGCTGGAGTGGAAGCTCTTTGGAAACGGATTTTTACTGTGTTGCTAGCGTTACTCAAGTTGGGTCACAGACACATTAATAATAGAAAGTAAACGCTATTAAAAAGGAGGCCAGCCCCCGTAAGCAGACCAACCTTCAAGTACAATTTTAATGAAAATATTGTGAATAATAATGGACTAAAAATCAGAACCCATACAAATAACAGAAGGCTTTTGCAATGCTGCACAGAAGAAGGAATTTGGATGTTTGAGAAACAGTTCTGCTAATATCAAGCTAGAGCTGGCTAACGTTTTTTCCATTGACTGAGAAATTAATTGGACAAAAATTGTTTACTATAGTCACTGTGACTGCTAAATTTTCTAGTTTCCACTGAAATGCCCTCTTTCCCCCATATGATTGCAGTTTGAATGACATTTTGAAAGAGATCTTGTGACTGGGGACAAGACTCAATGATTGCTTTGCAATTCTGTTAATGTGTGTTAATAAATTACCCTCAGAGGACAGATGCAGTAAAAGAAAACATGCTAGGGGGTGGCAATGCAGGGGTTTCTCAAACACCCATTTTACGTGGGTCTCTGCATGGTCATACTGGGTGTTTTAGCTAACAGTTAAAGGCAGTAAGTTTTTTAATTGCAGTGACAATATTGGAAATAACTGTCTGGTTATATCCATAAATCTTTTAAAACACCCCAGAAACCAATTCAACTTTTTGAATACCATTTAGGACTTCAGTATTTTCCCCATTCCTTCTCTTCATTTTTTCCCTTCTCCTTTCTCTGTTGTTTGACCCCTTTTTCTCAGTTATTTCCTCTGTGGAAAAAAAAAAAAAAGGTTTCTTATTGAAAAAAAAAAAAAAAACAGAAAAGTTTTCCTTACAGTTCTTTGTCTTTTCCCAAGGATTTCCAGTAAGGAAAGAGATTACAAAACAGAAATAACATCCATAACCTGAAAATTCAAGGTAGCCAAAATATTGCTCTTTCAGCTTTAAGCACAATGACATTTGAGACTGTGTGGAATTTTTTTAGAGAAAGCAATTTGTTTTGAATTTTTCAGTTCCAACTCAGAATAAATCAATTAAACTAAATTGTGTGATGGGAACATTAATTTTAGTTTAAAATGGTATTTTAGACTGAAACATCTTATTTTAATTGAGATGCCATCATAGAATTGTTTTTGTTTTTTACATGCAACCTGGAATAAAAGAAGACAATATTGCCTCAAATTGTTGGCTTATTTAACAGAGTGCAACAGCTTCTTTATATTTTCATAACTGGGTTTATGTTGAATTTCAGGATACTTTTCTGAATCTATCGTTTTACTATTACAAAGGCATTGAGAAAATTAATAAAGCCTTTTTACAAAACCTGCATCATATAAAAAAAATTTTTTTTTTAACAATATGCAGAAAAGTAGCCTCTTAAATGATAAAGGGCATCATTATTTGAGAAGGCTTGGTTGCTAGGAGACCATCACTAAAATTGGTCAGGATAACAAATGTTTTATTTCAAATAAAAACGTTAATTAGTGTGCGTGTTTAATAGATAATATATAAAGATATCAGGTATCTGTTGATGTGAAAATATATGTGGAAAAGAACAGGTATAAGTTAATTTTTTTAGTGGAAATTGAATAGCCTCAACCGGTACAGAGAGTAGTCTTCATTGGCTGAAATATATCTATAAAACCACAAAATTCCTAGTAAGGAGCCTAACCCTGATGCAAAGTTCATTTTGCATGTTGTAAGGTTCATTAATTGTATTGGATAAAAAGCACAACATAAAAGACTTCATAAAAAAACATAAAAAACATTGGGGATGGATTGTTATTTTGGGGATGGCACCCTTAAATGATGGAGGATCTTACAGAGCTACACGGAGGTTGCAGCTTTGTCAATGGGCTGGAAGTAAATGACACCTGAAGTACATCTCGCGTTCCAGTTGGGAGAGAAGGCAGAACAAGGAGGAAAGGAATCCAAGTACACGTCTTTCAAATCTGACACTGATGAATGATTTAAATCCCTACTTGTCCTTCAAAAATTAAATACTTAAGGGAAATTTTAAGAATTCTTTCTGCCAAACCAGGGCCAGCTCTATGGCTTCTAACACCCTTCATGAATGACATTCAAACTTTACTCAATTATAATACCTCTGTATTTATTTAGTAGGTATAATGTTACACGTTCATTGGTAAATACAGTAAAAATGTAATTTGTAAACATTTTCTGTGGCAGAATTAATTTATATTTCATTCTCATTGTTGACAACACCCTTTTCAGGATATGAAATATATTGTTTGCAAATCTCAACACAAATCTAGCAAAACTAGTAAAAAAAATAATCCCAAATCTGCACTATTTAAAGCATTTCATTATAATAAAAATACTTTGAAAAAATTCCTGAGTTTTGTTTCAAAGTCTAAAGACTGTAGGGTTTTATGAAAGGCTTCTTAGGGCTTTAAAAATCTGCATAAAAATTAATTGTGCAAATGAACATAAGTTTGCAATATTTGTATCACAAAGATTTCTGTCAAAAAAACACAGTTGGAAATAACATGCTGTTTGTCGTGTAATTGTTACTATTCACTAAAGCAGAAAAAGCAAGTGCAGAGAGCTAAAGAACTGACAGCCTAGTCATTTAAAACTACAGGTTGTCTCCTGGATGACAATAGTTTTCGAAGTAGAGCCTAACCCATGCCGAGAAGTTGCTTGCTGGAAGTATATGTAGGATAATATTTTAACACTTTAGTTGAATAGATATTTTTTAAATTTTTCTCCTAAAGAATAAGGAAATGGTGCTCAGAAAATGTGGTGAATGCAAGAATGGCATATGATCCGTTTGGGGTTTTATTTCACAGTGGTTTTTTATGCACAAGTACCTAAATGCTAGATTAATTATGAAGGTCAATTTAAACCTCATAGTTGGAGACTGAAGAACTGAATTTCCTGTTATGCTCCAGGAGGCCAAAACTGGTGATGTGAATTTGTTTAATCTGCAGAAAAACAAAACGTGTTGTCTGAGATGTGGCTGCCTGTGTGAATAGCGTCCGCGCAGGGGTGAGTATTGCCCTAGTGACACTCTCGCGTTGATGTTGCCCATTGTCAAACACACAGACACACCAATCTGCAAAATGCAAATATTTGCAAGGTGCAAGAGAGAATATTCATAACGGAGCTGTGAAGCAGTAGGGAGGAATTTGGGAGAAATCGGTTCTCAACCCATTGTACTTGAAAAAAGTAATTTATTTTTTCTGGGCAATAATTTTCTATCTATAAAATGAAGATAATTATTCCTTCTTATTCGCTAAGTAAACCTGGTGGGACAAAAAGTATTATTTTTGTAAGTTTGTGGAAGTGGGTAAAAGAATGGTAGATGAAGTAACTGTTACTGTCTTACACATAGGTAAGAAGAAATATGTGTATGTTTTCATTAAACTGCTGAGCAGATAGCCCTTATTTTTCATTTGCCCTTATTTTTCATTTTTCATTAGCCTTTATTTTTCATTTGATCACATTGAAATAGAATACTTCATAAAATTGGATACTTAGGTTGACAATATTATGACCTATGGCTTGTTATTAGCATAGACATACCCTCAAGCTGGGGTTGCAGGCAAGTCGTCTTGTCTGATTCACAATGATTTCTATTAAAATCATCGAAGATTAGATCTAGTTGATCAGCAGCGACTGAGTAGAATTAACAATTTTTATTGTAATTGGATAATTACTGGCTGGAGCTGGGATCTGCACAAAGACAGCCAGATCCCCCACAGAAATCCAAACAAAGAAAGCACCAGCAAGGGTGAGTTCACGTAGCTCAAAGAGATGTTTGAAGAGGTTTAACAAAACCTCAAACAGTAAACCAGAGCTTTGGAAAATACTATTCCTCAGATTGCAATGAAAAAAAAGACACCCTTCATCGAATAGACAGCTTTTTTTTCCTTTATGCTAACAAAGCACGTTTTATTAACAAATCTCTGGAGATGCTATAGTAACTCCAACTCGATTTGAAGGTAAAAAATAAGGCACATTAGATTTCAAGAGGATTTGCAAAGCCCTCAGCAGTTTTGTCCCAACTGCTACTACTATTTATTTTGTGTATTTGCTCTTCCTGGTTCATCCCATCTAGCTTCAGGCACTTAAATTAAACTCCTGGTCATGAGGCAGGTTCGTGTCTTAGGTGCACTAAATTGTCCTCTGAAGTTGCTGATCTTTTTCTGTCGACCAGAGAGAAAGCCGGCGCTCCTACCTCAGGTACGTCATTTGAAATGACAGATCCAATCTTTAGTGGTTTGCTCATGGTTATACAGGTCATAGGTTCTCAATGAACCTCTATGTTTTATTCATGCATCACCTGTCTATATCTTTCATTAGGAGTTGCGGTAAATGTAATACTTGCTTCAAGTTCTGTTGGTGTTGTCTGTATTTAATTTCAGTATTTTCTGTGTCTTTGAATCTGGACCGCTGAAATTAACAGGCATTTTAGCACTGACTTTAAGGGCAGCAGGGCGATATCCTATCCCTCCTCTGAACTTACAGGCATTTTAAAAATAAGTCAAATAACTAACAATATAATAATAATGAAGGATAATTCTTTTCTGACCATGAATGAGAGCAACACGCATGACCCCCTGAGCATCATGAACTTTTGTCTCTGATTTTAATAAACCTTGGATTTGATGATAACTGCATTTTCCTGTCTGCAGTTCTGCAAACGTTGTTGTACCAAACACAAGGAATTAGTGGGTGCACAATTATGGGCTTGAGAGCCCATAGTGCCTTCTTGGGAGGTGCATAAGGACGCTCTTGCCTTTCTTGGCCAGGTCTTATTTGCAGACTTAAATTCCGATTTCATCAACAGTGCATAACACAGTGCTGTGCTGTGTGAATAGCACAGGCTGAATTCCGTTTGTCCCTGAGTTATGAAATAGCAATAGCAAAGGATGTTTTCAATGGCTCTTTAGAGCTATATATGTGTATGTCCTTCTGCCCAAAGAACAGAGAAGTACTGGGGAGCAAATAATTTTTTCTGTAAAACATCAGACCTTACATCAAAGTAAAAAATGACTGACATGGTTTCACTTATTACAAGTATAGAAAAATATTTCTATATAATTAATTCTGAAAGTAAGGTTTCTATCTGTTACTAAAGAACAGACGTTTGTTCCCTGCTTTATTCTATATATTTCTTTGCCTTCAGCTAGTAATCTTTCTTTGAAATACCATGGAAACAAGCAAATATGCCTCATTAAACTTTCCTTGCAGGGAAGAAGAGGGGAAAAAAAAAAAGCAGAAAAAGCAGAGAATTTTTAAATCATGGAGTAGGAAAGAATAAAATAGAAAGGGTGATTAGATTGTTCTTCTTAATTCTTCAGGTAAAGTAGGATAATTTGCTGGGGAAAAAAACCCACTGCAACTTACTTCCCGATTCCCCTCTCTCTAAGTTGGACTGTTTTCCAGCTGTATACTGCATTATTACTTCACATTTTAGAGTCATGCCCATCACTGTAAGATATGAGTCACAGCTGATACCTAGCAATCCCTTAGGATAGCTAAAATAATACTTTTATATATTATTTTCTAAGAGATGTTGTTTAGATTCCCATAAAATAGTATTTCAAAATGCACACCTTGTACAAATTAACATGTGGATGACAGTCTATACATAGATATGTTCAGAAATGTTTAGAAAAAGAGGGCCAGATTTGAGATTCCACTAAATTTAGTAAAGCTATGCTGATATATACCAGTTAAGGACTCGGATAAGGAAAAATTATTAAACCAGAATTTGTAACTGTACTCTTTAATGAGGGATTTAAAATTGCTTTGTACTTGGAAGCAATTTCAACTTTAAGCAATATACCTCCCTCTGCCTTCATATGTCATTGGGATCTTAATGAATTGGTTGTGGAAGATCCACACATCAGTGTTAGTTAGAATCCCCTTCCACGTTTGCCCAAGACACATCCCGTAGGCTTAACTAAGGCAATGTCTGTGAGGGACATGTCTTGAAATTAAACTCCACTCTTCAGAATAGCCCCATAATCTTTAAGACAAACTTGGTAGTGAAAACGGTATTGATTTAGCTGAGTTAGTATTTTGCACACTGAAATCTACTTTAACAAAAGAAAGATCAATAAATGACTTTCTTAGATCAGTCCATGTTTTTATTTAGCTGGCGGGCGGTGTAATTCATTTCCCAAAGTGTTAATTTCTAACACGGCAAAAGGCAAAGGTTCTCAAGACCCCTTTACACTGAGACAACTCAAAGCTAAAGGGAGAAGTAATGCAAGCTGCATACCAGTGTGAGCCTGGAGACAGCCAGGGAACGGCACATCTCCAGAGACTGAGACCATGCATGAATGCATGTCAGACAACAACTATCACAACAAACAGATTCCTTCTGCAGCTTCTTGAGCTTTTGTCTCTGGGTTATGTTCCCATTTAGGACAGTTCTGGAGTACCTAGACCCCATGCTTGGTTTCATTGCCCCTTTTAAAGAAGCTGAGAATGCCATGATGGGTGAACTATCTGTCTGAGGAAGAGGCACGCTTCATCCGTGCATGGCCTTCCTCATGATGGTGTCCACCTTCCCCACCTCTGGAGAGCTGCCGGTTCATGGCGTCCCAGCAGCTGGAATTCTGCTGGAGTTAAACCCCATTCTGAGAGCTTTTCCCATTCATGCTCCAATTTTCATCTACCTGAAGCAGATTTAAGTAATAAGCTCTGTGATCCAGTTCCTGTACTAATCCCAGGCCATTTTCAGAGGAATACAGTGTGTGAGTGGGGACAGGTTCAGCAAAACATGCTGATGAACTAAATCTAGAGCTTGATTTCCAATGAAACGTTTAAAAAAACCAAACGCAATTTCCCCAGGAAGATCGGAAATGTAATAGCATTAACCCTGTGCCAAGAAAAGTGATAGATCCTAAGGTGATTGCCTATTCAAGCAAAGAAATAAGTCATGTCAAAAAAATATCCACACTTTGAAAATCATTTGGTAAAGCACCTCAAGCTGTGCAGCCCTGCTGCAGCCACATTACTAATGGGAGGTAAAGGCAATAATTGTCTAGGATTTCCTGCCATGTCATTGCCTTTTTGCTGACCCGCAAAATCCAAAATGCCAGCGTCTCCAGGAGGGAAACAAGTGCCTCTAACAAGATCCTCAAGTGGCTGTAGACCAGGAGAACACTGTGAGTACAGCACAGCACAGCCAGTCATTAAAGATTTGGTCCAAGAAAATGTTGGTTTTTTTTTTTTTTTTTTCCAGGAAATTATTCAGGTTTTATAATTCTATTCCTATGACTGAAAATCTCAGTTCGAGGCAGAAAGAAAATTCGTCAGTGCCTTCAGTGAAGGCTGTTCTTTTTGAAAGGCAAAGGTGTTATTCTAAAGATTTTAATGGCAAAATGTGTTATTGTAGTTATCTGACTTCCTACATAGCAAATATCACTTTAAAACCCATGCACTTAAGCTTCATGATTTGTGGTTGGAGTACATCTTAGTGTTAAGGAAAGACTAGTGGAAAGACCTCTATTCTTGATGGGAAAATTTGAAGTGATGGAGATGAGGAGAGGCTGAGAGGATTTCACTTGTTTCAACTGGAAAGAGAAGGTTTATGGGGCTCTTACCAATGTACAGAAATACCTGACGTGGGAGTAAAGAAGACAGAGTTGGACCTTTCTCAGTGGCGCCCACTGACAGGACAACAGGCAGAGGGCACAAATTCAAATACAGGAAATTCCATTTAAATGTATGAAAAAACATTTTTACTGTATGAGTGATCAAATACTAAAAAGATTGCCCAGAGAGGCTGTGGAGTCCCTGTCCTTGGAGATATTCAAATCCCAAGTGGACACAGCCCTGGACAAAGTGCTGTAGATGACTCTTCTTTGAGCAGCGGGGTTGGACAAGATGATCTCCAGAGGCCCCTTCCAGTCTCAACCATCTTGTGTTCCTGTGATCAACCACTTCTTTCTGTAACCTAATAACCACAAGCAAATAACAGCTAATTACACTCCAGAGTAAAAATCTGCATTTATTTCCTGTTTAATTTTATCTTCAGTTTCTAGCTGTTGGATCTTGGCTTCTGTCTGGCCACTTGATTAAAGAGCTCTCTTCTAGCCGCTCTTTAGGTACTCTCAGATCGAGCCACCTGTTAACCTTCTTTTTGATAAGCCAAAGGGTATTTCCACAAATAAATATTGCATGTTCTCTGTTAAAATGGAAATTGAGCCCTTAATCTAGTCAATTTGCAGGCACGGATACTTTACTGTCCAATTGCAATCTGTACAGATTCTGATTGTAATGAGTCAAGTCAATAAAAAGTAAAAAAAAAAAATAATCCCCCAAACCACAAAATTCCCATCACAGACAAAAATGACCGCTACCTCCAAAGCTTCCAAGCAATGCTAAGTATTATAGTAGGTTGTCAAGGGTCTCTTTAAGATTCTGGTCTGAAATAAACAGGAAAATATTCAACATTGAAAAAGGCCAATTTTAAGGGCCAGGGCACAGAATCTACCTTACTTATCTTTTAGTTTGTTTTTTTTTATTTATTATTTTTGGAAAGGAATATATTGGGATTGTTACTGGCTGTCTAAAATATTGCAAATAGACAATAACAAAAGATATGCCCAGTTTAATGGGATAGAGATTTGATCAACATTCAAAAAAGAGTTTGCAATTGTGGGCAAATTGCTTTGCTGTGTTACTGCGGTGTGTTACTGAAAACACACTGCAGTAAGGCTACTGAAATCAGTGGTGGTATGCAGCTTAAAACCATGAAGAATTCAGCAATGCATCAAGCCCGGTAGATGGCAACAAGAAAGATCCAGAAACAGACAGCTTCTTTTAGGTGGTATACTGAGTTTATCTCCCTGTTTCCATGAGATGGGCGTATTGCTGGGTTCTTGTTATGTTTGAAGGGCTCTGGGTGTTAGAGAAAAAAAGTATATTGAAAATGTATTTCCTTTTAGGTATAAACTGTGTTCAATTAATGTTCATAGCAATAGACTTCATGGTAATTCTTGAAAAATGTCAGCTGTGAGGTGGTGCAGGAACCCCGGTGTCAGAGCTTCTGTCTGACTTCACTCCTACCTTCCACGGCCTCATTACTCAAAGTCCATCTTATGCTCTGAATTTCGAGGACTGATGCCACAGACAAGAGGTACTACTTACCAAAACAAAGTTTAATCACTTTCCTCCATAGAATTTTCCATACCAGTTCTACCCTATTTTTCATTTCTTCTACTATTCTTACTTAACTTTCACATAATCTCCGACATAACTCAACAAGAGTAACAATGAATAATTCAGTGGGATATAATAACCTTGTTCCCTATGCCAGGGTCAGTGTTTTTTTTGTTTCTGATGCTGCTCTTTATCATTCCAATATGGTAGAATGGAATTTTGTTTATTTATTTGCTATTGTCTATTGTTCCTGCACCTGTCTACTCCTCTTTGAAAATAAAGTTTGTTGGTTTTTTCTTAGTTTCCTTATATAAAAAAACAAGTTCAAATAGATTACCTTTTCAAAAAGGGTAGAAGATATAAAAGTACAGCTGCTTAAGCAATTAGTGGAGCAGCATGACATTTGAAAGCCTAGAGCTATTGGAAACTCACCTGGCTTCAGATGCCGCTATAAACTCAGAGTTCGGTTCGGGTCACTGTGAGGGACAGGAAACATTGGAGCAGAACCAAACGTGCTGGCAAGCTCCTCTCTTTTACAGGAACCCCTTTTAAGTCCTACATACTTAAAATATGGATATTCAGACATTTTGGATGAGATTCATCTCCAGGCTAGGAAATGTAAATGTGTCTACGTGTCGCGCTCTAAACGTTGAAAAGATGTGTATGTTTGCATCATTGTTGGAGCAGAGCATGCCAATATGACAGCCTAGAAAAATAAATATTCAGCTGACCTGCCAGTGTGTGTCTAGTTTTAGGTGAGCTGAACTGCACAGGGTACTTAGGAAACAGCAGTTAGAGACTGAATTGGATCACCCTAGGGCATTTTAAATGGCATCAAACCTCCACGTTTGGGGAGCTGAACCCCTTTTTTTTGTTTGTTTGTTTGTTTGATTTCTGGAACCAGCCTTTCCACATTCTACTTGTGTGGAATTTTCCTACGTACTTGACATTAGCCCTAATCCAATTTTACCTTACACATCAGCAAGATCAGAATTATCCAATGCTGAATGATATAATCTCCTCCAAATTTTATTATAGTGGATTCCCAAAGCCTCCTCAAGTTAAATAAGCACAGTCACATGATGAAGATTATTATCTTCCCCAATCACTTGTTTCCTTCACTGGGGACTTTAGCTTGCCTATCTAATTCCAAATGAGGTAATAAACAATGTCCACAACTCAAAACTTAACGAATCTCATCATAAATCAATAAAGAAACTTGTGCGAGGAAAAAGGTACCCTTGTTTTCATTTTTGGAGAGGGAAAGGACAGAGAACAATCAGTGAACCCTTAGGAGATTTCCATTTTAGCCAGGAACTGAATTTAGTCCCTTGAAACCCTATTTTCTGCCTCAGCCACCAGCCCGTGTACTCCCCCAGACCTCTGCTCTGCTTCTCAGCAATAACAATTAGGAAGAGCACAGAAATGACTTAATTAATCTCCATAGAATTTGTTGGTTTTGAGGAGGGTGTGAGGGAGGAGAAATCAGAAAAGAAAGAGTGCAAGTGGAGGAAAGAAAAGTGCAATAACTAAAAGTTTCAGGCAGTGGTCTGAGCTCTGGGGAACCCAGGTTAAGTCACTGCTTGCCCTAATTTGCAGTAACTTCAGGTGAAAAACTCTTCAGGCAAAGTGAATATCCGTGAATCTGAACTCCTCTGCTTTCAGGATAGACACACTTGTATTTGGGGAAAATCTTCTGCGAAAATGTGGTTCTTATCCCAGTGCAGAGTAAAAGGAAAGAGGGAGGTGACAGGGGACCTCAAACAGTTTCTATAGCATGAAGTTGTCATCTTCCATTCTTATCATTGGTGATGTGCTGTGCTACCAAAGCAAGGATGAGTTTGCAGCAGCTCCCGCATGGACTTACTCTGAAGCTTGTACTAGGTCATCTGCTGCTCTCAGCTGCAGACACATTTTGAAATGACAGCCAAATAAAGGTCGTTTGTCAGAGCACAATGAGGGTGGGGGTGATTACTGGGCCTTGATTACTACCGTAATAACATTAAAGAACATTAATAAACTAAATTACATTCTGAGTGCTTTTACTGTAGCTTTGGAAGAAAAAAAAATCCCACTAGATTATGGAGGTATTTCACTAATAGTTAATGAATATTTATTATTTTTGAAGAAGAAGAATAAAACTATGCGCGGATGCTGCATAGTCCTCAGCGTATAAATGGTTTACCCTTGCATTTCCCTTCCCATCAACTGCCTCCATCATGGTCTGAAAGAAATATTCCCTCTTTTTATACAAGCTGCATAGATGATATTCATTCTGTACGGAGAGGCCTGGGGTAAACCAAACCCTGTGAGAAACCTGGGGAAAAATCACGAAGGTCCCATTCTGTATTTGGACCACTAGAGACTGAGGACACTTGAAGGAAAAGGTGACGTTTTCAGTGATTCATCAGATCTATAGGAAGGTAGGGGCAAAAAGATCTTTGGGCTATAGGCAGCTTCAGGAATAATCCCCCAAAAGTTATCAAATGAGCAGAACTCTCCAGAACTCTCTCTTATAAATATTTTAGCAGAACAAGAAGAGTTGGCGACCCTTGATACATTTTCTTGGAACTAATAAATTGTCAAAAGTCTTTTCTTTCTCTCTTTACTTGGAATTAGGTTTCCAACTTCCAGTGACTCAATCTTTCCTGAGAATAGTCTTTTCTTACTGTGTCTGGATTGTCTCCTTGCATTGGATTTAAGACCTGATGATTTGGGGGGGAGGGGGGGGGGGAGGAATCAATCCAAAAAAAACACAATAAAAAAGAGGGGCTGTATTTGTGACAGAAGTATTTGTTTTAGCTCTATTTTCAGGTTTTTGCATAGAAGGAACCAGCTTGGAGTCAGATGGTTTGCATTAGTTTTCCACAGCGTAATAAATGGAAGGTAAATATAGCCCCCAGTATTTTTGTCCATGCTTGTGTACTTGTTAAAGTGCCTTTGTCTTAAAGGCAGAAAAGACAGGAGACTCACAAAAGATCCATTTTGCTATTGATCACACATTTTTTAATCTTCCGTTTTTTAAGAGTTCATAAAAGGTTAGTGCTTTTTTTTCCCAGTCTACTTTAAAGTTGCCTGTAGAAAAGGTTGATTTTTTTTCCTACTTGGGATTTCCAGGGACAGGTTGAGATTTCTTTAATTAAAATACTAAGGGAAGGAGACAGAAGTAAATTTCCCAAGTTTTACCTTTCATAAACACCGGTTTATTAGATACTTCAAAACAACCTATCTTTGGCGTGTATTTCAACATTTTACTTTTCTATATAACTGCCCCATGCAGTCATGTCTAGGAACCTCAAGCAGCAGCAATTTCCCTTTGCACATACCCCTTTGTATAAATGAAATCACCCAACATTATAAACCCAAGCAGCGAAAGCCCAAAGTGAAGTGAATAAGTGATGTGACCAGTGGTGTGACATACGGAGATGAGGAGGTGGATCTGCAGTGTGTAGGTGTTCTAGGGGAGGTTAAAAATTCCCTTTAGTAGCCTGAAGTTAAGGCTACTTAAACATACGATTTAACATCAGGGTTTCCTACTGCGAGACCCTTCTGAGCACCTACTTGTCATGTGTTGGGTAGTCAGCCTGGATGTCCAACTCAGTCCAGGGACTGACCGTATTCAGTCCCCACTCTGACATCGCAGCTGTGATTCTCGGGGATATACAGATGTGGTCCTGACACCCACTATGTCATTATTATTCATGGGCATTTCCTGATTTTGCTCCAAAGTGTTATGTACATGACCAGGTAAGTGCTGGCTGCAAAAAAATTTTGACAGCTAAGATCACAAGAAGAGATTTTAAGGATGGCATCTTTGCCATCTAATGACGACAGATGACTCCTAACATACTTACAGGAATTTTATTTATTTTCAAAGTCTTAAGTGACTGCTCAGACATGAAGAGTAGGATTGTATGTAAGAGCATCCAGCTCCTAGGATTCTAGTGTACACTTACTCTGAGGCCCAGTCCCAAAGATTTACTAAGGCTGACAGTTTGCATTATACACCGAAACATCCCTGGGCATGTTATACAGGCACAGAACAAAACATCAGTTCCAAGACACTCCAGTGGGTATTTTCTTAACAGAAGTGGGTCTTATGCAAAAATAAGAGGTTTCTGTGGTTTAGAAACTTTCCTACTGGCCCATTTATATCTGTGACCACCTCAGTTTTAGTGGGTGTTATAAGCAACTACCAGATTTTCATTTAATTTTTTATGATCCCGAATCAACTTCAGTTCCCCTCTACTTATTGCCTTCCTGCCCCACAAAACACCAAACAAATGCTCTCTTCCCACGACAGCTTGATATTGAGGGCATTTGTAAAGAATATGTCTAAAGGCTCTCTGTAGTTGACAGAGCTTTAGCACATGTTTAACTGCTGTACTAAATTGCATTGTATGGATCTGATCCAAAGCCTATTGATGTCAAAGGAAGAAAAAACTCCTATTGACTTCAGTTAGGCTTTTTTAACAGAAAATGAGTACGCACTTATACTTTTAAACATTTATGATGAAAAGCATCAGCAAATAAAAATTTGTGAATAGGCTCCCACAAAACAAAAGTGTCGGCAGCTGAAATACTAGGGCAGATGGGCTTTCAAGATCTGTCACTCCATCAGCATTGTACAGTTTAAAGGCACCACATGTACTCAGTCTTCTGAGAGGGTGTGTGGACAAGAAACCGTTCTGATTCATTATTTTTCTAGCGAGAGAGATTTAATCGTGAAGCCAGATGATGACTGGGACCTTTTGCACAATGCTTTGTGTTCATCATTTATTGCCTTGATGTAATCCTTGTAAACTTTCTGAAAGATTTCATACCTTTAATGTACCATGCATTTCTGTTTGAAAACAAGAAAATACGTAGTAAAGATTCCACCACTTTTTAAGATAAAAATAACATATATGTTAATAATACTTATTTCTCAGGTATGGTTTTATTATTTTTTTTATTTAAAAAAAAATTCAAAAAATTTTAGGATAGAGGCCCTTATTTTCCAAATCAGGAGAAGAACAGGTTGGCCAGCAGAAGACTGGGAATGGAAGATGGTTATCTTGAACTTCATACCCTAAACTCATGAGAACGTTGCTTCTTTATTGTATTTAGCACACTAAGGCTTGGCTTTTTCTCATCTGGTTTTAAATATAACTGAAATGCCCAATTTAGGAGTGGAGTTGGTTAAGGTTGTTCCTGTGGGCAACTCACCAAACCATGAACATCCCTCCTGAAGTGGTTATCTCTCTCCATCAACCATAAGCAATTGGATTGTACCCTTGGGGCCTCAGCTAAGTGCTGAAAAATACACAGGATGAATACAGAGCTAAGTATTTGCAATATGTACTTTAAGGATAAGAATGCCTATAAGAAAAAAGGATCGTCTCCACTATTACCCACAAAGCAAACACCAAGGAGATTGGGAATGGACCTATAGACTGGGAAGACAATTTAACTGTCCAAAGTGAAATCTTCAGAAAACTATGGGGTTATGGAGCAACATAATGAGATAATTTCTAAACATGGTTGGAACTTTTGTTTTTCAACAGTACCACATAAAGAATTTTATTTGACTTGTACTTCCATAGAAAGAAAGATTTTCATATACCTAAGATTTGTACTAGCTGTAACCTAACAAAAAATCTAGACTTGTGGAGAGTTTATTAGCTATGCTGGTTGCGGATTAACTTTGACCTCTTTTTAATTTATTTGTTTTCGATGGTTGCTGTTTTGAACAATTTTAGAGCAACTCTGATAAATTGTAGGAAGTTAAAGATGATACAGGATGGTCTTGGTTTAATACAGTAAAAATATTAAAGAAAGTAGCTGTATCTTAATGATACATGAATTTATTCAATGCCTACATAATATGATAATTAAAAAGACAGCATTAGAAGTGTGTGTGCAACAGTCCCTGAAAGATTTTGCTGAAGTGGTGTGATGACATTTATAGCTACAATTATTTCAGATAAAGTTGAAAGAAATGAATAATGGTTTAAAACAATATTTAAGACTTTAAAGCAATTTTATATAGCTAAAAAGTAGAAACCCATGTCGATCAGAGTTAAGTTTTCCGTAGAATTGTTTGATTGTTTGACATTCATCTACATGTAACACTAAAGAGTATATGAACTACTATAATATCCTCGTCTGCTCATCATTTTAATTCTATTTTTTTTTTCTAATTTATTTAATTCTTTTTTTTTTGGTATTTTTTCCTGGTGTCTGCCATGGTACTTATTCTATCCTTCTTTAAATTAATCAAAGGAGCCGTTTCTGACTAAACACGTATATATACAGATCACTTCTTTCTTTATAAGACAAGGTAACTTTTAAAATTCACTACAATATAAAATGTTAGTTTTCACTACCTATTATAAAGCACACTTTGGAACATAACATAATCCTGAACTCCCTTTAGCAGTTTCCGACATCCACATCAATCTTGTATCATAAAAAATATGATGGAATCAATATTGTGATGATAAACTGTAAAAAATTGCTTTTGTCTGGATTCAGTAGAAATCACAAGTGGTCTGATTCAGCTTGGGAACATTGGAACCTGCTTGTTAAAATGAACAGGCTGTTCAAAAATAAAACTATGTTTGTGCTAGGTGGAAGTGGGTTTCTTTCATTCTTTGTTAGTAAACCAAACTTTTTATTCTCTTGCCCTTACACATTTTTCCCTACTGAATCAGGATAATTTTTTCTGCTAATTGGATTAATTTGGGATTGTAACTGATAGACTACAGCTGATCTCCAGCATAAGATAAAACACCCTAGCAGTATTCTATATGGAAATCCTCTATATGGGCTTTGCAACATCTTCTGACAAATACTGACATCCACTATGGCCAAAATACAAGTGGGTGGCTTTCCTCTCTGAAACTGATAAACAACAATATATTTGAATATGGGATATGACTCTTCCACTACTGATCTACTGGAAAATTGCTGCTAACCAAGATTACCTATTAGCTCTACAGAAAAGACAAAATTGATAGTCGTTCCAGGAGTTTCATATGAAAGGTGTTCAAGATTGCTTAATGATAGACCAATGCAACATAGTGAACAATCTTCGCCTGTTTTCTGTGATCTATGGTTTGTGATGGGTATTTGCTGGATCACATGCTGTGTGAAAGCTCCTACTACCTTCTGTGGTTCCTTAGGCAGCCAATAAGCACGATCAATATATGCGTGTGGACAGTGTCCTATTAGACATGACAAGAGTGGCGGCAATGAAGATAGGTTATGCAGAACAGACTAATCATAGAATCACAGAATTATTTAGGTTGGAAAAGACCCTTGGGATCATCAAGTCCAACCATCATCTCCACTCTACAAAGTTCTCCCTTACAACATATCCCTTAACACCACATCTAAATGAGTCTTAAACACATCCAGGGATGGTGACTCCACCACCTCCCTGGGCAGCCTATTCCAGTGTCTGACCACTCTTTCTGTGAAGAATTTTTTCCTAATGTCCAGCCTAAACCTCCCCTGCTGCAGCTTGAACCCATTCCCTCTTGTTCTATCACTAATTGCCTGTGAGAAGAGACCAGCACCAACCTCTCTACAACGTCCTTTCAAGTAGTTGTAGAGAGTGATGAGGTCTCCCCTCAGCCTCCTCTTCCTCAAACTAAACAGTCCCAGCTCCTTCAATCGCTCCTCATAAGATTTATTCTCCAGGCCCTTCACCAGCTTCGTTGCCCTCCTCTGCACTCGCTCCAGCACCTTGATATCTCTCTCGTATTGAGGTGCCCAGAACTGGACACAATACTCAAGGTGTGGCCTCACCAGTGCTGAGTACAGGGGGACAATCACCTCCCTCCTTCTGCTGGTCACACTATTTCTAATACAAGCCAGGATGCCATTGGCCCTCTTGGCCACCTGGACACACTGCTGGCTCATGTTCGGCCGCTTGTCAATTAGAACCCCCAGCTCCTTTTCCGCCAGGCAGCTCTCCAGCCACACTGCCCCAGGCCTGTAGCGATGCATGGGGTTGTTGTGGCCCAAGTGCAGGACCCGGCACTTGGCCTTGTTGAAGCACATTCCATTAGCATTGGCCCATCAGTCCAATCTATCCCAGTCTCTCTGTAGAGCCTCCCTATCCTCATGTAGATCAACACTCCCGCTTAGCTTCGTGTCATCTGCAGACTTGCTGATGATACACTCTATGTCCTTATCAAGGTCATCAATAAAGACATTAAACAGAAATGGTCCCAACACCGAGCCCTGAGGGACACCACTTGTGACCGGCCGCCAGCTGGATTTAACTCCATTGACCACCACTCTTTGGGACCACCCATCCAGCCAGTGATTGATCCAGCAGATCGTATGCTCATCCAGGCCATGAGCCGCCAGTTTTTCCATGAGAGTTCTATGGGGGACGGCATCAAATGCTTTTCGAAAGTCTAGGTAGACAATGTCCACAGCCTTTCCCTTATCCAATAATCTGGTCATCTTGTCGTAGAAGGAAATCAGGTTCGTCAGGCAGGACCTGCCTTTCATAAACCCATGCTGACTAGGCCTGATCCCCTGCTTGCCCATTATATGAGTTGTAATGGCACTCAAGATGATCTGCTCCATGACCTTCCCTGCTACTGAGGTTAGACTGACAGGCCTGTAGTTTCCCAGATCCTCCTTTCTGCCTTTTTTGTAGATGGGTGCTACATTTGCTACCCTCCAGTCCATTGGGACCTCCCCAGTTAGCCATGACTTCAGGTAGATAATGGAAGGTGGCTTGGCGAGCACGTCTGCCAACTCTTTCATCACTCTTGGATGTAAAGACTAAAGGCAGAAGATACCTTTTGTGCTTAGATATTTACCTTTTGCGCTTAGATGTTTATCTTTTGCTGTTTCAAACCCCTCCAAAAGAAAAATCCTTTCTTCCTACCATGGAACCAATAAAAAACTTTGGCTGCAGAAGTGAAAATGCAGTATCCACAGCTCAATGTAAGGGAAGCTAGAGATGGGAAATGATACGCCCTGTGCTAGTGTCTCCAGATTCCTCTCTCTGAAGATATTGGAAGTGGCTCTGATCCCCAGCTCTGTGCTGAGCTGTCAGGACAAAGACAATATGCAGAACGGGGCTGTTCTAATGATACATCACTTGCATCTGCAGGGAAACCTGGACCTTTTGAACGCTGTGTTGTCCATGCGCTCTTAAAGATGTCACTCAGTGGTATAGATCAAGTCAGGCTACACACAGGCTGACAGCACAAGCCTGATTTTTTAAAAAAAATAAATCCACAGAGCAAACATATAGGGTAGAATTAATCTCTTTTACTTCTAGCTTTCAAAAAGTGATCTGTCTAGTGTAAACTAGTCCTCTAATTGCCTTCTAAAGTTAATGGAGAGAGAAAACATATTGACATTTCCGATGTGACTCTATTGCAGGACACACTATGCAATATGAGCTCGTTGAAAATGCTAGTTCAGGTATTTTCTGTTCAAATGACATTAAGGTGTTTTCACTCAAACAGAGAGGATACGTTACAAACCCTTGTGTTTGTTCTCTGAATGATTTACAATACTTAGTTCGTCCTGCTTCTGTTTTGCTTCTACGTTATCTGAGGTGAATTCATCTTCCCTAATTTAGATGTCTCATACTTACAGCTGAACTAGATGCCCAGACTTCATTCACTATTCACATACAAACCCATACTTTCAAAGCATGTTTACATGACTTATTATAGAACATATATCAGGATGAAAAGAAACTGGTCCTTAGAAACAGCAGTTCCTCCTCCTCCTCGTTAGAAACAAGCATAAATGTATAGCTCAGGGAGAGGTAAGTGTCTAAAGTTAGATGAGATTAATCCTTCCTTTTAAGTTTGCCCTTTGCAATGGTGTAGCTCTTATACTTCGTGAACTGCTGACTTGGCTCGTAACTTGTGTGACCATCAGTAAAAAAGAAGGGAAAATGAAAACATCACTGAAGTCACTAAAGGGTGACAGAAGGAAATTTTATTACTTGCTTTTTAATAATGAGTGGCGTTACTTGATGACTCTTACCAGCTCTTTTTTAGGAATCAGTACAGCATAATTTTTTCTTCTCTTCTTTCATATCACAGTTAACCTATGTGCAAACAAGGAATAATCTAAAATTCTACAGAGACCTTGTGGTTATTTCACTGCTTGCATAGTCATGACAGCTTGTGCTCTGGGACTTGGGTATTAGCAAGGTTAAGACAGTCTTTTTTTCCAAGGGTAAATGTGGATGCCAGCAGCATGGAATCTCAGAAGATTCAAAAGAAGTCTGTAATGACGACAAAATGAAGGCACCTTGGACTAATATATTCCAGAGAGTTAACATTATTTATGGACCTGAGGAAATGATTGTTTTATTGTGCTGATCTTAGATGGACTGGTGGATCTCCAAATCTGGAATGGACTATAGAAGGCTTGCAAACTTGTTTAAAATGTGAACAGGAGGTATTTAAACTAGAATTTTAAGTTAGGTTTCTTACGAAATATAAATGCACCTCTGGAAAATCCCCCTAGATGTAGAAAAAAAAAAATTTCCCCCCAAAGTTGCTTAAATTAGATGAGATTGAGATTAATAGCTTTTTTAATTGCCTATTGACTATAGAAGGCTCCTAGATTATTAAACATATGACTGAATTAAATAACATGCATGGTTGTGATGAAGATATATGAGAAGGTTTTATCAGTAATTCATGGAGACCACCGTTGCTAAGTAGACACAACACAAAGCAATTTCACATTCTGACATTAGGTTAAAGCCTTTCCAAGTCCTACACACAGCCTTAAGTTTACATGCTAGGAGCCACCATGAAACCAAGTACGCTAAGCCAGTGGGGAATATTCATAATGAAGCTAAACACCTACAGAAATCTTTATGACAGATAAGGATTTGAAATTGTAA
This sequence comes from Larus michahellis, assembly GCF_964199755.1. Classification (NCBI taxonomy): domain Eukaryota; kingdom Metazoa; phylum Chordata; class Aves; order Charadriiformes; family Laridae; genus Larus; species Larus michahellis. The sequence continues at coordinate 6,356,405 of NC_133896.1, read as the reverse complement.
TTGCTTCCTCATGTGCATGACGTGATTGTTGTGATCCATGACACCCGACAGCATTTTATCAGGCAAGGAAATATATGGCCCCGGCTTCCATCCCTGCCTTGTCGGTTGGGGGGATCCCATGTGAATCTCCCAGTTGTGTTTAGCTGCCTCAGAGAGCGCTACACACCATCGTGGTTCTCACCGGTAATTTTTGTGGGATCAGGGCTGCAGCACTGGAGAAGAAAGGCTAGTGAGACAGCAATGAGGTGAAAAAGAATGTTGCTTGTGGAAATGTACAGCTCCTCCAACAGGGCGTCCACACATCTGTGTGCTCAGTAATCTTCTAACACGTACAAGCTCAGCCATGTTTTATGGAAGCTGCTGAGGTGACTTCGATTTACTTTTGGGTGTGAAAGAATGGATTAATTCCAGGAGGCTTACATGCTGCAACAGTTAATGAAATAGTTCTTGCCAACACGGATGGTCAGTAAAGAAAGAGCTTGAAAAAAAATCTTTTCAAAACCAAAAAGCATGAAAAATAAAGACTCATGACAAAAGGAGAAAAAAAAAAATAAAGTTTATCTGTAAGTGGAATACAGGCAGGCACTACTGCAAAGGAATTAAAATGTGTATATAATGAGCAGCTACACATGCACAAAAGTAGCTGTCACACACTATATAGTATGCATAAAAGCTCCAACAAGTTGCACAGTATGAGGAATACTTGCTTCTGGATCAGCGCACAGTCATTTAGTAGTCCTATCAGGCTGACAGTGAGCGTACCGGGCCTGATACACATGACTGCCCAAGAAGAGTGTCTCTGGATGTCAGCCTTGTGTACGTCAATGAAACAAGAGTAGAGCAGAATCAAAACAAGTTAACAAACCAGCAGCGAGCTTGTTTCTGCTGCAATAACAGAACCATAGGCTAACTGAGGCTTTCTTTTTAAAACTTGTAAGGCTATGTCAGTGACCTCAGAATCGCTGACCCACAGATGCTGGATACAGTGAGCATGAAAAGGCTTTTTTTTCCCTCTTTATTCTTTTTTTCTTTTTGAATTTCTAGGTATCTAGCACTCCATTCTGAAGTGACTGAAACACTGGCTATTGTTCTCCCTCAACCCTCCCCATAAATCCCTCTTTGTTTGCTTATGTTGGTTAAACGACATTCAAGATCTGCTCTAACGAGCATTGTGGGGTAGTCACTTCTGATCATTTTAATGGTCTTTTTGAAGGCTTTGATTCATTTTATGGTTTTAATGTTCTGTATCTATCAAAAGTTCTATTGTCTGCAATACCCTACTTGTTTAATACATATTGGATACTATCACTGTAACCAGAAATCTTCACTCGGCCATTTTCACGACAGGCTGGAGGGTTAGTGCGCAGTTCAGATTGATTAGCAGATAAATTCTTTTGCGAAAGGAATATGAACAAATCACCTTAGGGAAAATGAGCTAGTTTCTTCACTGGTGGCGACCACTGTGCGCAGCCCAGCAAGGTGGCAACCTAGGCTGGTCATCAGGTAGGCTATTTGGCTGGAAGGAAATTCCATTGAGAATTTCCTTTAGTTGGGAATTTAATTTTTCCCAAATAGAATTCTCATAGATTTTCCAATAGTCGTGAATTTAATTTTTCCCATATCATTTTGTAAACAAATAATTTCATTTTTTAGGGACGACACTTGTAATTATGCCTGGAATAGAGGTACCTGAACCAGCTTTAAACCAATGGTTTAATTATCGAGTTCAGCATGGACTAACTGCTTAGAGCTCTGGACTTTGTGGGCATTGCAGCCAGCCCACAATGAGTTCTGCAACAGCAGAACCGCTGCGAGCATCAGGTTAGCCACTTCAAAGGTATGTCAAGGAATGAGTTGCAGGTGCCACAGTGACCTCTAATTCAGATGATATGTATTTTGAATACTTTTCTCTCCTAAGGATGTGCTTTCCCTCTACTCACTGCTAAAATGCTCACAGGCCTCCCAGAAGCTCATTGCAAAAGTCAGAATTTTTCAAATCAAGCCCTGCTTTTGAATATTAATTGCTTAAATACTTGTAAGCTTGGAGTGGAAAGTCCCCAAAACCTGAAGTTCTAACAACACAGACATTGGTGCATCCTCCTCTATATCCAGCTTCGAGGTATTTTAGAGAAGGCAAACAAATTAAAACAGAATGTGTCGTGCACATCTAGTTTTAATGTCGAAAGCACACAGGAAATGCACAGGGCACCTTGCTCATATGGGAAACTGTTTTAAAGGTCTATTAAAGAGTTTAAGATAAAAAGGATTCTTATAAGTTCAGACTGATAGACACAATCACAAATACATCTCCACATCTGTTCCATTTTCACAACTGAATTAAGGAACATTTTCCCCCCAATGAGTTTAATTAACTTTAAGAACAAGCTAAATTAGTTTAAAAGGCAATTAAAATGCAAGCGTATAAATTGTAATTAAAACTGCATGCTGTTTATAGATATTTTTTCTAAATATTTAAAGAAGATATTTTCCAAATGAAAAAACAGCAGTTCTACAGTCAGTGAATAATTCAGTTCAGAAAAATATGAAAAGCTTTTCTTACACATGTAGAATTGTTTAAAAAATTCTAACTCGTTAGAAATGAATATTACAGGGTATTATATCAGTGTCCCACTGGAAAATAATGATAATTTGCTTCACAGATGCGGTTTTGTCTTATGGTGAGCTGAGATTGGTTCTGCTATTTTATTGGTTGTGAGATTATCAGATTTATTGGGAGCTGTTGTGTATGTCTAGCTCAGCTCTGCCAGAACTTTACTTCTTGCTGCACGTGATGTGGTCAGCTTTTCTCAATAGGCACCTCTCTTTTTCTTCTTTATCTTCTTTCCCTCCGTCCATGTTCATATCTGGAGTGGATGCCTTCATTGCTAGTGTCCTCAAAACTGTACAGCTAACACAACCGACTTTCAAGAGATGCTTTTGCTCTCTTCTATTCCTTTTGAGCAACACTGATGATGTGAATGGAGCACAGATAGCCCCGTCCTCTGAAATGGGCATCACCATTCCCTTCCGAGCTCTACACCTCACGTATTCAAGTCATACACCCTGTGACCACAGGAAAATCACTTCACCTCCTTTTGCCCCCGTTCTCTTCTGCCCAAACACTTTTTATGAGTGGACAATTGGCTCTTATTATTGCTTGGAGCATTCCTAGGAAAACTAAGGTCTTGCCTTGTTGGTGGCATCAGGTACAACAGCCAGAAATTACTAAAAGTGGCAAAAATGCTGTGAGGGTGAGTATATATCTGACAGAACATGAATAATTGCATGAATATCCATTGTAAAAATATGACACTCTGGGGATTTATAAATATTTTCCTCAGATATCGCATAACTTGGGGGGTTGTCTTTGAGTGAGTAATGGTGATCACATACTGTTGCAAACTAAAACACCATAGTACTTGTTCCCTTACAGCTAAATTTTCATCCTATTCAAAAGGAAAATTCCTATTGAATTTATTGCAGATAGGATTCAAACATTACAAAAAAAGGGCTCACAAATATTGTTCTTCAGCTATAGCCCAAACTACATGTCTAACAAAAACTATACAAAAATGGTAGATTTTAAAATCTGGTTTTGGATTCCAATAATTAGTGTGAGTAAGTGAAATCAGGGTTTCGTTTTGGTTTTATTTTCATGTTTTGAAACAGAAAATGGGGTTAAGCAGTCTCACCTAAACCTAGAGAAACTACTGAAATAGATTTCTGACTACAATAAGCTATATTCATCCAAGACCTTTTTGATGCCAGAATGTGATTTTTATTGAAAATTAAAAATTCAAGTTGCGAAAATACACTTAAAATATCTATCACAGTTCCCAATTCTTACAGCTTTGAGTGACTAAAGTTCTTGAAAGTGTAGGAGTTCTAAAAGATTTGAGACAGTTTAAAAATCTGTCATTTGTTAGCTTTCAAAAAGAAAGATACATGAATATAAAGAATAAGATAAGAGCACAAAAGGGCTTTGTAACTGCCAATGAAACAAAACTGCATATTTCATCAGAGATATAAACGTTACAGTTTTAAATAAAAATGGATAGAAAATGAATGACTTGTTCTTTCTCTCTTCAAATTGGTGGATTTGAAGGGGTTAGCCTTGTTTCTAACTCAGAAGCGGCTTTATTGTTTGTCTTATATGATCAAAAAAAGGAAAGCATTCAGGTGGAAAGATGTCTACTGTGTATAATATGAATAGCTGGATTTTTCAGCACAACCCTTATTCATAGCAGGGATACTTCGTAAGAAGCTTATGAATTTCTATTTTAATCCAACAGCCAATTTTCATTTGCAACTATTTGCGAAATAACACCAGAATTCCGCTGGAGAGCTGGTTCAAAGAAATACTAAATATGCCAAACTAATTGTGACTGGGCTCTGATTTGAGTCGCACCTGCGGTTTGTGGAACTCTTCACCAGGAAGAATTTTGAATCTGGTCCATCTTTAAATAAAACCAATCACTCAGGGCACACACACAGACCACTAGGAAGGAAAAGTCCTAATTGCATCAGTTTGTTGACAAGTAACAGGACACGTAAAGAGAATCAAGCATGTCTCAGCTGCCGTGCCCTAGGGAAAATCCAATGTAGATTCAAGAAATAATGAAGCAATGCCAACAATATTATTTATGCCATGACAAAAAGAGGAAAGAGGTCTTGTGCTTTAGGGAAACATACTATTTATTATAGGGCCAGAATGATTTTTCTGATTAATATCCAAACTTTTTGTTTACTGCATATTTGGACAGAGGTATTATTGATAAGGTTATTGTCATTTTGTGAAGTGTCAGATATTGGGTATTGTCCAGAATAGTTAAACTAATGGACTGAATGACTTGTAATGTTTTCTCTGTAAACAATGCATCTTAAAGTATTAATTACTGCAATTAAATTAACAATAACATATTGCTTTTCTTTATAATTATCTCTCAGATTTGGGGAAAGCCTTTGGAATATCTTCTAAGTTTGCTACCATTGAAATGTTGTTTTCCTGTGTGCTTTACTGACATAGTTATGTTTTGCATTAAAATCAAGTTGTAAAATCTAGGGAATAAAAGAAAAAAGGAAAAACAAGGTGAAGAATTTTTCAGAAAAATAGATAAATTTTGTGTTTGTGATTAAATGCAAAAGCTGGTAATTTTTTTTTGCAGCTTCAGCTTTAATTTGTTTCTTTTGCCTATTAATTTCTTAGATCCCAGTATGTCTGTTTTACCTTAATCCATTTATTGAGGACTTGACTAGAAAGTAAGGATGAAGTAATGGGCCTATATTTGCAAGAGGGTGAAAATGTCAAATGTTCCAAAGTTGTCCCCTCTAGTTGTCAGAATCTCTTTGCTTGGGGATTGGATTTATTTTTTATTAGGGACTTTTTTCACAGTGATCTTGTAATTGTGAAAATAAAAATGTCCCCTTGACCTTCATCTGGCAAAGTGAAAGTTTTGACAAAGACCTCAGAAACGTGACATGAGAACACCTCTATAATAGTAAGCATGTATCCATTCATAATGGAGAGAAAACCTTCATTTATTCAGAGCCTTATTTAGAATCTCATTATCTTCTTCTAGCCTTTGATAATAGGGTCATGGGTTTCTAGAATACACTTTGAGTTTTAAAGTAAAATGCAAATTAACAATGTGCTTTCTCTCACCATTTATGTGAACTTTATTCCTACGAGCACACTGTAGCTTCCTAATGACTACCGTTCAATGTCCGTGAAAGTTTTCATCCTATATGAGTATAGAGAGTTGAACCAAAAGGCCTAAATGAAAGTCATTTAGTGGAAACAATCCTATTGATTCCTGCGAACTTCAGGAGTGTGATCTTAAATCATCACATTTATGTACGAAATTTGCTGTGTACATACTGGAAAGAGACTCCTGGCAATAGAAGACAAATTGGCTCACTATTGTGGCGCTTTTTGTTGAATTAAAACCTTAGAGTGCCAATTATGTGTGAGAAGTGCTTCTTCCCTTGCAAAGCTTTAATTTATCAAGTTAAATGGTTTCTCAAAAATGAAAATAAATTTGCTTTTCATTGAGAAGCTTTGAACTCAGTGAGACCTAAAGAAGAGCTTATGCGCCCAGAAACCTGTCTATTTTTTTCCAGCTGTGTCAGCTGGGGTGATAAGAAATATTATCTCTCAAGACTTATTTGAAGAGCAACCAGAATGTCATATAGTGGGAAACTAGGAATCTCCATCTATTTAGTTCTTTGAAGAGTAGATTACTTGCACTCTTCATGCACAGAGAGAAGATATTTTTTACAGTAAACAGCTCACTAATCTGGCATGTCAGGATCCAATAGCTGGAAGCTGAAACTAGACAGATTCAGATTAGAAATAAGACATCCCTTTTTAACAGCTAGGAGAAATTGCATCAGCTTCCCAAGTGAGATAGGTATTTAAGATAGGAGGGATGAATCACACTCTGGAGATGTCTCTCTCTCTCTCTCTCCTTTGGCTGTTGAGAAACCCCAGATAACTAGGGTAGATGCCTAACTTTTAAATGGATAGGTGAGATAAATATGAATTTATTAAATTGAGATAATATTCTGTGTATTTCCTTATTGTGTAACAGTCACAGCAAATGGTAGTTTAGCTGTAGTACTTTGAAAAACTGCTCTGGAATATTTCAATGCTTTTAATAACTGAGGCAAGATTAGGAAGAATTTGATGTCCAAAACTATTTAGCTGCATCTGTGTAATGAAATGCATTCAGTTAGAACTGGGGATTACAGTCCTTATGATTTTTAAACCACTCTTCAGTTTACCTCTAGAAGAGGGCAGATCAGATTTGCTAAATCAAATCATCTGAATGGTATTTGCATGACTGATTTCTAAGAGCATAAAATTGACAGAGAAGGAAGCATCAGTTATGCATTTAGTACAGATTTGCTAACGATAATGATGGTCACACAACTTTCAGAATATGTACCATGGAGAGATTGTTCATGCCTAAGAACTATATTTTAGCACGCTGATTACTTTTTTTTCTTTCAATGTATCTTTATGAGGGCGTAAAGATGGAGAAATGTCACTGAGGCTAAGCAAATATATGGATACGAACAGCCGTGTAAGCCTGAGGACAAGTTCTCACAGGGTTTGGATGACTTCTGGCAAGTAATTTTGAGTGAGACCTAAGAAGTTCCCTTTTTGGTTCCTAAAACAGGGGCAAAGTGCAAACACCTGCTATGGTCTGTGATTATTCCCTATATAGCTGACCCAAACCACCCCCATATGTACAAAAGTATTTTAACCTCAATCTTACAGCAATGTCTTTCACATGAGACAGTCACCGGCTATAACACAGAAATTATTTAATTATCAGGGGTTACAATTCAGTTCTCTCTCTCCCAGAAGAGATTTCTTAACCACCATGTCAAAAAAACAGGCTCCTCACCATGTGCTGACTTCATGAGTGTTGCTTCTTTGGTCAGTTTTATGCCAAGTTTATAGTCCAGTGGTTGGAAAAGTGCCTTAGGAAATGGAAAATGTGTGCATGAGATTTTCTAAGTTTAAGAGAATTGAAACTCCAAATTTTGGCAGGTAACAAGCTTGGACTGCACATGTTTAAAGCCACTGAGAAAAATATCTCCCTTTCTATCATGCCAAGTGCCTTAACTCTAGGAAGGAATGGGAAGTGAGGTACATATGCTATTAAGTGATAGCAAACAGCCTTGTCTGGCTCCTTGTAGACAGTAAATTTTCTGTATTTATTGTATCAGGATGCCAGGGGTGATGGTGCAAACTAAAATTTTATTCACACATAAATGACTGAATATGAAACATACCTATATGATTTTTTTTTTATCTTTTTTTTTTTAATACACGACTTCTGATATTATTCACTTTGGCATTTGAAATCACCTTTTGTGTCTGGCTCCTGGATAATACAAGCTGCAAACCCAAGACAGACGCTGAGCCTCCCCTTGTCTCGATTCTACATTCATAGAATAAAAAGGTTCACCTGGCCATTTTGGGCTGGATACTGTTCTAATAGTGACTGTCTCACAGGTTGTTTAGATAATACGATGATTCTGGTTGCAGTTGTCTACAATGTAATTATAGAAAAGATTGTTTTAAAATGATTAGCAATTTGGACTCTCTAAACAAAGACACTTGAAAGTATCCCACTTTTCAGAGAACAATACTTCACAGTGATCTAAAAAATGGAAAGACTTAAAGCCAATGGTTTATTTTTAGCAATAACGACACTAAGAAAAAAAAATTCCTTATGAGCAATAATACGTGCTAAAATAAGTCTTCAAAGATACTGAAAGTACTTTATCTTTCAGCCATTTAATTCACCTAGCCAAAGCCCCAGCAGCTGGGCGATGCATGGTTTGGAACAGTTTATTTCTGTATGATTTTGCAAACAGCCCTTATGTTTACATTGAAGGTCTGATTATTAAAGCTTTGTTGGATGTGGAAGGCTCCTTCTAGTAGACTCCTGCCATCTCTGTGATGAGGACCTGAGATGGAAAGGGGGACACTTCCATACAGTGAAGTGAGAGTCACTTGCAGAAGTGGTAAGTCCCTTCCTCTTGCAATAATTCTCAGGACAGGAAAGGCTACAGCCTGTCTATGCTGTGGAAACACTTTGAAGCATCCTATATGTGTGTAATATACTTGTACGTAAGAAAACAGTATCCTGATTATGTCTCACATGGAAAAATTGCCTTTTTTTTTTCTAAAGAAGAAAATATTTCATGAAAATGTATTAAAAGAGGCTTTCAATGGACTGAACAAGGCACAAATCACAGGGAACATCAAGATGTAATTACACACTTATAGAGAAATCTACCATGAAAAAAGAGGTTTTGTTGGTTCCCCCCCCCCCCCCCCCGGAAAATGAAAATGACAAGCTCAAATTATGAAGTATACTGTGCACAATCGAGTGTGAGGAAATATCAGCTCACGAGTCATTAACACCCCCAGTTTCATGAACAGAGCATTATCAGCTCTGCAAGTCTGAACAAAACAATTGTCAGCTGCCACCCTTTCTCAACTAGACAATTAATAATTTCACGTTGTGCAAAGTGAAAAAGTGAGATCAAGCCCAGCAATCCTCTTGCCTAGCAGGTGCAAAAAGATCCTTCAGCCTGCCAAAGCGCAGTCTCATCTAGGGGACACGCAATAAGAAAGGCATTAATATTCAGGGGAGTGTCTGGGTAGAGATCTGAGCACGGCCATGAGGACATCTGGGTGCTCTCCGTGTGCTTGAGGAAGGTTATCCTGGGCAAATCCTGCCCTGCTGGTGAGGTGAGGGTGAAAGGCATGCAGCAGAGGCAACACCTGCTTTGGACTCATGCCAGCTTGGAGAACATGGAAGCAGAGGGATTATCAGGCAGAGGCGTCTCGTTTTTACTGCTGTTTAAAAAAAGAATAAGCGCGCTTGTTGGGAAAATGTGCATGGGGACCTTGGTTACCTGTGCAGCTCAGCAGAAAAGATGAGCGTGCCCTCTAGCTGGCAAACCACACTCTTCCATGGATGTGTTGCATGAGTAAAAGCATTTACAGTTGCACTCCTATTGTATTTTCTTGTATAGAATGTCTTTCCTCTTTCCTGCTAGGGGAAAAAGGCTCTCTGTGCCGCTTAATCCCCTAAAATACGAAAGCACAGCACCAAACAGGATCTAGCCCTTTACCTTACTGCGTTCAAGTTTATCCATCTGTGAAATTAGTATAATAGCATTGTTCTGCCTCACAGGGATATTGTGCGTCTGCTTGTTTCTAAAGTGATGCTCCAGGCATGTTTTGAAATGCTTTCTGTTTCCAAAGTGCTTTGTAGGCCTTGGACAAAAAAAAAAAAAAAAAGGTGTTAACTTTGAGTGGCAAAGACAGTAGATTCCTGCACCAAGCTATGATAAAGAAGGATGATGTGGGATGAAGGCTGAGATGTGGAGCTGGGGAAGCTTCATGTGGCTGCTGCAGGGGACCACGCTCTCTCATGTCTGCTGCTCCCGTCTCACACGTTGTGTAGCAACATGGACCTTCACAGGGGAAGTCGGAGGGCTCTGCGGCCCTTCCCTCCTCTCGTGCAAAAAGCTTTGAAGACTGTTACGAAACAGGATCATTAAGCTGAATGCTGAACGGAGAACAGAGAAAATTTTTGGCAGCCATCACTGCAGGGGAGCGTGTTAAAAAACAAACAGCCTTCGAGAAACCCCAATATCGACACAGAGAACAATTTTCCAACTCAAAAAATAGGTTGGAACCCACCTGTCACGTAGTGAGTTGGCTCTCTGTATGAGTCAGTCTCATTTCCTGATAAGTGTTTTATATTACTAACATTCAATTACACTGGAAGTTATTTAGGGCAGAATGAATGTTTATGCCTTTGAAAGTTTACTGCAGCGAGACGTTTGTTCTGAAGCTACTGGAAGATGAATAATGACGCTAATAACAATAACATATTTAAATCAGAAAATGCATTTGTTCATTTGTATTCTTAGATCTCTGATCATTGCTTCTCAAGAGTTTCTCGCTCGATATTTTTACCTAATGCAACCGTATTCCTCAGACAAGCTGCTCTGAAGGCTGTTTACTTAATAAGCAAGTTGCCTGACTGAGTCAGGGCTGAGAGAGAAAAAGAGGGAGAGAAAACACCAGCCGCCTGAAAAGCCAAGAGAAAGCAGCGGGGAACGATGGTTTTGTAACCCATCTCTCCCTTTGGGCTTTTCATGTGAGATTCTTTATTCCAGTTCTGCGAAACTGGGTCTCTCTTTTTTGGAATGACATTTCTGCTGATTTCAAGGTATTTATAGCATACAGGCACTCTATTTGGTTCTGTGTTGCTTATTTACACACTAACGATCATCTCCTTGGTATTCACTGTAAGAGCAATCTGTAGGTTTCTTTTTGTACATCAGAGGAGCTCAATATCGATAACCTCAGCCTTTGACAAGCGATGAGTCTGTCCCCTTCTTGGAAGACAAGGTCCACTGTAAAAAAAATCACAAGATATTCGAAGTATAACAGAATCACAGAACTAATGGTATTTGTTTTTCTTCTAGCTTTAAGTGCTGTTTTACATTTACAGACTCTTTTCTGCATGACAAGAAGCAGAAGCTAATCTTTTACTAAATAAAAATTGATCCTTGCATAACAGGACTCATGGAGCTAGGTGTGTTGGAATAATAAAACAAATTTTGAGCCTCATGAGCATCAGTAACATCACATCATCACCACATCAACATCAACATTACATTCACGTCAGCTGAGAGCTTGAAGTAGTATTTCAAAGGAACCTAGAGTTTCTAAGAGTCTAAGTTCCATTAATGAAAACAATTAGACTTATATGTATCATTTGTGTTTAGGAGAAAATTAGGGATTCAAGCATTTTCCTAGAAGGTATGAGCTGTGGGGCTTTTGAAGCTTTTAGCTACCAGGAATATGCTGCTGTAGCCCTGTAACCACCTCTGAAAATCTGACCCCGTGTCATTTTTAAAATGGAAGTCCAAAGGTTTTGACAATTTATCCTTGGCACCATGAATTGTCAGTTTGATCATAATTTCACATTTAATTCTAATCAGCTCTAAAGACTCAAAGCTAGCCCTGAGCTTGGATAGTCATTTCAACCCATTATATCCACTGAGTACCCAGCTTTAAATTGGTTAAAACAATTTTTTGAGTGACTTGTGCCCAGTTTCTAAGCTTGTTTTCCTCTTTATACATTTTTGGGGTTTTTTGGGGTTTTTTTTTGGTACCAAGCTAAGCAAAGAAACACTACAATCTCCAAATTGCCTTTTCTGTTAGAGTTTCAGGCTCTCTTTTTGATTGGTTTGTTAAATTAGGGATTAAGATTTAAATACAGTTCACAGAAAAAGTGGGTACAGTACATATCTACTCTAACCGTGTATACAGATACTAGAAGAAAATAGTAGTATGAGTAGGCAGAGAAATTTTAGCTACTCAAATGCCTAATAATTGTCCTTTTGATGTAAGGTTATGTGACTTTCCAGTTCTTCCCTGAAGGCTTTATTGACATCACATCTGTCTTGAGTGAATTTTTCCATATTCTATTTTATCCTGAAAAAGCTCAGGACAACCACCTTAGACACTAGAGTAATCATTTAAAATATTGCTTTTGTTTTACCTCGATTAGTGGTAAAGCCATATTTGCTGAACTGAAGTGTATTAAACAGAAGATCTCTGAGAAAAAATTGTTTTTTGCCTGTAAGATCTGCATAGTTAAATTTCATTTGCTCCCTGGGAAACCTGTCAAAGTCTCTTATTATATCCTTAACATCCTTTCACGCAAATTAAAATATATTCCATTATATCTTCAGTGCAGTAGAAAGACTCTGAGACTTGCACAAGTTTTAAGTGAACCTTTTTAACAGTATATCTGATGGCAAAATAAATTTGCTTTAAGCAACAGGTTTTTTTCAGTAGTAAAATTAACTGCTGGAAATACAAATTCTTGATTGTCCAGTAGGGACAGTTTAAGAGTTTTCTTCTCACAGGGCGAGTCCTGGATCTCTGAAAATTCTCTCAGGTTTATACACCAAATTCCTTAACATCTGTACTGATCATCAAGTGACGAAATCTAAAACTCTGATGTTTAAATGACTGGTTCAAGTTCAGGTCCTAAATATACTGCTACAGCATTTAAAAATAAGCACCTGGAGGATGCACCAGATTTTCTTCTATTGCTGACTTCTTCCGGCTTTTGTAATCTGATGCATGTCTTTCACAGTTGATGAGAAGAATAGAAGAATTAGGAATCATCAAAAAAGGGATAAAAAAAAAAAGCTGAAAAAAGCTTTTCTTCTTTATCTCATTTGACTGTTTTGTGAAATTCTTTAATTAAAACATTTACTACCAATACTACCAAAATCAGTATGAAATGACAAATCCTTCATATACTCCACCCACACTTTCCAAAAATGCACTTTTCTCTACTATTTTGGGAACATTTGTTAGGCTTGTGATAAATATTAATTTAATATGAAATACGTCATGTAAGAAAGAAAAAGTTTTCGGATAACTGGCATATTTCCTATGAAAATAAAACAATCATCTTGAGAAATATATTTGTTTCAGAGACTGTACTTGTCATTTGGTCCCCAGTGACAGGACCAGAGGCAATGGGCATAAACCAAAACACAGGAGGTTCTCTCTGGACATAAGGAAATGCTTTTTTACTGTGAGGGTGTCCAAGTACTGGAAGTGGTTGCCCAGAGAGGTCATGGAGTCTCCCACCTTGGAGATATTCAAGAGCCATCTGGACATGGTCCTGGGCAACTGGCCCAGGGGGGTTGGGCCAGTTGTCCTCCAGAGGTCCCTTCCAACTTCAACCATTCTGTGATTCTGATTCTGTGATTCCTTTAATATATAGCACAATAATATAACATTCATATTTTATACCTCCAATTAAATAACACAAAACAAAGCAAAAATACGTGTCCA